>NC_090935.1:1497645297-1497948327 GCF_040938575.1 Ambystoma mexicanum
TGACCAAGTGAAGAGCTGCAGAGGGGTAGGCGGAAGGGTTCGCATGTGAATCCATGCCAGACCCATGATGGAGAACAACAGCTACAGGTAAGTAACTTGTTCCTTCTCCAGCATAGGGTCTGGCATGGATTCACATGCTCATGAATATAAGAATACATAGCAGTATACACATGCACAACCACGGGAGGTGGCAACAGGCTCAACATTAAGCAATACAAAAAACTCAACATTAAGCATCTCTTACCTCCTCACCAGGCTCACCTTAAGCGAACAGGTTGCGCAGCACTGCTTGGCCGACCCTGGAGTCCCGATCGACGCAGTAGAATCTCGTGAAGGTGTGCGTCGACCTCCACGTAGCAGCCCTGCAGATGTCGAGCAGGGGCACACCAGACAGGAACGCCGTGATAGCAGCGATCGCTCTGGTCGAATGGGCTCTCGGACGGCCGGGCAGCGGTCGGTTTGCCAACCGGTGACAGTGCATGATGCAGCCGGAGAGCCATCTGGAAATGGAAGCCTTCGAGAGAGCCTTCCCTTGATTCACAGGTCCAAAGTTTACAAACAGCTGTGATGTCTTCCGAAACCTCTTCGTGCGGTCCACGTAGAACTTCAGCGCTCTAGCTACGTCCAGCAAGTGCAGAGTCCTCTCAGCCGGCGACAAAGGCAACGGGAAGAAAACTGGCAACACCAAGGGTTCGTTGAGGTGGAAGTCCGACGGCACCTTGGGCATGAAGGAGGGGTGCGTCCTCAGCACCACCCTCATGTCGTGAAAAGTCAAGTATGGTGGCTTATAAGATCGGGTCTGGATCTCTCCCACTCGTCGTGCGGAGGTGATGGCCACGAGAAATGCTGTCTTCCACGACAGAAACTTCAACGGCGCCGAATGCATAGGCTCAAATGGCGCTCCCATGAGCCTGGTCAGCACCACGCCTTCACCGGCGGGAACGATCGGAACAATCCCTTCATAAATTCCTTCACCAGCCGATGAGACCTCAAGGACGCCCGTCCTGTGGTTCTGGTGTATCGTGAGATGGCGGCCAGATGTATCTTGATGGAAGCGTGAGCTAGTCCAGCCTTGGCCAATGACAATAGGTACGGCAATACTTGAGGGGCTGTAATCCGCAGAGGGTTAATCTTCTGTGCACGGCACCAGACAGAGAACCTCTTCCATTTATGTCCGTAGCACTTGAGAGTTGAGGACGCCCTGGCCTTTGCAAGAACCTCTTTGCAGTCGGCTGGGATGTCATACCCTCCAAACTCTAGCGCTGCAGGAGCCAGGCCTGCAAGTTCAGCGACTCTGGGTTGTGATGAAGAATGGCGCCACCTTCTCTGGAGAGAAGATCCGCGTCCGTCGGCAGCTTGACTGGTGTGGACGCTGACAAGTCCAGAAGGTCCGGGAACCAGATCCGTCTCGGCCACGCTGGTGCGACGAGGATCATCCTGCACCGGGACCTCTTGAGCTGGTTGATGAGCCGGAGCAGCAACGGCAACGGAGGGAACGCGTAAAGAAATAGGCCGTCCCAGGGGAACGAGAAAGTATCGCCCATGCTCCTCAGCTGGGGGAACCTGCTGGCGAACCTCCGGCACTTGGAGTTCGTCGCTGTCGCAAAGAGATCGATCTGGGGTTCGCCCCATCGCCGGAAGAGTCGATCCACTTGATCCTGGCGTAGTTCCCACTCGTGGCACGAGCGCAGCTCTCTGCTGAGTGAGTCGGCGATGGTGTTGTTTACTCCTGCCAGATGAAAAGGCACCAGAAACATCCCTTGGGCGACGGCCCAATGCCACAGATCCTGGGCTTCCTTGGATAGGGCAGGGGATCTAGTTCCGCCCTGCTTCCGGATGTAGAACATTGTGGTGGTGTTGTCGGTGAAGATCTTCACCACCTTGCCCTTGAGGGACGGAAGAAAAGACCTGAGGGCCCAGAACACTGCGCAGAGCTCCAAGATGTTGATGTGGAGTGGCTTCTCCTCCGGGAGCCAAAGGCCTCTCACGTGATGATCTCCGGAGTGCGCTCCCCAACCCTCCAGGGAGGCATCCGTCGTCACCGTCACCTGGTGAGCTAGGGTCTGAAAGTCTGTGTCCGCCGACAGATGAGAGCGGGTACCCCACCACCGGATCGCCTGACGGAACGTCTCGTTGAGTGGGATACTGTCCTCGAAGCTGCCCGTCGACTGGATCCAGCGGGCGTCGAGGAACTCTTGTAAGGGGCACATCCGAAGTCTGCAAAGGCGCACCAGATAAATGCAGGACGACATCATCCCGAGGAGGGACTTGATAGATCTTACCCTGGCCACGTCCGTGGCCAGCAGACACTGCACCTTGCCCAGGATGGTCCTGGTCCTTTCCTCCGACGGCGAGGCCAGCCGCGCCACTGTGTCGAGCTTGGCTCCCAGAAACAGGGAGACTTGCGACGGGACCAGGTGGGATTTTGGAAAGTTGATGGAGAACCCCAGGTCCGTGAGCAGCTGGACGGTCTTCGCAGTGTGCTCTACGGCAAGCTCCCTTGTCCTTGCTCCGATGAGCCAATCGTCCAGGTAGGGGTAGACGTGGATCCCCTGCAGGCGCAGCCGCGCCGCCACCGGTGCGAGGCACTTGGTGAACACCCTGGGTGCCGACTTCAATCCGAACGGGAGAGCCTTGGACCATGAACCTGAGGAACATTTGGTGTCTTTTTAGACTGGGGATGTGGAAGTACGCATCCTCCAGGTCCAATGACAGGAAATCGCCCTCCTCCAGCTGTCCCAGCACGTGCCGGAGGGTGACCATCCGGAACTTCTGTGCCTTGATGTACTTGTTCAGTCGTCGCAGGTCCAGGATGGGACGCCATCCTCCTGTCTTCTTTACGAGGAAGTACCTTGAGTAAACTCCAGAGCCCCGAAGCCTCTTTGGGACGAGCTCAATGGCACCTTTGAGCATCGCCCTTACTTCCAACAGTAGTCGAGGGACGTGATTTTAATTCTGGCCACAGGTGGAACGCGAGGACAATTCTTCTGGAACTCGAGGGCGTGCCCTTGGGCCAGGGCGTCCAGCACCCAACGGTCAGTGGAGATGGACTCCCACACGCTGACTAACCTCGTCAGCCGGCCTCCCACCGGGGTGCTTCGGCGGGGGCCCGACCCTACGGTTGGTTCAATCTTGTTTGCAGGCCGCCCTGCCTCCTTGACCTCCCTGTCGATGACGACGGGCACCACCTGACTTGCCGCGTCCCCTGTAGGCCTCCTGGGACGAAGATCTTGCCGCTTGGCGGTACATCGAGGAGCCACTGCCGGATCCCTTGGAGGCACCTTGTCTGCCTCCGGAGCTCCAAAAGGACGTCCGTCGTTGTTGGAGCACTCCCAGTGCCCGGGCAGTCTCCGTGTCCGTCTTGATAGCCTGAAGGGACTCAACCGCCTTCCCAAACAGGTTGTTCCCGTTGAAGGGCATGTCCAAAACTTTGGATTGTACGTCCTGGCAGAAATCCGTCGCCTTGAGCCATCCTCGTCGTCTCAGGCAAACGCTGTTGCCCAACTGACGGAAACCGGTGTCGGCGATGTCTGTTGCCACCATGATGGCGTGGTCCGAAGCAATCTGACCTTCCTGTAAGATTTCAAGGGCCTCAGCCCTTTTGGCGTCCGGAAGGAAGTCCAACAGAGGGGCGATTTTGAACCACAACTCTGTCGTATCGGGCTACGATAGCCAGGGCGTTGGCCGCCTTGATAGTCGTTGCTGCGGATGAGATGACCCGTCATCCCATCGCGTCCAGCTTCCTGCCCTCGCCGTCCGTCGGGGAAGTTGATGTTGAAGCCGATGCCCCCCAGCTTTCTCCTTTGCCGCCGCCGAGACGACTGAATCCGGGGTAGGTTGCGCCTGAAGGCACAAGGGGGCAGTGTCAGGGACCCGGTACTTCTTCTCGTACCGGTCCCTCTTTGCAGGCACTGTGGCAGGGTTCTTGAGGAGGGAGAGCCCCTCATCCCAGACGTCATCCAGAAGTGGTACGGCGAGGACCGTCTTCCTTTTAGCCTCGCGCCGTTGGTAAAGGAACCCTTCTTCTCTTCGGGGCAGAGCTGGAAGAGCTCGGATGCCCTGGAAATCATGGCATGGAAGGATCCAATGTCGTCGGGCGGGGACGCCCGAGCAGGGGGCGACAGGGGACACGTCCCGTCGTCGCCTCCGTCATCTGTACCAGTCGTAGCCGTGTCCGTATCATCCCTGTGGGTAGTTGACCGGGGGGAAAAGCAGAGCAGGCCGCAGAGATGGAAGAGGTGGCCGAGGATGCGTGTGTCCTCTTCTTATGCGGTGGACTTTCTGAAGGTCCCGGCTCCGGTTCCCCCGTCGGGTCTGGCTCAGGTACCTCCGTCGGGGGGAGGGGCAACCTTGTCCTTATCTCCGAGCATAAGGACTGAATTGCTGACAAAATGGCCGCCGAAGTGTCCTGCGGCACCGGAAACGACGGGTGCGAGGGCTCTTCAGGAACCTCGTCGGCGCCACCGCCGCTCTCGTCGCCCTCATCGGGATCCCTCCCGATGGGCTGGGCTTCCCTCCACGACTTCGATGAGCTCTTCAGAGGTCGTGTCTGTATCCACGATGGCCACCTGCCCCTCCCCCTCTTTTTCCAACGGGGACTTCGTGGGGGTCTTCTCGATGGGCCTGAAAGAGGACTCCCTCTGCGGTGGCAGGGAGACTCTGGATCCTGAGGTCGCCTCCAATGGCGTAGCCTCCACAGGCTGAGCCGGGGCCGCTGCGACATCCTCAATCGAGGTCTTAACAGGGTGAATTAAGGCCGTCACCTTCTGCACGCCTGGGGCTTTCACCTTGGGGGGAGGGTCTGAGCCTCGCTCCCCCTCTGCCGGAGTCTTCAAGATCGACTGGAGCCTCTCCAGAAGCTTTGCCGGGTTCTTGGACTTCCTCTTACCCGCGCCCTGCCTGGCAGCCAAGGAGCCCAACTGTTCGGCGCTCCCGGTGCCCGCGGACTCGCGGTGCTTGGTTTTTTGTTGGGCCCCCGTCGCCGGGGCGCCCTCACAGGACTTAGAAGACCGCTCTGACTTTTTCTTCTTCTTCTCGCCTGACGGGCTTTTCCCTTCCAGCCAGTTGGCGAGACGGAGGTGGCGATCCTTCATGGTCCGCTCCGACATGTTCCCACAAATGCACAGTCCTTCTCCACGTGTGTCTTGTCCTCATGGAGACAGTAGAGGCATAAAGAATGCTCGTCCTCCTTGAACACATTCTGAAGCTGGCATCCAGGGCAGGTCCTGAACAGCTTCCCGGGCGTCGAGCTTCCTTTCTCCTGGGCCATGTCCGGAGTAGGCCTTGGAACTTCTGGAATCCTCCAAAAGCGCAACTCGACGAAGTCTTCACCCTTGAGGGGCGTAGACACTCCGACACGGGTCCCCGTTGATCGGATGTAGAAACGGTGGAGCTTGAGGCTCTATTTAACCGAAAATGAGAAAAATCTCCTGAAAAAAAAAAAAAAAAACACGAAAACGCAGCAAAAGCTCGGGAGCTACAGCACGAGGACTCCCAACACTTGAACGTGCGGTAAAAATCTGAGGATGGCTGCTAGAGGCGGGGCTTAGGGAGCGGGCAGTCATTGGCTGGGGCAGTATGACCCAGAGACCAGTGATTGGTTACTACTAAGAAAGACAGATCAGAAACGAAACTGATACTGATTTTTTCTATACCGAGGATTCCCGGCTTGACGACGGGGGAATATTCATGAGCATGTGAATCCATGCCAGTCCCCATGCTGGAGAAAGAGGATCAACTTCAAGAAAAGCTATGCAATTCAGCGAATGTTGTCAGTGACAACCATCTGAACTTTGAGTCTGTGTACCCTCCCCACGCTGTTGCTCAGCCCATGAGCACATACAGGACTTTACAGCAAAGATAAACAATGAGATGCGACTACTTTCTCTCATTCATACAACTCTTGAAACAAGTATGGCCGAAACATGTCTGGGGATGCTTGTGGTCTCGTGCAGAAGGGATGTGGCCTAGCAGTTCGGGCTGGACTGCCCCTTTTGGGGTGGGACCAAGCCTGATTTGCATATGGTCTTTCCCCTTCTGTAATGGCTTGGCAGGCAAAGAACGATGGTCTGGAGGGTTGTCCAGAGCAATGCCAGAGGTTAAGATTCATTCTAAACTTTCCAGCCATCACCTCTGTTTTTACTGAGTTACAAATGCCAGCAAAAGGCACATTGCTCAATAAGTCTGCAGTAATCGCTCTAACCCAAAAGTCTACCACCTATTTCATAACACTGGATGGTGCATGAAACAATCTATCTACTGATGAGAAGCTAACAGGCCTGTAGTTAAATAGTTGCTCTCCCTTCATAATATCAATAGTCATAACTACACAGAACTTATTAGCTTAACATCATATTTTAAGAATTCCTCTCCCCCCCCCCCCCCAATCAGGGGAGGCAAAGCTTGATTTTATATAGAAATGAGAAACCACTTTTGGAAGTGATGGGTTTTTAAACAGCATTACTTTATGAAACACAAAATAGCTTATGGTTACGCACTACCGCTTTCAGTAACTTATCTGTGACAATTGTCACTAAAAATTGTAGTTTCCATATTCGGTGCTTCAAATGTACCTTATCAAGAGGTTAAAAGGTATACACCTTTATTTTGAAAAATATATTCTAAAATTCCCAAGAGGGAGATTGTCATCCAACAGAAGAAAAACATTGTCCAGGCCTTCATATACATTCTTTTTCAATGAAAGCCTGAAATGGAGGGAGATTAATTCACATAGGCTGTTAAAAGGTGAAAGTTAAGCCTAGAAGGAAGAAGATTGAAACCCACGTTTTGCTAAATGGAGTAAATATTATAAATTACTCACCGTAGTGACGAACGTACTCCTAGTCCGCAGTCCCCATTCCTCCATATTGTATGGGTGTCTCTCGCTAGGGATGGAAATGGAACCTTTTCCATCAGAATAAATTGTTTTACGCTTAAAATTTAGATGCGCGCTGGGATCCGGCCGCAGGAGCCTGTGCTCCTTTACTCTACCCACCGGCGCCACTCCTCAGTCCCCTTTGACGTGTCGGCTATTTTGCAATGCCTAATGGCACTGGTTCTTCTTTGGGGGGGGGGGGGGATGGTGGAACGTATGGAGGAAATGGGACTATGGACTAGGAGTGTGTTAGTCACTATGGTGATTAACTTATAATTACTCCTACGTCCGGTCCCCTTTCCTCCATACTGTATGGGCTATTAATGCAGGATGAAGCCATAGGAGGCAAGTTGCCCCTCTTATGAAAACAGATTTCTTAAAACCGCCTGGCCAAATGCTGCATCTGATCTGGCACTGGCGTCCAAGCAATAGTGCCTGCAAAAGGCAGAATAGAGGCCCAAGTAGCCGCATTGCTAATTGTTTGCCATGGAACGCAACTAAAGCCGTGGCCTTGGCTCCGATCGCATGGGCATGCATGTTTGCCGGGAAGGTCATGTGCTGCCTTCATAAGCTTCCTAAATGCCCATCATCCACCTTGCGATTGATGCTTTGGATGCTTGGCCACCTGGCTCTGACCTGCCTAAAGTGACAAACTGCATACGAGTTCCAGAAGGTCTTAGTCCTGTCTAGGTAGAATCTCATGGCATGTCTGATATCCAGACAAGCAACACCTTCTGTCTCATCCTTCGGATTTAGGAAGAAGGTTGGAAGTACTATCTCCTTGTTCAGGTGCAAGCATGATACGACCTTTGGAAGGAATGAAGGGTGCGTCCAAAGCACCACCTTGTCACAATGGAAATCATAAGTTACTCACCGTAGTGACTAACGTACTCCTAGTACATAGTCCACCTTCCTCATACTGTATGGGCGACCATCACTAGGGACAGGAGACAGATCATTTTTCACCAGAAAAAATTATCTTCCCCCTTTAAATTTAGAGGGGCGCAGCTCTGGGAGAATGCGCTCCCCTGACCCCATCCACCGGTGCCACTCAGTCCCCTTTGATGCGACTATTACCATTTCCTAAAGACACCAGTTGTATTAAGGAGGATGGTGGGACATATGGAGGAAAGGAGACTATGGATTATGAATACGCTAGTTACTACAGTTACTTATAATTACTGCTATTTTCCGTCCCCTTTCTTCCATACTGTATGGGCGATTACAGCTGAATGTAGCCTCAGGGTGGAAAGGTGACCCTGCTAAGAAAACAAGCTTCGTAAAAGTGCCCAAACAAATGCCGCGTCCGACCTGGAGCTGGCATCCAAGCAATAGGGATACACCTTCGGCCTTCAGCAAGCACATGTAGCCGCCATACTGATGATCTACCACGGAAAGTGCCTCTGGAAACCCCCCCAGCCATGGCCTTGGCTCTGATAGCGTGGGCGTGCATGTTTGCCGGGAGTGGTTTATGCTGCCCGTCATATGGCTCCTTGATGGCCGCAACCATCCATCTTGCTCTGGAGGCCTTGGAAGCTGGATAGCCTGGCCTTGACCCACCAAAGGTGACAAAGAGGGCTTCCGACTTGCAGAAGCTCTTGGTTCTGTCCAAGTAGAATTTTAGTGCATGCCTGACATCCAGACGGTGCAGTACCTTCCGAGCATCATCCTTGGGGTGGTCCTCGAAGAAAGTAGGTAGCATTATCTCCTCATTGAGATGAAACGAGGAGACCACCTTAGGTGAGAATGCTGGATGCGTTCTAAGGACCACCTTGTCCTTATGAAAGGTAGTGTAGGGCTCTGACGCCCCAAATGTGCAGACTTGAGACCCACCAAGAGGGCTGTCTTAATGGTGACCAGCCCGATGTCTGGGGAGATCATTGGCTCAAATGGTTTATGTGCTGTTAGGTAAGATTTCCATTTCATGTGTAATTTTCCCTCCAGTTGTGAACCCCCATACCCCCACCCCGCCAACTTTTTGCTGATGTCTAAACACCATAGTCTGACTTTACCAGAGGATCATAGCCTTCTGCTGCAATCCCCTGGGCTTTCCACTCACTTTTCATGGGGAAACTGACACGCCCTTAAGACAGTCAGTACTGGGAGACTGTTTCCCTTAGTCCTTGTTGCAACTTTTCTGCTACATGTAACAAGTGTACAAAGCACCTTACAGTACAGTGCAGTGCACTAGGGTCTAGTCATTTCCAAAGGCCCTAGATACTCTCGAAGGATTTTTTTTGGAGAAGTGTGCCTTGGACACGGCTGGTGGCAGCTTATCATTTCGCATAATTTTAACACTTTCTTGGCATGTAAACTGCGATTACCACGTTTGGCACAGTTAGGTGGGCTGGCTCCAAAATGGCCACAGCATAAGGTTTTGTCCTGCCTTTGGCCATCTTGCCCCTTCAAGTCGAGCTGACCCGGGTCAGTCCTTATTTGGGCATGCATTTTCTCGCCATGCTTTCACTGGCTTCTGTATGCCTTGTGTGTGAGCACCCCAGAATGTAGGCTGGAACTTCTGGTTCCAATACACATCCTGGGTGACAAGAGTCTGGAGTGCTGTGAATGCCTTGGACCACTGTGGTCCATGATTGGTCCACATGTGTTATGCCTGTATGTGAGAGATCTCTCATTGGGTCCTCTTCGTTTTGGCGCAAAGAAGGTTTTGGATAAGAGAAGGCCCCAGACACCCATACCATGTTGATCTCTGGAGTTCACTGAACGAAGGATAAGATGCAAGTATCCTGAAACTAAGAAGCAGAGTTGCGGAACCACTGGTGACCCACTGTAAGGTTTGCCACCCTGAGCCCGCCATCGTCCCGTTGAATCCCCCTGCATCTGGTCGTCCTGGAAGGTCTGCGAAGACGCTTAGAACCATTGGAATAGTGGGACCAACTATTCTCGGCACCTTCATTTTTACCTGCAAGCAAGCCTTTTCGGAAGTGTCCCTGGGCCAACCAGTGGACTGACCAGCTTGCGCAGACATTTTGCCCTGAGACCACCGCAATTTCGAGGAGGCCCTTGAAACTCGGCACATCGCAAGCTCTGTCTTCACAGCACTCTTACATCGAATTTTGTACACTTGGCATTCCCAGGTCAGGAGTAAAGGGTGTGCGCCCAAACTGGAGTTTACACAGTTTGTGTCGCTCAGCTGTGGTGATGAAGTTCATTGCAGCTGTGGTCCTCTCTGCCCTGAGGCCTACTATAGCTGAACTGGCTGATCCATTCACCAGGAGCGGAGAAATAGCCACTGTCCCATAGGGAAATCAATGCTATATCTTCGTTGCTGAAAGCCACAGAGCTGGGAGATTGCCGCATTTGAACCTGCAACCGAAGTGGACTTGACTTCCCAAAATTAGTGCGGAGTGCACCGGGAAGGGGGGGGGGGGGGGTATGGGTGTTATTTGGTCAGTGAGTAATTGCAACCCTAACTGGTGGCCCCTAGCACATCCATCCATTTTTACCGATAAGTGGCCCCTGAGGGCCCCTCTCCTTTCCACTGCTAGGGCGAACTAGCCGTTACGCTCACCTGGTATTCACGGGGACGCCACCCAGCCCTGGTTGGAGGATTTCCACTCTCTCGAACCCTCTCCCGGTCCCTTGGTAAGGCATCTGGTTAAAGATGGGTCTGCAATATAGGAGAGCTGGATTCAATACCAGATTGTCTTTGTTTTCCCACCTCCCTTGGCCTCAACTCCTTCCTCCCCCTTGGGCCTTCTCATCACCTTAATATTGTAAAAGGTGGATTCTCCGTCCTGCTCCTCGTGGCAGGGGTGCGTAGATGTGGGGGGCGAGCAGCGACCAAGTTACTTCACTGGTGCAAGCCCCCCTGTGGGAATCTAGGCCTGCTGCGCCTCCATAGGCTTGCTGCTTTAGTCTTTATATGCAGTTCTTATGTTCCTCTTAGTTCAAATAATAATGTCTTGCTTCTTTCTTTTTAGGTATGGAAAGGTATTTTGGTGTTGTCATGCAGTTTGAAGATGAGAATGTGCCAGTAGGCGAAAGCGCGGTGTGCGCGATGCTGTCCGGCGAGTAATGCGCGGCGCTGTTTCGCCTTTTATATTGCTAACCTGTGCCTTTTCTCTCCTTGCAGGTTGCGATGTTCCTCGCCGAGCGCCATAATGTTCCAGCAATGATACTGACCAGGAGAGGACTACCCAGGTAAGAATTGTGTGGCTTTCTTCATTCGGGAGGAAACATGAGTAAACTCTTACCAATGCGGTCTTTCTTTCTCCTCTTTCCAGGTTATGGTATTCCAGGATGCATGGGGTGCCGGATGATGGAGTTCATACCTTCAGGTGAGTGGAACTGAAGTCAGCGATGGATTGAAGACAGGATACTGTTCCAGGTAAGTTTCGTAGTGTTCTTTCTCTCTCTGCAGGTCCTTGGTTTCAGGTAAGCTGGCATCAAAGAACTGGACACGGTGAGCATTACGCTCCCCACAGCAGAACACCACAAAGCATGTTCTGCTGTTTGGGTGCGGTTTAAATAGTCTCAGGCAAAGTAGTCCAGGTAAAATAGTCCCAGGCCTGCCACACCCAAAAGACTAGACCGCATAGCTCAGTTCCTTGCAACTGAGCTATGTGTGTGCCTTCATGTTGGCTGAACCCCCCCCCCCCCCAGTTAAATAGTCCCAAGTAAATAGTCCCATTCTAATGTTGGTCTTCATGATGGTTATGAGCCTGGTGCCAAAGGTGCCAGGACTGACTCCAAGAGTCTTGGATGAGGTTAAGGCCTTTGACCTGTCCCTAACTGGAAGGCTGACTTGCCAGTGAGGGCCGGGGCAAGGATCATGACACTAGCAAACTATTCCCGACGCTTGGAATCAACTCTGCCCCCAAGTGGAGACACTCCTCGAATAGTGGGAACCTATTCTGCATCACCTAACCTAGCTGCCTGAGCTGCTAAAGCCCCTACAAAAGACCCTGCTTTGCCTATTTGAACTGCTGCTTGCGTCAGCTTTGCAAGTACATTTGAGTATCATCTTAGTGATTGGACTGCCTTTCAGTTAGAAAGGTGTTTGATACAGAAGGGCCTAAAGACTATTTGCACTGCCTGCTTCCTTCCTTATTTAGGTTGTGGACCCATTTGGTGCATTGATCCTTTGGACCCCATTGGTCTTGTATATATGTTTATAGATCGGATTGTTTTGGTTTAATAGTATTGCTGTGATTTTCTTACCGTGTGTAGATTTGCAAAGGCCTTGGAATAAATGTATTTGTATTTTTGATAGATATATATTTATACACCCGGCTGGGAGTGATTTGTAAGTGTCCTTCACTCTGTATGCTCACTGAGATCTTTCAGTCACCCTCACCCCTCCTGAGACCTAGTCTCAACGGCCACCATAGCTACCTTGATTGGTCTGGCTTGTCCAGAAGGTTACCCTGTTCCAAGAAACTAGGACATGTAGGTATGTGTCTTTCAGATCCAGGGAGCACATCCAGTCTCCCCTGCAGTGTCTGTGCAATAAGCTTGGAGTAACCATCTTGAACTTTGTAAGAGGGAGGTAAAGGTTCAAGGTGGAGAGGTCCACCAACTCAGGCCCGCCTGGTTCTTTTTGTGTATGGTGAAAATCCTGGAGAAGAAGCCCATAACCCGCTGGGAGGCTGAGACTTCAACTGCCTGACTCTATATGAGCAATCGAATTTCCACCAACAGAGTTCTCCCAACTTGTGGGAGTGGAGGAGAGAGGTGAGGGAGGGACCGGTATGCGGTAGGCCATGGACACTGGGGATACAGGGGTCCGCGAACCTCGTGCGCCAATGCTGTGCGTGAAGGGCAAGCCTGCTCCACCCCCCCCCCCATCAGAGACATGTGGGCCCGGAGGGGCGTGTAATGCCTTCTTTCCCTCTGAGGCTGGGGCGAAGGAGGGAGGACTGAAAGAAGCCCTTGTTCCCTTCCTTGTGCAGTTTACGCCAGCAATGATTTGGAGACCAGTTCGGCTATCTTGACCTTCATTCCTGGAAGCCCCAGAATCCGCCAAACGCGCCTGTTGGAATGCCGATGTGTCTAGCTGTACGTCTTGGGCGTGGACTTCATGAGGATAGATAAGGATTTTGCAGTCTGGGAGCTGGTGAAATGAAAAAGGTTGCCACCCGCGAATGGAAGGTCCAATAAGCGTTCCTGGATGTCCGGGTTGAACTTGGTAGACCATATCCAGGAAATCCTCATGTCTGTGGCGATGCAAATGGCACGGCCTAAGGTGTCTATATGCACAACAGTGGATTTCTCGATGTCCTGGGCCACCATTTTTGCTTCTGCCAGCCCCGCCTTGAAACGTGCCTGACTGTGCACCGGAAGTTCTGGACGGATATCGGCCATTTCCTGCCAAAGCCTCTGATTAACGGCTGCAAGCATGGCGTCTGCATTGGACAGACGAAGGTGTAGTGAGGTGTTGGAATAGACCTTTCCATAGGCCTCCAAGATCTTCTCCTTGCCTAGAACCGCCGAAGACTAGGTAGTCGAGGACGACTGAGGCTTGGAGTAGAGTGAGGCTGTGGTTTGCCCAACTTCACTCCTTTTCTTCCACACTGCACCGAAAAGGACTCTGCGCCCATTAGGCCCGTCAGGCTGTCAAGAACTTGATTGGAGGTGCGGCTAGCAGTCCGGCCTGCTACATGGACCGTGGAAGACAGTGGCTGCACTACCACCCTCTCCCCACCCCTGCTGACTGTAAATTATGGCCGCCTGGCATGATCTTATTCCCGTTTCTGTAACAGCAGGGTGCAAAATGCACTCACTACTAGAAGCAGGTAGGCAAATATACAGGGAAGCAAGGAGTAGCTGGGGGGGAGGGGGTTGTGGGGAGAGAGAGACAGGAAGGAGGGGGAAAAAAGGAGGGCCAAGACCCCTTCCCTCACCGAGTAATGCTTGCCCTCCGACAACTCTGGCAACAAGTAAGGTAAGGCCTGGCTTCAGGCAGCAGCCACCACAAACACCAACTTTAATCTCCAGGAACCCTGGTGGCCTTGGAGACCCAGGCCTATTACCAGGCTGAGAGGTACTGGGCCTTCGCCGTCAGTTTACGAGCTTGCTGCTGCCACACACCCTCGCTGCACCGGGTCCCTGGCACACAGGGTATTGGACTCAACCAGGGGATTGGATTTAGATGTTCACCGTCGCAGGTCACTTGCGGCCACAGACCAAAGAGGTGCATGGCACACCACGCCTCTTCACGCATGCCCGGAATGCCAGTCAGGCAGCGATGCAGAGCAGAGGAAAGGACCTACAGAAGCCTCAGAGTAGTCAGGCAGTCATCAAGCTGCACCAAACACCGTCCGCCACCGACAACGCTGAACGAATACCCAGGAGGATAGGACGATTGTGTTGCCTATAAAAGAAGGAAGGCTGACCAGCTTACCTTGTCGGTAGCTAAATTTGCTAAACAGATGGTTGGCTTTAGCTCGGAGGGAATTCTTGGTTTATATAAACAATATTTTTATGCTGCTGTCCTCTGTGGCACTGAGGCATTGACGGATTGAAATTGGCTTCATGTAACAGAGGGCAGATTCTGGAAGAAAATGCTAGGCTTACCACTGTGTGTTCCTACAGAAATGTTGTCAAACTTGGTCTAATTTTCTTATGGGCAATAGCATTGAAGCAGCAGGGGATTTTGCTCATTTAAGTAATGAAAAAGCTTGGACACCCATTGTTATCTACAATTGGGATGACCATAAAGCAGCAAGGGTGGGATGTTACACTGAATCTATTACCAAGTTTATTAACTTGATTGATTGGCATCCCGAATGGGGATGGGATTTATATGAATTGAAACAATCCTTCACCATAAAAGTTGAAAAATGGGATTATATTCGGAATTCTGAACATCTGGCTAAATTGAGAAATATCTTCACTGCTAATATCATGTACAAGTATAAAAATCCACAACCATACTTATTGCTCTGCGTGTCCTTGTCTGTTAGAGGTTCCCATTAATCGTCTTCCAGTATTAGCAGTATGTGGTTCAATGTTAAAAGTGACCGCAAATAAAAGATTGTTGCATGTGTAAAGTTTAAACAGTTATTGAAACTGCTAAACATGTTATGACGGAATGCAAGGAATTGAGGCCCACTTATATGTGCATACTGGGCATGTTTGTGCATGAAAATGATACTATAAAAGATACTGCCTTTTGGCATTATTGCCTTAATTCGAACATGGCTTTGCACTTAGCACTTTACAGGATCTGGCAGCATGTAGGCAAAAGAATATGTAAAACCTGAATGTTTTAATGAAAACATGGATTTGATTTATATTTAATAACTTTTGTATGCATTGTATTTTAATTGTTTGATGGATTTTAACTGAATGTTCTCATAATTATATGATAGGTGAAAAGTTAATTATGAACTAAAATCACATTACTATGAATAAAATAAAAAGATAAAAGGAAATGATAGTTTCCCAGTACTGATAGTCTGAAGGGCTGATCCGTTTCCCCATAACAAAATGAGAAAAGGTCAGGGGAGTGAGGCTGAAGGCTTCACTTAACTTTAAAAAGTCAGGACAGGTTCAAAAGCAAACAGTTTGGAGTTCCGTAGAATATGGAGTAAAAGATGCTAAGAGCGAAATCTTCCCAACACCTCTTAATCAAAATCATCAATTTAGATTCCAGCAATTTTGGTCACATTCTCCGATGCAACCTTCACCCTTTTTGGGATTTTAAAAAAAGAGACCATGGTTACAGATCTTGGACTGTAATCCCAACTAACTGCCTCAGCTTTCCCCAGGTAGACTGCAAATTCTTGGCCTTTAGGCTATATATGATTCGGCACAAGGAGTTGGCAGACTAGAAGCAAGACAGTATACAGCAATGTATTGCATTGCTTTAACTAACTAATGTAGGCCTTGCAACAGGATGTGGTTGTCTCGTTATAAACCTAACCAGAGTGATGCCCTGTGCTAATTGATTTAATACCATACAAATTCTTTCCAACAAAATAATTCAAAAAGGTTTTAAGTTACTTACCTAACTATTGGATTCACATGCTCATGAATATTAACAGTCAGGCTGGGAATCCTCAGTTAAAGAAAAGTTTCATTGTAAAACTATTTCTCCTCTAAACCAATAACTGTCCTCTGGGTCATACTGCCCCCATTCAATGACAGTCCTCTTCCCTATGCCCCACCCTTTGGCAGCCATCTTCAGATTTGGTAAGCACATAAAGTGACGGTACGACCAAGAAGAGCCGAAGAGGGGCCGGAAGATGGGTTAGCATGTGAATCTATGCCAGACCCATGCTGGAGAGCAATAGTTACAGGTAAGTCACAAACCTTCTCCAGCATGAGGTTTGGCATTGATTCACTTGCTCATGAATAATGAACAAAGCAGTACAACATTACACAACCACTTGAGGTGGCAAGGCTCAACAGAAGAAATTAACTCTTACCTCTGGAACTGTCTCGCCTCAAGCGAACATATGCATAGGCTCAAAGGGCAACCCCCCCCCCCATGAGCACCCATGGCGCGAAGGCTCGGAAAAGGCCTTTGAGAATCTTCTTGATGAGTCCATGGGACCACAGCAAGGATCTCCCTGGGGATCTGGTGTAGCGGGAAATGGCCGCCAGATGTACCTTGATGGATGCGCATACCAGCCCAGCCTTTGCCAAGGACAGCATGTATGAAAGGATCTGAGAAGCTGTGACCCTCAGAGGGGTAATCTTCTGCGGCTGGCACCATGTAGCAAAACGCTTCCACTTATGGATGTAGCAATTCAAAGTTGACGATGCCCTGGCCTTAGCAAGGGCCTCTCTGCAGTCCGCTGGCAACTCAACCTCCAAACTCGAAGGCTGCAGGAGCCGAGCCTTCAGGTTCAGCGATCCTGGGTCGTGATTAAGGATTGTGCCTCCCTCTCTAGTGAGAAGATCCAGAAACCATTGGCAACTTGACTGAAGCACCGCCGACGGGCTGAGAAGGCCCAGATACCAAATCTGCCTCGGCCACGCCGGGGCAATTAGTACAATCTTGCATTGGCACTGAGACACCCGATGACTCCTAGCAGGAGAGGGAATGGAGGGAACTGGTACAGAAACAGTCCTTCCCACGAGAAAGAGAATGCATCCCCCAAGCTCCTTGGTGGTGGAAAGCATTTGGAGTTCGCTGCCACCGCAAACAGATTGATCTGGGGTCTGCCTCACTCGACGAACAGACAATCCACTCGTGGCAGGAGCAGAGTTCCCTGCTGAGGGAGTGTGCAATGGTATTCTTGACTCCCGCCAGGTGAAGAGGGATGAAGAACATCCCCTGTCTGACGGGCCATTGCCACAAATCCTGGGCCTCCTTGAAGAGCGCTGGGGATTGAGTGCCCCCCTGCTTCCTGATGTAGAACATTGTGCTGGTGTTGTCTGAAGATCACCATATTACCTTTCAGAGATGGTAGAACTTGAGGGCCCAGAACACGGTCGTAGTTCCAGTATGTTGATATGCAGATCCTTCTCCTCTGGAAGCCACAGGCCTCTGGCATGCAGACGTCTGGTGTGCGCTCCCCAACCTTCCAGGGAGGCATCTGTGGTGACAGTCTCCTGATATGGTGGTTTTGAAATCCTGTGGCTTGGGCGATGTGGGTTGTGGTCCACCCACCACTCTCTCCTGTCGGAACTCCTCGTTGAGGGATCTTTTCCATGACACCTGTATTCAACGAGCATCCAGGAATTCTTGCGGGGTTGCATCTGTAACCTGCAGTGGCAGACGAGGAAGATGCAGGTCGACATCATGCCCTGTAACAACTTGATGGCCCGCACCGTGGCAGTCTTTGCAGAAGACAGTCGTTGCACCTTTCCTTGAATGGCAGCTAGCATCTCGTCCGAGGTGGAACGCCAGACAAGACAGTGTTGGGTCTAGCACTGAGGAAAAGCAGGTTCTGCAATGGCGTTAAGCAAGACTTCGGATAGTTGACGGAGAATCCCAGGTCTGTCGGACGGTCGCGGTCGTGTGTTCGTCTGCCAGCTCCCACGAGCAGGCGCGTTTAGTCGTCCAGGTACGGTTATACATGTATGCCCTGCAGACGTAGATGGGCTGCTATTGGTGCCAGACATTTTGGAAACACTCTTGGGTCCCACTTCAAAACGAATGGTAGGGCCTTGAACTGAACGTGCTGGCCCTGCACCACGAAGCGTAGACATTTCCGATGTTTCTTGTGAATGGGGACGTGGAAATACGCATCCTCCAGGTCCAACGTCAAGAAATCCCCTTTCTCCAGTTGGTCGAGCATGTGGTGCAACAGGACTATCCTGAATTTTTGGGACTTTAAAGTATTTGTTCAGACGTTAAGTCCAGGATGGGTCTCCAGACCCCAGTCTTCTTTCTGACTCAAAAGTATCTGGTATAGACTGAGTCATTGGGGAACTAGCTCTATCTCTGCTTTTCGTAGCATGGCCCGTACCTCTTCCAGAAACGGAGGGATGTGCTGCTCCTGACTGGGAACCAGAGGAATATGCAGACACTTCCATTGAAATGCCTGGATGAGAGTGTCCAGCACCCATCTGTCGGTGGGGGATCTTTCTCCACTCGCTGACAAACCTCATCAGCCAGCCTCCCACAGGGTTGCACTTGGGGGGGGCCCAAAGTCTTGGCCGGTTCAGGATTGCTAGAGCACCAGCATCCTGCCCTGTGGACGACACTCCTGCGCTACCGTAGGCCTGGAATCGGCCTGTCAGTTTCTTGCATCGAGGACCGAGAAGGCTGTTTAAGACATGGAGAAACCCTTTGGTGACCGGCTCGATGTGAAGTGAAACTACAATGAGCTGCTGGAGGGTGCAGAGGGAAGGTGCTGTCTCTGTATCTGACTTGATGGCCTGGAGGGACTTATGGACAGCCTTCCCAAACAGATTCTCCCGAAGGGCATGTCCATGTACCTTCGCCTGGACCTCCGGATGGAAGTTAACAGCCTTTAACCACCCCTGTCAAAGGCAGACATCGTTCCCATCTTGTGGAACCCAGTGTCCGTAACATCCACTGCCACTGTGATGGTGTGGTACGATGTCACCTCTCTTTCCTGGAAAGAGGGCGAAGGCTTCCACCTAATCGTCGCGGAGGAACTCCAGAATTGGTCCTAGTTTGTACCACAATTCCCTGTCGTATCTGGCAAGGATCACTAGGGTGCTGGCCGCCTTGATTGTGGATGCTGTCGTGTAAATCACTCTTTCCCATGGCACCCATACCTTGCTGTCCGGAGGGACTGACGACATAATGGTTGGCCGACCATTTTCTTGCAGCAGCCGACACCACCAAGTCCGGCGATGGCAGTGACCTCCGGGACTTTGGTGCAGAGTCTGGTACCCTATACTTCTTCACCAGCTTGTCCCGCTTGGCTGGAGCCATGCAAGGGTTCTTCATGAGGGCTAGGCCATCTACTCAAATATTGTCCAGAAAGGGTACCGCCAGGATCAACTTCCTTTTGTCGTCTCGCCTTTGATGCAAGACGCCCTCCTTCTTTGTTTCCTCAGGTACTGGTTGTAAGAGCTCCGATGCCCTGGCGATAATGGAGTGGAACGATGCCACCTCGTCCAGCTGGGAACCCTATGATGGGCATCCAAATGTGGAGATTTGTCAGCAGGGAAGTAGTCTTCGTCCTCATGCATAGTTGTGGCCGTATCCGGCCCTGTACCAGGCTCCTATGAGGGAGGAGGGGCCCAACGTGGTGAAGGTTGATATGGGGTCTTCAGATGCTGCTTCCTCTTTCGTCAATGGTTGATCGGGGATCTGGGGTGCTGCAGGTACCAGTGCCCCAGGCATCCTCACCTGGATCTCCGACACCAAGGTGTGGAAAGTTGATAATGTCCATGGAAATGTCCCTCGGCAGAGAAGAAAAACTAGGCCCTGCGTGGCTGTCTTCGTGGACCGTATAACATGGACGCTTGATCCTAGTAGTCTGTGGACGAAACCTCCATAGTTTGAGCGGCGACCTGGGAGGACTGTTTCAGGGCCTCCGTCCCCCCCCCACCCTTTTGACATCGAGGGCGCCTTAACCGGGGTCTGGGTCGGTGCCTTATCCCCTTCTGGGGTGCCTGCAGCCTTCGCCAAGGCCTCTATGGTAGTGTAGCACCATGGGGGCAGGGACACTTACTGCGCCACATTAGCCACTCTCGTAGGATCAGAGCCTGCAGCTGCTGTGGTAGATAACAAAGTCGCAAAAGACTTAGATTGTGCCGGTTGAGCCTGCTGTGGCAGTGTGGCCTTCTCCTACGCCCTTGGCTTATCAGAGCACTCCCATAGCTTTGCCCGGAAGTGGCGGGGGGGGGGGGGGGGGCTTACTCTTCGAAGAGGAGTTTGATGGTAGGCTGGCTATGAGGCAGAGGGTGATGTCGATTGCGCCCTAGCCAACTTGGGACCCGCATCAGCAGCGAACCCGGTGTTCTCAGACTTGCAGATTTTGGCCTCATCTTGGACCCCCACGGATGGGGCGCCCTCAATCTGCTCCACGGATAGGCTTGTTCTGGCCGAGGCATGAACCTGCTGGAATTAAGCCATGCCGCCTGCCTACTGTGCCTGTAATTCACCATCTTCTTACAAAAACCTTGGCATATCTCGTACTCTACCTCCTTATGGTACGGGTGTAGACGGAGCCATTGTAGGTGCTGGTCTTCCACAAACATTCCGCAGGCCACATTTGGTGCAGGGCCTGAAGAGGGACCTTCCCTCCTACTGACATTGTTGGAGAGCGCTGTGGTGTAGGCCCAAGATGGCCTTCTAGAAAAGTCTATGAATCTTCTCCCTTGAGGGGGCGCAGAACTTCGCGGACAATGGATCCCTGTTGCCGCTAGATGAGGAAGAGCAGGTTCCAAAAAGAAAAAAAGAAAAAAATAAATAAAAATCGAAAAAATGTACAAATAGCTCAGAGAACAAACTAGAGTACTCCCAACACTGAAGCGTGCAGTAAAAATCTGAAGATGGCTGCTAGAGGCAGGGATTAGGGAGAAGACGGTCGTTGGATGGGGCAGTATGACCCAGATGACAGTTATTGGTTTAGAGGAGGAATACATTTTTAATGTGAAAATGAAACTTTTCTTTTACTGAGGATTCCCAGCCTGACAAGGAATATTCATGAGCATGTGAATCCATGTCAGACCCCATGCTCAAGAATAAAAAGTCAGACTACATAGCTGCTTTATGAATGTACCTGAACATTTGCAAAATCTCCTTGCCCACTCACAGAGTAGAGTAGGTTTTATGACGGTCGAGGGCCATTTACTTAGTCCTTGACCTTCATGGTGCGTACAGGGATAAAGGAAACTAATTTGCCATTTACCAGAAACAAAACGTTATTTGCAGTAGAAGGAAACTAAACAGTTGACGGTTAGGCAAGATTGTATGCAGTACCCTTTGGGTGCACTACAACAACCTCCTGGCAATAGGAACCCAACCTTTGGTGCAAGTCAGTACTACACAGGTTGGTAGGGTGTTGTGCAGCCAGGCTCATCTCAACAGGTGTCAATGTCAGCTGTAAGGGAGTTACACAAGAGATTCACAGTGACAAGTATTTAAATAAACTCTTAAACACAAGGTTTCTTGATAAAAAATGATTAATTTAACAGTCAGTTTGAGTAAGCCTTCTTCAGAAGGGGCAATATAATAGTTACACAAAAATACACTCCAAAATACACACCCTTAGTTTCTCTAAATCAGCAAGTACCCATTTGGGATGCCACACAGACACATCCTACACCCTCAGGAGCTTTAAATAGCTAGGACACTGGACATTCATATAATACTGTTGCATTTAGAGCAATACTTGGAATATGTCAAAGAAAAGGGTTATTAGAACACAAAAGATCACACAAATATTTGGAAGCAGGTAAGTACTTTCTGTAACCCCCAATGCAAAGTAAGTTAACCCCTTCTTGGAAGGAAGACCAAACACAATGTCAGCGAGAAGAAGAAACATTCAGGGTGCCAGGCCAGGCCAAAGTCAATTGGGCAAAAAGTCTAGGTGAACTGAAGCAATTCTTGAAGGTAAGTAAAAGTCTTGCACAATGTTTTAGAAGTCTTTGTAGAAAGGAAGAAATCAAAGTAGGCACAAGCTGATTAGGCTTGTGAGGTAAAGAAGCTGTTCGCAACTCTACAGGAGCAACCAAGACTAGTCTTCACTGAGAACAAGTGCTGTTACATAACAAGAGGTAAGTTCTTAGACTTTACAATGCCTTTGGTTAGAAGAAAAACGATTCCAGCTGGCTTCGGTCCCTGTGCAGCTCTGCAGATGACAATGCATTACTTACCGTAAAAGCATTTCTGATGGTTGTATCCGCTTAGATTCACATGCTGTGCATAGGTCCGACATCCAGTGGTCACTGCGGAGTATTGCATTTTGTTTTTCGTAGTCGAAAAGGGACGTCGACAAGGCGTGTCTGAAACACTATCCCTATAGTGACTTGCGTTGTACCCACAATCCCTCACGCGTCGAGGTCCCTCGGTTTGTATTTTTCTGCCCTGAGGGAGCCTTCTAGACGTGAGTGAGTACAGAAAAGAGATATAAAAGGAAGTCTATGTTCCTTTCATCCGAGCGGGGAGGAAGGGTGGGCGCATGTGAATCTAAGCAGATACAACCATCAGAAATGCTTTTACGGTAAGTAATGCATTGTCTTCTGATGTTTGTTAATCTGCTTAGAATCACATGCTGTGCATAGACTAGCGAGCAGTACCCGGAGTTGGCGGTGGGTTATGAGAAGGAACAGTAGAGAAAAGATGTCTTAATACTGCCTGTCCCACCTGGGAGTCAGATCTCGAGTGTGCATCTAGACAGTGTTTTGTAAAGGTGTGCACAGAACTCCAGGTAGCCGCTTTGCAGATGGACTCAAGGGGAACAGTTGCAATGAACGCTATGGACGCCCCCCTGCCTCGAGTAGAGTGTGCTCTTGGCTTAAAGGGCAGTTCTCTCTTAGCAAGAGTATAGCAGAGAGTGATGCATTGAACAATCCATCTAGAAATAGTGGACTTTGAAACTGCATCCCCTTCTCTTCCTGCTGCCACCGAGACGAAGAACTGATTAGTCTTCCTCAGTGGTCTGGTTCTTTCCATGTAGAACATGACCGCTCTGCGCACATCTAGTGTGTGCAGACTTTTTTCTCCAAAGTTGGAAGGATTTTGAAAGAACGTTGGCAGTTCTATAGACTTGTTTACGTGGAATTTCAAGATGAATTTCGGAGCAAACCTTGGGTGCGTGCGTAGAACCACCTTGTCTCTGAACTGTAACGAAGGGGTCTAGAACAGAACGAGCCGGTAGTTCACTTACTCTCCTGATGGAGGTGATAGCTAATAGAAAAGCAGTCTTAAGAGTGAGGTGTTTAAGAGATGCTTTGTGCATGGGTTCGAAAGGTGAGCCCATGAGTCTGGTAAGTACCACGTTAAGGTCCCATCCGGGAGCTGGGTCAGCTATCGGGGGGTGTATTCTCTTTACTCCCTCCATGAAGACCTTTATAACAGGGATCTTCCACCACGACACCTTGAGTTGGGAAGTGGTGTATGCAGAAAGTGCCGCTAGGTGGACTTTAATGGAATTGAACACTAGACCTGAATCCAATAAGTGGGTCAGGTATAGAACAATATGTGTGGGAGAGCAGTCAATCGGGTTGATGCTTTTACCTCTGCACCAGATGACAAATCTCTTCCACTTGCTAGAATAGCAGTGGCGAGTGTTAGGTTTTCTGGCTTCCCTGAGGATGTCCATGCATCTCTGCGGGAGCTGTAGATGTCCAAATTCTATGATCTCAGGAGCCAAGCTGCTAAGTTCATGTTCTGGGGGCATGGATGCAGAGTCCTGCCCTTGTCTTGTGACAGCATGTTGTACGGGCAGGGGAGTTTCACTGGGGGAGATAGAGACATCTCCATCAAGTGAGCGAACCATGGCTGTCGGGCCCACATTGGGGCCAGCAGTATCATGGTCACTTGTTCCTGGTGCATCTTGTGCACCACCTTGTTGAGAAGGGGAGTCGGGGGGAAAATCGTAAACAAATTTCCCTGACCATTGCATCGACAGACCGTTCCCCTTGGATTGGTTCTGGGGGTACCTGGAGGCGTAACTTTGGCATTGTGAGTTCTCCAGGGTTGCAAACAGGTCTATTTCTGGGAATCCCCATTGTGTGAAGACGTCGAAGACGATGTCTTCGTGCAGTCGCCATTCGTACTCTTCGGGCAGGGGGAAATCTCTGCGGAGATTGTCTGCCAGCAGATTGAGTTCCCCTGGTACATTTTGTGATAGTAGGAACATGTTTTGTTTGAGAGCCCACTTCCATATATTTTGGGCCAGTTTGGACAGTCCTGGAGAGTGGGTGCCCCCCTGCTTGTTGATGTAGTACATGGCTGTGGTGCTGTCTGTAAGGACCATCACAGTCTTGCCTTGTAGGTGTTCCTGGAAGGCTTTTAGCGCCTTGAACACAGCTAGTAGCTCCAGTAGATTTATGTGTTTGGATGCTACGTTCGGAGTCCACACTCCGTGAGCAGTCTGATGGGATAGGTGAGCCCCCCCATCCTGTGAGGGATGCGTCTGTGGTTAGAGTGGCTTCCGCCGCGGGTGTGGCAAAGGGTTTCCCTCTTTCCAGGTTTTCCTTTGTCCACCACCGTAGCGAGAGAACCAAGGCCTGCGAGACCACCACGATATCGTCCCATAGTCCGCTGGCCTGACACCACTGGCTGTTGAGCCACTCTTGCATAGGGCGCATGCCAAATAAATACACAACGCCATCATCCCTAGCAAGTGCATTGCTTTGCGTACTGTCACCTCTCGACCGGTCACATATTGAGGGATCTGAAACAGTAGGTTTTGGACCCTCTCGTTGGAGGGGAAGACGAGGCCGTCCTTTGTTTGATTTAGAGCCCTTAGGAATTGTTTGATTTGGCTGGGGTCTAGGCTGGACTTCTTTTCGTTGATGGAGAAGCCCAACTGGAACAAAAGGTCTACAGTCTTTTGGGTATTGGAGAAGCAAGTTTCGTAAGAATCCCCTGTTATGAGCCAGTCGTCGAGGTAAGGGTAAACTGGGATGGACAACCTGCGCAGGTGGGCCACTGCCAGTACCTTCGTGAATACCCTTGGTGCCGATGCTATGCCGAAGGGTAGCACTCTGAACTGGTAGTGTTTGCCCTCTATCATGAACCTGAGGTATCTTCTGCGCGCTGGCAACATTAAAATATGAAAGTATGCATCTTTCATGTCCAGTGTTGTCATGTAATCTCCCTGTGATAGCAGTGGGATCACTTACTGTAAGGTCACCATACGAAACTTCTGGGGTTTGACAAACTTGTTCGCTGGGTGCAGATCTAATACAGGGCGCATGGTTAGATCCTTTTTGGGTACAAGGAAGTACACTGAATAAATACATTCCGTTACCTGAGATAGAGGCACGACCTCTATGGCTCCTTTTTCCAGCAGTTGTTGTACTTCTTGGAGAAGGATGGCAAGGTGTTCTGGTGTCATGTGTCGTCCCCTCGGGGGTCTGTATGTTGGGGACCCGTTGAATTCGATGCAGTATCCGTGGGCTACGGTGGAAAGTACCCAGCGGTCTGACGTTATTCCCTCCCATGCTGGAAGAAAGGATGTTATCCGGCCCCCGACCGGTGTTGCATGGGAGGGGACGCGAATCTTCGCGTCACTTGGTGTTGTTGGGGGCTTGGGAGCCTCTGGGGGTGGACCCCCAACCTCTCCCTTTGCCACGGCGCTGGCCTCTTTGGCTGTACTGCCCACTATTGGTCTGGTAATTGGTGGCAGGGTACTGTTGCTGCCGATTCTGCTGTTGGCGTTGGCCACGAAAAAAGCGTTTGTTGTCATAGCCGCGTCTAGTAGTGGGCTTAGAGATCTGGTCAAGAGTTTTGATAGTATCAAACTCTTTTAGCCATCTCCAGAGCCTCATCCACCGCTTTCCCGAAGAGGTTTGAGTCTTCAATAGGTTTATTTATTAAAGACGCCTGTGTCTCCGGTTTGAACCCTGAGTTGCGCAGCCATACATGGCGTTTTAGGAGTATTCCCTGAACCAGGGAACGTCCCGCTGTCTCTGCAGCATCCAGAGAGTTCTTTACAATGCCCTGGTTGACCTGGGTTCCTTCGCCAATAGTTGATAGCAGGCGTGTACGTAGTGGTTCCGGCGCTTCTTCGGCGTCTTTGCGCAATTTGGCCCACTGCGCGTCCGCGTAGCTAGCTAGCAAAGAATTGTTGTTCGCAATTCTTGCCGAAAAGGCAGCCGAGGATGTGACTATCTTTGCAAGGGCATATAACCTCTTGCCCTCCTTGTCAGGTGGTGCCTCGCTGGTGGACAGCGGCACCCCTACCCTCTTCCTTGTATTAGTTACTACAAGGGAGTCCGGAATAGAATGTCCCCTGATGTACAGCGGGTCTGAGGGTGAAGGAGTGAAAAGTTTTTCAATTCTTGGATTAACTCCTCTGATTAGTGCGGGTGTGGATAGCGAAGGGATGATTCTTCTCTTCACTGAAGCGAGGAGGGGAATGGTCTGGCTGACCGGGGGTTTCTCCTTAATTACTCTTTCCACAAAGAGTATTTCAGGAGAGATCTCCCCAGTGTCCAGTTCGAAATGTGCTGCTGCTCTGCGCAACAGGGCATTGAATGTGGGCTGATCGTCAATGGGAGACGTGTTTCTAACAGGTGAATTGTCAGGAGGTTTTAGGTTCAGGACATCAGTGTCCGAATAAACTGATGGGGATTGCCAGGGATGAAAAGGTCCTTCTTCTGGATTTTCTCCGAAGCCTTCTCCTACCCTGTCTGGGCTGTCTTCCAGACCTTCCTCCTGGTTCTGTCCCTCTTCATCATCCACAAATTCATCCTCCTCCAAGTATTGTTCCTCACCAGTGAGGTCATACACATTAAGGAAATCTGAGGCTGTGTCCTGCTGGGGATTGAATAGTCTCGGATGTTTGGCCCTGGGGTCCTCCTGAGGCCCTTCTCTTGTTCTCTTGGGAGTAGGAGGGTTCTGGGTCTTCATAAACCTCTCCATGCAGAGATGGAGCCTTTCCACGGTCTCATGGGGTACCCCTGCGCGGTCTAGCGGGGGAAAATTAGTGTCTTCTAGCTGAAAATGGCTCGACCTCTCCCATAACGTCGAAACGTCGAGGAAAGTGTCCCGTCGCCTTCCGAAAAGCCTTCCGGTGTGCTGGTGGTCCCCCCCCCGCCCGACTGAAGGGGGTAGTCCCTGTCTTTCTTCAGGCTTTTTTCGGCGTGTCTTTCGACCTTTGCGTAGCGCTCGACGTGTCTTTCGGCGTACACTTATGGGCGTCGGCTACAACGATCCTCGCCAAGCTCTCTGCGACTCGTTTGTCAGTGGAGGGCTGTGGTTTCGACGTTACGGGTGTCGATCGTTCTACGGCGGTGTGCGCTCTCTGCTGGTGCGCGCCGGCCAATGGTTTGGGGGCGGCGCCCTTATTTGCCGAAAGCCCAGTCGCTGGTCGCGGTTGCGAGAGGGGCTTCGAACCTGAACGGTCCGAGGAGGCCGCCGGCGGAACCTGCGTCTCCTTGGGCGCTGATGCTTTCTTCGTCTTCGACGAAGAAGAGCCGTGGGTTGTGTGCTTATGTGTGGTATCGTGTGCGTCAGTGTCGCCGGGGTGTTCATCCCCATAAGCAGGGCGTGAGCCGAGCCCGTCGGGGCCGGGGACAGACGACGAAGAGCGCGATCGCTCTTTAGAGGGGTCTACGACTTCCGTAGCGGAGGTCGTGTTATCACGTTCCTCGTCACTGTCGGTGGTAGCAGCGGCGGGTGAAGAAACGGCCTTCAACATAGCATAGGCCGCCCACCTCTTGACCCTACAGTCTTTTATAGTCTTTGGCTTAAGAAGCCGACAAGCCGTGCAACCCTCCTCTTTGTGATCGAGGGGCAAGCAGCGGTTACACCGTGAATGCTTGTCCTTCCAAGTAAACTTGCCCTTGCAAAGCGGGCAAAACCTAAAGGGTGTCCTCTCCGTAGCCGAGGCAATAAATTGTGATAACGACCCCAAGGGAAAGGAAGGGGAAAAGGAAAGGCATTCTCAGAAAAGAACCAGAGATGTCCCACGACCCCACTCTCCCTACTGTATTTGGCCTGCGAGGCCAGGCCACGTGTTCGGCAACTCCGAAGGATCTCCTCCGCTCGTCCCCTCCGTCGAAGATCTTGCTCGGCGGAGACCGCTTCACAACTGCGTAGAGGGAGGGATCTATGTGTTATATATTAAATAGGAAAATGACCAAAGGTCGAGGAGATGAAATCTGCAATGTCTCTCGAGGAGCTCCGCGTAAAGGCGACCAGTAGCTGGGCGGAAAAAAACAATCTGAGGGACCTCGACGCGTGAGGGATTGTGGGTACAACGCACGTCACTATAGGGATAGTGTTTCAGACACGCCTTGTCGACGTCCCTTTTCGACTACGAAAAACAAAATGCAATACTCCGCAGTGACCACTGGATGTCGGACCTATGCACAGCATGTGATTCCAAGCAGATTAACAAACATCAGAACTGGTGTTCCTGGGCCTCAGTCAAGGGGACAAGAGGGAGGACGTCTAGAGGACTCCTGCAATGCAACGGGATGGTCGGCGACAGAAAAGGGCCAACTGCTATTCAGTGGCACTTTGCAGGTTTCAGCTCCTCGCCTCTCAGCAAATAAAACCACAGCTGACTCTTGGCTGTTGAGATGGGCTTTCCTTGCATCTAGGGTCCAGCACTCTATTGAGGTGGTTCAGGCTCGGTCAGTACCGCTTCCTGGGAGTCCGGAGGGTCTCCCTCAAGCTCTTGGCCAATTTAAAAGCATCGCACACAAACTGGTCTTCTCCCTGGCTCTTCGGTATCAGCAGCAACTGCAGTGGAATTACAAGCTTTTCAAGGATGTCCAGGTGGCTTACTTTGGAGTCGATTGGTCCCACCAACTCAAGGGGAGAAGTCATCCTTGTAGGGCTTCTCTAGGCAAGGTAAATTCAGAGCTTCAGCACAGCAGCAGGGCTTCAGCAGGCATCTCTTCCAAGTTCCTCTCCGTATTCCTTTGTCCAGTGGTCGACTGCCTTCCAAGACAAAAAGCCTTGCCTTTTAAGCAGGTTTCTCCCATTCATTCCAGCCCAGCTGTCAGTCACGCAGCAGGGTGGCTTGTCCTTGCCGGACAGCCAGCTGGCCAATCACCACAGAGTGCATTCCCGTCTCCTAGGAGACTAAGCACAGGGAGTTTTGGGCACCTCCCTCGCTTCTTGCCCCTTACAGACACCCCGGAGCCAGACAACAAAAAAGTGACCAAACCTGGTTTGGCGCACAGAGTAAATCTCAAGAAGCGCCTTTCCGCAAAGGATCAACGAAAAAAGAAGACCAGGCCATTTTTACAAAAATGGCACCCTTGGGTGCTTTACTGCTGTTGCGAACGCAGCCTGTGGTAAAAGCACAACACGGTTATTAAAAGCAAACCACTGCCACTAGCCATTCATCGAGGAAAGGGCAACATACACATTTTACATGAGAAGCTAGACAAAGGGAATACCAAGTAACCCCTCCAGCACCCTATTGTAATATCTGTGTGCTGGTTCTGGAAAGTTACACATGTAAGTAAAGTCAATTTCACTTTACTGCTTTTGGAAACAGTTTATCCAAGAGAAGTTATTTAAACCTTTGGGAAATCTGAAAGACTTCCATGTGCCACTGCACTGAAGGCGCTGTGTGTCACAATGTAAAGATGATGCCTATGGACTCCACAACCAAAAAGATATAGTTCAAATCACATTAAAAATACATGAGTGGAAAAAAGGTCTCGCTCTCACCAGGTTAAAAATTCAAGTCCTCAAAATCCAGTAAAGTTGTTGGGGTTCTCTAAGGCAGAGAGGAATTAGCACATTTGAGAATTCCCCCTCAACTGTACACAGCTGGCTTCTGGGTATCAGCAATGCACCAAATATGAAATTCACGTATGGTGAAATACAGAATTTAACAACCAACATTTGTAAAGGGGCAAGTGTATTTTTTGTTCGAGTACGTAAACCAAGATCTCTAAGACTTTACAAGGACTAACAGGGTAATGATTTGGGTAGAGAAGTCACATTACTCTAAGAAGCACCAAGGAGAAATGATTACAGATACGGATTTCCATTGTCTAAACATTTTTGCAGTCCCTCAATCCATTGCATTGACCTGAAACCAGAGATTATCCTTTCATTGGATTTAAGACTATATTGTGGGTTCTAGGTTTTAAGTATCATACAAACATTCTGCATGCCAGATCAATCGAAACACCAAAGAAAGTAAAACAAGTGAATGCCCAAAAGCACCAACTCTATATTTATTAATTCACAAGTGTGTGACAGATGCGGTATCAACAGTTAGACTCAGACAAGCGATCCAGTTGGAAAACCTTAATTTAAAACTTGAGGATGGGAATAACGCCTAACTTGCCCTAACTATAAGAAGGAACTTCCCTCAAGTGATGTATCTAAGGCCATCCGTCTAAATGTCCAAAGTAAAATGCTGTCTGCGTCACAACCTATACTTGCCCAATGTGTTGGAATGTTCAAACTAAATAAGTGTTCCAAAATCATATGACTGTCTTTCAGGAGATTCTCACACAGCTCCCTTCCCCAAGTTCCAGAGACTCGGGAAGTAAAGTTTCAGGATTTACGTCAAGAAAATGTCAAAGTACCCTAACAGCTCACACTTGTTATGCTCCGCTTCACAATCTTCCCGTTTGGACATTTGTTGGTGCATCCGAGAAAACCAGCTAGTTTCTTAGGCTTCTCTTGCCTGAGCTCAGAAAGCAGCAGCATCTTTTTCCTGAACGTCCACAGTACCTTTTAGACTCTAGGTTCCTTTCCCAAAGTCTCAGCTCTCAGGTGTCGCTGTTATAGTTAGTTAAACACCAACACTTCTGTGGTTCCCTTTCCCCCACATCTGTGTTCCACTTTCAGGCTCCCCCTGGTGTGGGAGCAGTTGTCGGACCGCACGGTCCACCCATTACAGATTGCGCAACCCAGGGCCTGGGGCTTCTAGCTCTGCCCCTTCCTTGGCAGTTTACTTAGTTTACTATGCTTGGAGGGGCTTTATTTGCTCTGGCCCTTTAAAAAAGTGGTCCTTTCTCATGTACACAGACTCCTGCCGGCTCCTACTGTGTTTCTCGATTGCCTGCGCCACTTTGCTCACATTTCGTACTTCACAAAGCTCTCCTCGGGATGTCAATTTCCTTCTTTCATCTGTGACTTTCGACAGCATAATCTTCCTTACGTGACCGCTCTAACTTTGTACCACACAAGGTTCTATTTCTTTATCTTGCCGCATACAGTACTTTCACTCTGAAGGCCTTGACAATGGGGGTTCCCTTCCTGTGTCTTCATTCAGAAACTCTGTTTCTTCTAACCCAGTCAGCATTATCCGATTGTCTCTCAATCGTGGAGGACTGCAATAATGAATTTCCTTTCATTCCGCTTACACTCGCTACATAGTATTTAGCCTCACATATCACATTGCGAGTGTCCCTGTACTTCAGGCTCACTGGCAGTGATTTTGCTCACGCTTCCAGGCCGTCTGCTTCAAGAACACTGCAGTTGAGGTCAGGGTCTCACCACCTGCCCCTCAGACACTCTTGGCCACGGCAGGAGAACGAGCACGCTCGGCTTACGGAAGGGAAGGTCTACCCTGTCCACAGCCTTCCCTTTTAACCAAACTGGCTCCCTGGAGACACTCACACGCCTCTTCATTCCAGAACCTCTGCTCTGCCACGGGTAGCGTGCCGGCTTGTCAGTTTCCTCCAGCTGGTTTGTTCTCTTCCTCCTTGCTGTTCACCTCCAGAACACCAGTTCCTTGCAAGCGAGAGATCCCCTGTTGGACTCGGCCATGCAGCCTCCCTGTTGCTGTGTCTCCAACTGCTGCTCTCTGCACTGCTGAATGCCCTACCTTTTATACACCCGCAGCAGATTAACAGGCTGCAGGTGTACGGTCAGTGTACAGCCTGCCTGAATTTCCATTACCCAATTATCTGGACTGGTCTGTCCTTTAAGCTCTGAGTGAGTTGACTCAGTGTCTCTTATTCCTTTTAATGACCTGCAGGGGAAGTAGAGGGTTTTGCAAGGGTAGTGTAGGATTTTGCATGGGGATAGGGTCACAGTAGCCAATGAAGGAAAAGGGGGTTTAGGGGAGGACGATGTCGGGGAAAAGGGGATACCATGATGTGCTTTTAGATCTTTGGCTTCCAGAATTTAGAGAAAAAGGAACCGTTTGCGGTTTAGGAAAGATAATCAGTATTTTCCCCATTTATTCCTTTTCCTTTCTCTTATTCCTAGATTGGTAGTAATGAGAAGGGAGGTTTACCTTATCTCTAATGTCTCGGATGCCCATACCTGGTTTCACCAAGGAAGGGCTGTTGGGACAGGATTGGCAGTATCCCATAAAGGAAGAGGGACGAGAAGAAATAGGACATTCCCCAATGGGGAAAATACTGCGTCTCGTCTGACGGCATCCTCTTTCCACTCTGCAGATTCCCTGCCCAAGTGATCCTCCCTCGCTTGACCACCCCCAAGGTCGGGGTCCAAGCGTTATGGCCCTTCCCATGCCACCTGAGCAAACGATCTGGCTGGGGGGGGTGGTAAATTTGAGAACACCCTCCGGTTTTTCACACAAGACAAACAAAAAAATGCACAAGTGTTTCTGCTTCCCCCATTGTCACACCACTACCCCCCCCCCCCCAAACTCCAGCTCCATTGGAGAATTCCTAAAAGGAAAACTGCCCTTTAACAGGCTGGCACATAATGCTTTGTTCTTAATACGAATACACAAACTGTGCAGTCATTGCTGAGATTATATTCCCCGATAGTATGCAACTGTAGTCCTGACTGCCTCAGCACTTAAACACCATCTCAATGGCCGACAGGTTTTGTAGATTCTGGGACTAGGTTCACCTGTGGAGTCTTTTGCGTGGTCTTCTTGGCTGCCTTCACCTTGGGGCTTTTCTTTTTGGTTAAGAGTCTCATGAAGAAAGGGGCAAACCTCCCCGGATGCCACCCTGCATGTTAGGCAAACCAAGCAGACTGACCCTGGGGAAGACAACCCAAAAGGCTAGGAAACAACCCGTAGCAAGGGTAAAACCTGCAGTTGGTCCTTGGGTGATCCGCAAGGTAAAGAGATCCAGAAATCCGGCAAGCAACTTAAGGCAGCAAAGGTAGAAGAGCAGGAAGCGCAACAGATCACCAGGACGCTGCGCAAGGAACCAAGAGCAGCTGGAAGGCAAGCAGGGGGAGCAGACATACGAGGTAGGTGAAACAAGGGGCAAGGAGATGAAAAGGAAGCCTGGGAGGAGCGCAGAGCATGGCAAGGAAGTGCCGAGCATTGAGACGAGAGGCTCAATGGCAGGCTTGGGGCACCTGAACGAGTTAAGCAGAAACACGACCGCGTACAGTGCTGCCTGGCGCGGCGGCCATATTGGCTGAAAAATTGGCGTCCGCAAGTCACGAAAGGAGCTTCCAGTTGTGCCAAAAAGACTTGCGGCGGAAAAACATGACAATGGCAGGTAAGCATTTTACACATGTCCAATGATATAGTATTAATGAGGGATTCACAGGGAGGTACATTATACCATGGCTGTTGCACTTTCGACCCAGAGGACCAATATTAAACTCTGTATTATTGTAAAATGAGGAAAGTATGTTCTCTTAACTTTCCACATTTTAGGCAAGCCTTCCATATGAATACTGCAGAAGCACAACATTGTGAAATATTACAAATTGAAATGTATCACTCCATAAACAGAAACCGCGTCCTGGCTGAGCAGGTACAATAAAAGATTAATGTGCATATTTTAATAGTCATTTTTCAACAGTCATATTTAAGAGGTTTCTTCTTCCACTACAAAGGAAAAACATATCTGCTTCAACACATACTCGGTCTTTCAGCTTAGGATCTGAACAGCTCACTTTAATTTAGGATTTCAAGTGAATTTTTGGCACAGAAGGAACAAGTTACTTATCTGTAACTGTTGTTCTCCAGCATGGGTCTGGCATGGATTCACATGCTCATGAATATTCCCCGTCGTCAGGCTGGGAATCCTCGGTAAAGAAAAAATCAGTATCAGTTTCGTTTCTGATCTGTCTTTCGTAGTAGTAACCAATCACTGATCTCTGCGTCATACTGACCACAGCCAATGACTGCCCTCTACCTAAGCCCCGCCTCTGGCAGCCATCTTCAGATTTGGTAGCACGTGAAGTGGCAGTATGACCAAGTGAAGAGCCGCAGAGGGGTAGGCGGGAGGGTTCGCATGTGAATCCATGCCAGACCCATGCTGGAGAACAACAGTTACAGGTAAGTAACTTGTTCCTTCTCCAGCATGGGGTCTGGCATGGATTCACATGCTCATGAATAAAGAATACATAGCAGTACACACATGCACAACCACGGGAGGTGGCAAAGGCTCAACATTAAGCATCACATCAAACTTAACATTAAGCATCTTACCTCCTCACCAGGCTCACCTCAGGCGAACAGGTTGCGTAGCACTGCTTGGCCGACCCTGGACTCCTCCCTGGAATCCCGGTCGACGCAGTAGAATTTCGTGAAGGTGTGCGTCGACCTCCACGTAGCAGCCCTGCATATGTCCAGCAGGGGCACACCAGATAGGAACGCCGTGGTAGCTGCGATCGCTCTGGTGGAATGGGCTCTCGGACGGCCAGGCAGCGGTCGGTTTGCCAACCGGTGACAGTACATGATACAGCCGGAGAGCCATCTGGAGATGGAAGCCTTCGAGAGAGCCTTCCCCTGATTGACAGGTCCAAAGTTCACAAAGAGTTGTGACGTCTTCCGAAAACCCTTCATGCGGTCCACGTAGAACTTCAGCGCTCTAGCTACATCCAGCGAGTGCAAAGTCCTCTCAGCCGGCGACGAAGGCGACGGGAAGAACACAGGTAACACCAAGGGTTCGTTGAGATGGAAGTCCGACGGTACCTTGGGCATGAAGGAGGGGTGCGTCCTGAGCACCACCCTCGTGTCGTGGAAAGTCAAGTACGGGGCCTTGCAGGAAAGGGCCTGGATCTCTCCCACTCGTCGTGCGGAGGTGATGGCCACAAGAAAAGCTGTTTTCCACGATAGAAACTTGAACGGGGCCGAGTGCAGAGGCTCGAACGGAGGTCCCATGAGCTTGGTCAGCACCACGTTGAGCTCCCACGCCGGGGCCGGAGCCTTCACCGGCGGGAACGATCTGAACAGTCCCTTCATGAACTCTTTCACCAGACGATGAGACCACAAGGACGTCCGCCCCGTGGTTCTGGTGTATCGGGAGATCGCAGCAAGATGAATCTTGATGGACGCGTGTGCCAGACCAGCTTTGGCCAGCGTCAGCAGGTACGGCAGTACTTGGGGAGCCGTAATCCGTAGAGGGTTAATCTTCTGTGCGTGGCACCAGACAGAGAACCTCTTCCATTTGTGTCCGTAGCATTTAAGAGTCGAGGACGCCCTGGCCTTTGCAAGAACCTCTCTGCAGTCGGCCGGTATGTCGTATCCTCCAAACTCTAGCGCTGCAGGAGCCAGGCCTGCAAGTTCAGCGACTTCGGGTCGTGGTGGAGGATGGCGCCTCCTTCCCTGGAGAGTAGATCCGCGTCCGCCGGCAGCTTGATTGGCGGGGACGCTGACAAGTCCAGAAGGTCCGGGAACCATATCTGCCTCGGCCACGCAGGTGCGACGAGGATGATCCTGCACCGTGACCTCTTGAGCTGGTTGACGAGCCGGATTAGCAGAGGCAAGGGAGGGAATGCGTAGAGGAACAGGCCCTCCCAGGGGAACGAGAAAGCATCGCCCATGCTCCTCGCCTGGGGAAACCTGCTGGCGAACCTCCGGCACTTGGTGTTCGTCGCCGTCGCGAACAGGTCGATCTGGGGTGTGCCCCACCGTCGGAAGAGGCGATCCACCAGATCCTGCCGAAGTTCCCACTCGTGGCACGAGCGCAGCTCCCTGCTGAGTGAGTCGGCGATGGTGTTTTTTATCCCTGCCAGATGAAACGGTACCAGAAAAATCCCTTGGGCGACGGCCCAATGCCACAGTTCCTGCGCCTCCTTGGACAGCGCTAGGGACCTGGTTCCGCCCTGTTTCCTGATGTAAAACATGGTGGTGGTGTTGTCGGTGAAGATCCTCACCACCTTGCCCTTGAGGGACGGAAGGAAGGACCTGAGGGCCCAAAACACTGCACGTAGCTCCAGGACGTTGATATGCAGGGACTTCTCCGTCGGGAGCCAAAGTCCCCTTGCGTGCAGATTTTCGGTGTGCGCTCCCCACCCTTCCAGGGAGGCATCCGTGGTCACAGTCTCTTGGTGGGCTGGGGTCTGGAAGTCCATGCCCGCCGTCAGAAGCGCGCGGGTGCCCCACCACCGTATCGCTCGTCGGAAGCGCTCGTCGAGCTTGATCCTTTCCTCGAAGCTGCCCGTCGTCTGGATCCAGCGCGCATCCAGGAATTCTTGCAACGGGCGCATCCGGAGCCTGCACATGGGAATGAGGTAGATGCAGGAAGACATCATCCCGAGGAGGGACTTGATGGACCTAACTTTGGCCGCGTCGGCCACCAACATCCGTTGCACCTTGCCCAAGATGGTCCTGGTCCTCTCCTCCGACGGGGAGGCCAGAAGGGACACTGTCGAGCCTCGCTCCCAGAAACAGTGCGTCTTGCGCGGGCACCAGGTGGGATTTGGCGTAGTTCACGGAGAATCCCAGGTCCGTGAGGAGTTGGACGGTCCTTGCCGTTGGACCACGGCGAGCTCCCTCGTCTTGGCGCGGATGAGCCAGTCGTCCAGGTAGGGGTAGACGTGGATCCCCCTCGCGGCGCAGCTGCGCCGCCACCGGTGCGAGGCACTTGGTGAATACCCTGGGTGCCGACCGTAGTCCGAAGGGGAGGGCTTTGAACTGGTAATGACGCCCTTGGACCACGAACCTGAGGAATTTCCGGTGCCCCTTTAGGATGGGAATGTGGAAGTAGGCATCCTCCAAATCCAACGACGATAGGAAGTCCCCTTCCTCCAGCTGACCCAGGACGTGCTGGAGGGTGACCATCCGGAACTTCTGCGTCTTGATGAACTTGTTCAGACGTCGCAGGTCTAGGATGGGGCGCCATCCTCCCGTCTTCTTCACGAGGAAGTATCTCGAGTAGACTCCGGAGCCCCGAAGCCTCTTTGGGACGAGTTCGATGGCGCCCTTCCTGAGCATTGCTTTTACCTCCAGAAGAAGTTGATGGACGTGAAGTTCTTTCCTGGCCACGGGGGGGACGCGCGGGCACCTTCTCTGAAACTCGAGCGCGTGGCCCCGGGCCAGGGCGTCCAGCACCCAACGGTCGGTGGAGATGGATTCCCACACGCTGACGAAGCTCGCCAGCCGGCCTCCCACCGGGGCGCTTCGGTGGGGGCCCGACCCCACGGCCGGTTCAATCCTGCTTGGACGCGGCCTTGCCGCCTTGACCTCCTTGGCGACGACGGCGGGGTCCGCTAGACTTGCCTCGTCCTCTGTAGGCCTCTTGCGACGACGAGCGGGCCGCTTGACGGTAGGAAGCGAAACCGCCGCCGGAACCTTTGGAGGCGCCCTTGCCTCCGCTGCTCCGAAAGGGCGTCCGTCGTTGCTGCAGAACTCCAAGGGCCCGGGCCGTCTCAGTATCCGCCTTAATGGCCTGAAGGGAATCGTCCACAGTCTTCCCAAACAGGTTGTTCCCGTCGAAGGGCATGTCCAGGACTCTGGTCTGGACGTCCTGCCGGAAGTCCGTAGCTTTGAGCCATCCACGACGTCGAAGGCAAACGCCGTTGCCCAACTGGCGGAACCCAGTGTCGGCGATGTCCGTCGCCACGGTGATAGCGTGGTCGGAGGGCACCTCACCTTCCTGCAGGATCTCCAGGGCCTCCGCCCTCTTGTCGTCCGGCAGAAAATCCAGCAGGGGAGCTATCTTGTACCAGAGCTCCCTGTCGTAGCGAGCCACGATAGCCAAGACGTTGGCCGCTTTAATCGTCGTCGCTGCCGACGAGATGACTCTACGTCCCATCGCATCCAATTTCTTTCCCTCGCCGTCCGGCGGGGAAGTCGATGTGGAGGCCGCACCCCCCCCCCGCTTTCTTCCTGGCCGCCGCGGAGACGACGGAATCCGGGGTAGGCTGCGCCCGGAGGCACAGGGGGGCCGTGTCCGGGACCCCGGTACTTTTTCTCGTACCGGTCTCTTCTAGCTGGCGTCGTGGAAGGGTTCTTGAGGAGGGAAAGGCCCTCATCCCAAATGTCGTCCAGAAGAGGCACCGCGAGGACCGTCTTCCTCTTGGCCTCGCGCCTCTGATAAAGGAAGCCTTCCTTTTTCTTCTCCTCAGGGCAGAGTTGGAAAAGCTCGGAAGCCCTGGAGATCATGGAGTGGAAAGATCCGATCTCGTCGGGCGGAGAAGCCCTGGCGGGAGGCGACGACGGAATATCCTCGTCGTATGCCTCGTCGTCCGTACCCGTCGCTGCCGTGTCAGTCCCCGTATCATCCCCTCGGGTGGACGGGGAGGAGGGCTGAACGGGGCGCGACGGTTGAAAAGGAGGTGGTGGATGGATCCTTCTTTTCTTGGTAGGGGGAACACCAGAAGGCCCCGGTTCTGGATCCCCCGACGGGAGAGGTTCCTCCGTCGGTAACGGTAGCCTCGTCCTTATCTCGGTGCATAGGGACTGTATGGCCAACAAAATGGCCGCCGAGTTGTCTTGCGGCGCTGGCAGAGGGGAATCCGACGGGCGAGCAGGGGCCCCGTCGGTATCCTCGACGATCTCGTCGTCGTCACCTGCGTCGGGGTCCATTCCGACGGGCTGGCTTTCTTCCACGCCTAGGCCGTGGCTTAAGACCTCGATCAGCTCCTCTTCTGAGGTTGAGGCCGAATCTACGACGACGCCCTGCCCCCCCTTCTTCTTCCCCACGGGGGGTTTCACGGGGGTCCTCTCGATGGGCACAAAAGAAGACTCCCTCCGAGGAGGCAGGGAGATTCTGGGCCCTGAGGTCGCCACCACTGGTGTAGCCTCCACAGGCTGAGCCAGGGCCGCCGCGACCGTTTCGATAGAGGGCTTGGTCGGATGGATCAAGGCCTTCACCACCTTAGGTGCGCTCACCGCCTTATCCTTGAGGGAGGGGGCACTGCCACGCTCCTCCTCTGCCTTAGAGCTCGACCGGGGCCTCTCCAGGAGCTTCGCCGGGTGCTCGGCCTTCCTCTTACCCGACCCAGAGCGTTGGCTCGTGGTTGATGGTGCCGGGGAGGGTGCGCCCTGCCTGACGCCCGTAGAGCCCGACCGTTCGGCGCTCCCGGTGCCAGCGGACTCGCGATGCTTAGCCTTATGTTGGGCCCCCGTCGCCGGGGCGCCCTCAAAGGTCTTAGAAGACCGCTCGGGTTTCTTCTTCTTCTCGCCGGACGGGCTCTTACCCTCCAGCCAGTTGGCGAGACGTTGATGGCGGTCCTTCATGGTCCGTTCCGACATGTTGCCGCAAAACGCACAGTCCTTCTCCACGTGCGTCTTGTCCTCATGAAGGCAGTAAAGGCAGAAAGAGTGTTCGTCCTCCTTAAAGACGTTCTGCAGCTGGCATCCAGGGCAGACCCTGAACAGCTTTCCGGGCGTCGAGCTTCCCTTCTCCTGGGCCATCTCCGAGACCGGGCCTGAGAAGCTTCTGGAGTCCTCCGAAGTGTAGCTCGACGAAATCTTCACCCTTGAGGGGCGCAGGCGAATCCGACACGGGTCCCCGTTGATCGGATGTAGGATCGGTGGAGCTTGAGGCTCTTTTGACCGAAAATATCGAAGTTTTTGTGAAAAAGCGCGAAAAAAATAGCACTAACGCTCGAGAGCAATAGCACGAGGATCCCAACACATGAACGTGCGGTAAAAATCTGAAGATGGCTGCCAGAGGCGGGGCTTAGGTAGAGGGCAGTCATTGGCTGTGGTCAGTATGACGCAGAGATCAGTGATTGGTTACTACTACGAAAGACAGATCAGAAACGAAACTGATACTGATTTTTTCTTTACCGAGGATTCCCAGCCTGACGACGGGGAATATTCATGAGCATGTGAATCCATGCCAGACCCCATGCTGGAGAATGGCGAATTAGAAAGAGATCCGTTTTTCAATTTAGATAAAATACTGACCTGAACATTGGCAAATGTTCCAAACATGCATAAATAATATCTTATTCATCACAGCCACCCAACTTAAATGTCGGACTAAGGTTAAATTAATATAAAGCAGAGAGCCTGAATTGTATACAAGTGTTCAGAGTACTGAATCGTTGGTCAAAAGCGGCCATCCCTCAGACTCTACCAAGTGTGCCTGCTTCTGGATTATACTCATCTAGGCGTCACCACATTACCTGAAGGCTAATGATTTCAGCGTCGCAGTGGACTATTTCTTCCATGATCCCCTTTTTCCTGTATTCCCAGTTTAGTGCCCAGGAAGGACAGTAGCCATACAGCTGTCTGGTGGCATATTTATCACATAATACATTGTAGCACATGACAGTGAATGACGCTAGAGGGAAAGGAAAAATGACATTAAAATTAAAGCATGTTCAAACGAATTCAGAAAATGGACAATTCAAAAAAATATAAAACCAGTAAATATTGTCATGCATGTAAAAGTAGAATGTCACAGCTAGCAGTGTATTTTATGCAACTCTGGTATGAAGCAGGAGGCCAGATTACGGTGGGTAATCTTTCTATTCATTTACGCTCTGTTCCGGTTCATGCTTTTCAATACATTAAAGTGAAAAGCACCGGCCACCACATTCATGATAGTGCAATCCCCAACTGGCATTTGCACAGGGGGAAGGGTGCTTGGCAGATGAGGTGGCTGGAAACCCAGGCGGACACGCTCTATTAGCTGCCTGCGCCACTTCCCAGGGTGACACAGAAGTGTCCCGTTTGCAGGAGCTGCTGGAGATGAGCGCTCGGTAGAATGTTGTGTTCCTGTGCATCTGAGAGAACATTGGGTGCATGCAGCTCAGAATGGTGGGTGTGCTTAATCTCTCTTAAACAAACAGTCCCCAATTTACACAGTCATCATTCAAATCAATGCTTGCTACAAGGATAAATAACTACAATGATCACTCTTCAACAGGGCTTTCTTCTATAACTGTAGATTTCAAAACACACTAGGATTAACCAGCCAATGTCAACATAGAAATAACCTAGGAAAAGGTAATCGGAACCATTTCAGCTGCTATACTAATAACATGGCGAGACTCACTGAGAAAAATGACAAATGCTTTGATCTACGGACTATGCACAAACCAATGTTGCAGGTAACCTTTTCTATTGGATCGTCTGAAGTTTAACCGAATGTCTCCAAAATAGAACTGAAAAACACACTCTTTATAAAGGCTTTAGGCAGAGCAAGAAATGCAGTGCGAGTGGTAGGACACTTTAGGTCGAGCGCTTTAGGATGATTTTCACAGAGATGTCACTCAAACGGTCAAGGGTTTGTTTACAAAGAACAAATGCCAGCGTTTTAGAGTTGGAAAACGTAATATTAGTCAATGGTCTAAAGTCTACAGAAAGATTTAATCTTTCAATATCTTTATTTGATAAACTCACCAGGTGTGGGTTAGATGAACACACTAGGATAAGGGAAGCTACAATTTTGAAGTGGCAGTATTTTACTCCCCATTTGTGGAAGTTGGAGTAAAAGAATTTTATATAGAATGAAGTCATTCCAATTCCCAGTGAGATTTGTTGGCAAGTAAAGGTTCCATTTCATCTCTAAAACCCTCAGCATTCTGTAATCCAAACTTAATTGTATCTAGTAATTCATACAGATTAAAAGATGAATTTAATTGAAGTTCAATTTTTAGATCTCGAAGTAATAACAGTACAGCTCCTTAATGGAGAAACCAATCTGCTGGTACCTTTGACCCAATCATATCCATTGACTTGCGTGAATTGAAGCAAAGTGCAGACTCCTATAGTTCAAGTGTTGTCTAGATCCAGACGGAAGTCTCTCTGTATTTCGTTCTCCGTCACTAAATCCTTGGTTTCCCGGAATGTGACTGTTGGGTTCCATCGTTCTCTGTGGGGCTTGCCCACTGTTCTCCCTTACATCTGTTCCTTTTTCACTCTACAGAGTGTAGGGCGACCCTCTCACCATATGAGGTCTATGGTGCCCTGGACTAGAGTGCTTCCAAGCGCCTGGCCCCACTGATACTCTTCGGTCTCTGCTGGCTCTGTAGCCCTGCACTCTTGCTTTTCCTTCTCCCAGACTAAGGGGAACTGCCAATTTTATACTGTCAGGGAAAGAGGTCTATTCCACAGTGCAAGTGTGATTTTGTAGAACTAGAGGAGGGGGGAGGCTTAAAAAAGGATGGTGAACGTTTAAATTCATGCCATGTACTTTTAGTGTTTTTCTCTGTCCATGGCCTGTAGGAGAAGGGCTTTAAGTGTGGGGAATTTCGAATCTCTGGGGGGGGAGGTCACTTGCTTCTATCTTCTCTGGGAATTTTGAGTTGGTGTTTTTTAAAGCGCATTCTCAGAAATGTGCCAATTCTCTCCACCTAAGAGACCCCCAGCAACTTTGCAGGATATATTTTTTATCTGGAGAGAGCAAGACCCTTTTCCCCACTCTCTAATGTACTTGTATGTGATTTTTAACATTTTCTTTTGGTTGTGGAGTCTGAAACTCCATAGGCATCATCGTTTCCATTGTGTCACACAGCACCTCCAGTGCAGTGGCACAGGGAAGTCTTTCAGATTTCCCAAAGGTTTAAATACCTTCTCTGGGATAAACTACTGTTTCCCAGAGCAGTAAAGTGAAATTGACTTTAAATACATTTGTAACTTTCTAGAACCAGCACACACTATCTTATTATCGAGTGCTGGATGGTTTACCTAGTATTCCCTTTGTCTAGCTTCTCGTGTAACAATTTTATGTTACCCTTTACTCACTGAATGGCTGGTTGCAGTGGTTTCGTTTTAACTACCGTGGTGTGCATTTACTGTGGGCTGCGTTCGCAGCTGCAGTAAAGCACCCAAAGGTGCCATTTTTGTCAAATTGGCCCCAGTCTTTTTTCGCCGTTTCTTTGTGGAAAGGTCCTTCTTGAGATTTACTATGCGCGCCAAACCAGGTTTGGTCCTATTGTTCGCTTTGTCTTTGGCAGGATTCACGAGTGAAGCCCGCCTCTGGCTCCAGGGTGTCTGGGCATGAAGTGATTGAGGTGCCCGAAACTCCCTGTGGTTCTCCTAGGAGACCCACATGCACTCTGCAGTGATTGGTCAGCTGACTGTCCGGCAAGGACACCCACCCCGCTGGGTGACTGACAGGTAGGCTGGAATGAATGGGAGAGAACTGAATAAAAGGCAAAGCGTTTGGCTTGGAAGGCACTGTCGACAACTGGACGAAGGAACTGTAGAAGAATTTGAAGAGGACGCCTGCTGCAAATCCTGGATCGTTGGTTTGCCCGGTGAAGCCCGGTTGCTGTGCTGAAACTCCAAACTTCGTATCGACATAGAAGCCCCTGCAAGGACTTCTCCCCTTGAGTTGGTGGGATCAATCAACTCCAAAGTAAGCCACCTGGACATGCTTCTCGGAGCTGGTTGAATTTCCACAGAGTTGCTGCTGAAAACCGTATAGCGAGAGAGAGGAACACTAGATTGTGTGCGTTGCTTTTAAAGTTGGCCAAGAGCTCCAGGAACTCCCAGGAAGCAGGACTGACCGAGCCTGAGCCACCTCAGAGTGCGGGACCCCAGAAGCAAGGAAAGTCCATCTCGACAGCCAGGAACCACAGTGTTGCCATTTGCGGTAGTTGCAAGGAGCTGAAACACTGAAGTGCCACTTGTTGGAAAGATTGCCGGTTACGAGCGGTGACCGTCCCATTGCAGTGCAGGACCCCAGAAGTCCTCCCTCTTGTCCCCACGACTGAGGCCCAGAAAAAGGGAGATCTGCAGAGCTGCTCAGGAACAGAAGTTATAGGCTGCACTTTTTCTTCAATACAAAGTTACTGTAAAAGTCTGAGAGAACTTGCCTCTCATTGTAGAGTTGCTTGCATTTTCGACCACCCACAAGTCTAAACAGCTTGTGGCCCTACATTTGATTAAGACTTTTGCCCATTGACTTTGGCCTGGCCTAATATACTAATATATATGACTGTGCTTAGGGGATCCAAACATATTTGCCTGCTTAAGAATATTTGTGGTCTCTTATTTGTCCTAATAACCTTTTCCTTTTACCAACTTCTAACAGTATTATAAATGCAAACATTAAGGTATTACTCTCCCCAGAACCCTAGCTATTGAAGTCACCCGGGGCTGTAGGTTGTGTCGGTGGGCCATCCCAAAAAGGGTCTTTACTGATTTAGAAACAAAGTATATAGTATTGAAGTATATTTGTGTGTTGCTTTTTATGTTGCTCCCTTCTGAAGAAGGCTTCTTCTAACTGACTAATACATTGATAATTGTTTATTCAGGAAACCTTGTGTGTGTTTATTTGCTTACTTGTCACTGTGAATCTCTAACTCCCATACAGCTCACATTGACCCCTCTTAAGATAATCCTGGCTGCTCAAAACGCTACCAAACTGTAGTACAAGCTTATACCAAAGGATGGGTTTCCTATTACCTCTAGTCAGAGTTGTTGTAGTGCACCCTAAGGGTACTGCATACAAACTTTGCCTAACAGTTTTCAGTGTGATTTGGGGGCCAAACAAGTGCTTTGTATACATAAGCCCTGCTGATTGTTAGGAAGGGCGGGTTGATTTCAAATGCCATTTTGTCCGAGAAAGGTATGGTTGGTGTGAGATGAACGTTATCTGTTTTTTTTTTCCATCCCCTCTGGCTGATGTTTGGCATAACCAGACCCTTGTTAACGGGGAGCAAATCTGGTAGTTCCACCAAAGCTTTGGCTCCTGTGACAAATTGTAAAGTATCGTCACTTCTTCCCAAGGGGGAGCACACTTCCATGAGGCCAGGGAAGTGCAGCCGCTACCAATATTTCCCCTAGGGGTGGGTTAATGTGAAAGAACCTCATGGGGCGAAACCCCCAACTGGGGATGAGGATGACCGCATGGGTGATATGCGGCACAGCTCCTGAACCCAAGCCTCCATTGCCATTTCACCCCCCCTCCCTTTGACTGATTCATCCATGTGCCATTGTAACATGGCAGTTTCACCAACTGAGACGAAGAAGATAATCCGAGACAAAGATTTACCCAAATGCAAGTACTGAGAAGAGGTGGCCCCAAGGAGCCATGAAGTGTCCCATGGAACTGGAGGAAACATTCTTGTGCTCAGTGGGGGGAGTGTTCACCTAAGCAACATAAAAATAGTTTAAGGACAGTCCTGGCTGGAGGCCAGCTCAGAAGGAGAGCAGCACAGGAGACGGCCCAGCCAGGGAAAAGCTCGGAGGATTGCTGTGAATGCTCCAGAGAAGCCAAAAGCAGTCATCCGCTGGAGACAGAAAGCAGGCGGCGAGAATACTTTGCCCAGTAGTGTGGAGTTGTTCGGGAACGTTGCTGGAGGCTGAGAAGTGGCGGCACAGCCTTGGGAAGGTGTACTGTGCGATCCTGCCAAAGTACCGGCACTGCTGGCCTGGATAACAGGAACGAGCCACGTGGAGCATGAGTCGCGGAGACACAGGAAACCCGTGAAACACTCCCAAATGAAGCACGACACCAGGGAGCCAGTGAAGGTAACGGGTGCAGTGCGGGAACCAGTAGATGTGTAAAGTTAGAAAATGAATGCGAGTGAACAGAGAAAGAGTGAAAGACTTTAGTGTTCCCCTTATGATACTTAAAAAAAAAGAATTTAAAAACGATCTACCAGATTTGGGGTGTTCTTGAAGTCATCTGCGACCATAGTAATTGTTTTAGAACAAATAAGTTAATAGATCTACAGCATCTATTGTTGGAGGCGTACATGGGTTGTATAGGAATATGCCCGTCAGAGGTTTGAGGGTTTATGGAGCATTTTGAACTTCTGATAAGTATAATACAGATATGGAAGCAATAGCAGGGAAGATAAACTAGTCAGGTAGGTGTTACGACTACTTGAAGGCAAAACAGTATGGTCCTTGGCAGCTCCTTGCTCGAGTTACGGCCCCAGCCCCTTAAGCATTCAGTGTGATGCACATGTGGTGTGGGAATTGCAACATTCAGAATTACCCAACTCAACCAATCTATGCTTCGGAGATGGTTGGTGACGCCACCAGAGATGGGGACTGGTGTGCTGGTGTGTGGGGGGGGCAGTGTGGGGACAAATAGTCTGATGTGTAAATGCTGTGCGTAGACCCTGCACAAGCACACTTGGTCTCGCAGGTGTAATAAGTAGTACTCATCTTGGGCAATGTCAGGAGGGACCACTGTGTTGTCCACCTGGATCTTGCCAGGTTACGTTTAGATTGGGATTAAAAATGTGATTTTGCCATATCTCACATGCTCCTACGGTACAGTTGATTGTAGCATGAAGTTCTTTGGGTGGCCATTAGGTTTTTTTTATGTACATGATCGCCAAGTTATAATTGGTTGTGAACTGTGAATGCAAGGGTTAGGTGTGAGCATTGCTCAAACGCAGATTGTCATATTCCTAAAAACAAAGTATGCACACATTTAAGTTACAATGTTTTATGGTAAATGGATGCTACAGAAGTGATTATAAAGTGCTGTGATTCAATTTTGAAAATCATGTATAGGGGAATCGTGTGTGTGCCACCAAAAAATAAGAATTTGCAACGATTACCAATAAAATTCGAGCGGTTTCACAAGCATATGCCAGGGTTCTTCTGAAGAATAGGTTTATGCAAGATTTTGGGCCCTGTGAGAACACAGAATTCACAAGTACCGATCGATTATGTTGTACATGGTGTTTAGTAACTAGTGGCAGGCTGGTGACTGGTCAAATTGCAAGCAGCAAGCCAGCTGGACGATGAGCAGATGGGGCATGTTTGTGGTTGAACATGTATTCTCAGAATGATGGGCATTTGTGGAGTGACCTGGCAATGGATTGAAATTTAAGTTTAAGAGCAGGAGCTAAAAGGGTTCACCCAGCAGTCAGGCTAACTCTGGGGATCGAGGAATTGGTACACAGGTGCATTGCAAAGCAAACTAGTATGAAATACAAATTCTAAATTTGTGCCTCTTATTTATATTACATGATATTTTAAACGTACCTTCCATAAGTCCTTTATTCTCCTATATACAAATTCACAAACATCAGTTAACACGTAAGTATGTTTGTATGGCACGGCACATGTAGCCTTGGGGAGTCTAATGTAGCTTGTGGTAGCAGTTGGTGTCAAGTTAACTAGGCTCACCTAGGCTTCAAGCAGGGGCTAAATAGCTTCCTGCAATTTCCAACACTGCTGTGCAAGTGAGGATGTAGGAGGATCAGAGGTTTACCAACGGACCTTAGCGGGGTGGCCTGAGCTTGTGACGCGGTTAGGGATCAGTAGCAGAAACGGTTAGATTTCTAGTTGTCAGCATGCAGATTAACTGTTAGAGAGATTAATCATTGCGTTTCATCCCCTCTCCTCGTGAGACCAACAGCACTTTTTGCTCTACTTCTGGACCTTTTTCCTTTTAATCCTGAATTAATGGAGCCTTTTTCCACTCATTCATTCTTAATTGCTGTCTTTTGGAACTCTATCCTTTGCATTCTAACTGTACTATGCAGTGTGCCTGCTCCATAGATCTTAAAGGCATCTGTGTTTTACTGCTGCAGCACACAGCTCCTTATGGGCAGTGTTGCTGTGGACCCTTAGGGTCCTCCTTTAAGATTATTTCTCCTATATCCTATAGTTAGCTACAGTTCTCAATTGTCCATCCCAAAACTCTATAGTTTGAGAGACTGGCACACCACCTTCAGTGGAGTGCCAAGAGAGAGACGAGAGAGAGACGAGTGTTATGATCTTGAGGTTATTAGAACCTTCCATTCTCAGTTCTTGGCGGCGTCTCTTTCCGTGTGATTCTGGAATGTGAGAGACACACGGGAAGAGAACGACACCGGAGCTGTGGCAGTTCGGGGAACTCTCCTATGAATAAATATACTGGAAACTACAGAAGACTCCGTGTGCTGCATACATACATTTATTTATATAATAACATATGGCGACGAGGATGGCTGTCTATATATATAAACAGGAGAGTTCCCTCAGGATGTAAAGAAAAGAGCAGCCTTTAGCAGCAACAAAAACACGGCCAACCAGAACCCACGACTCGACTCCAATCAAAGTACTGAGCCCCAATTTGTATTAACTGGCGTTTAAAAAGAAAAAAAAAAGTTACTATAAAAGGCTCACTTGGGATTGCATGATTCAAACGCTGCGCGAGCTGCGCTAACGGCAACTATAGTGTACACTGGGGCGGAGTACGGTGATGTCACAGGAAACAACTGAGTAAAGCACCCTAGGACGTGCTTTACGTGCCGCCATCTTGAATACACACTACGCGGCGGTGTAAAACGGTACGAACGTTGCAATGGTTGACCAAAGCTGACATTATATCTAGTTCGAATCCCCGATGTTATATCTAGTTAGAATCCCCGATGTCAATTCACGGCGAAAGATTTATTTGGGGAAAGCTAAGTGGAGTTCAACGCTGAACGGCAACAAAGGACTCAATACTTAAAGGGGCCAGCACAAGTAAACATTAATCTGGGCAGCAGACGTATTTGGCCAATATAGGAACTACACGTGTATAAGCACAGTTGATGAATGAAAGTTTGAAAAGAAAAGAAACATTAATACCTTTTGGAGTACTATTTCAACAAAGGACAATTCTTGATATTAGAAGACATAATTGAAAGAAGTTTTAGTGATGGATGCATAGATACTGATGAGTCTATATGTAGGAGGCCGCAATAAATGTAGTACTAAGAGAATTCACAAATAAAATAAGGCAACTGGCCAATCAAACGACAACATGCAAAGCATTGCAGCTCCTGCTAAGTTTTTGGCTCAACCAGGAAACCCTGTTTCTCCCTGGGAACAATGGCTGGACAATTTCCAGGTTTATATGAGAGCCATTGGTGGTGCAAAATTCACTGATGATCTAAAAGAGGCCACCCTACTCACTTTTATAGGAGCTGAGGCATTAAGGATATTTCGAACTCTACCAGGAGATGGTGGTAGTGGATCGGGTGATTCTACAACCAGCTCTAGGAAATATGACACTGCGTTATCGAAACTGGGCAAACATTTTGGGAACAAAACAAACATTGCCCTAGAGAGGTACAGGTTCTTTACCAGAAAGCAACTTAAAAATGAATCCATTGACGTATATATCACAGCTTTGAGGGGGCTCATAGCCACATGTGAAGTCACTGGATTGGCAGATGAATATTTAAGGGACCAAATTGTTCTGCATGTGGCTGATTCCAAGATTCAACAGAGACTTTGGCAAGCAAAAAATCCAACTTTGGAGCAAACATTAGAAATTGCAAGGTCTATTGAGTTGGGAGATAAATGTATGAAGGAAGTACAGAGTAAACAAGAGTTTCTGGATGTAAAGTCTGTCCAAGCTGTGAACTGCGCAGAGACAAATCAGGATGAAGAGGCTTTAGTTGCCATGGTAAAGAGAATTGTGAGGTCTGATTTAGGTATGGGTCCCAGACAGAACAGAGAAATGTTTTCCAGATCCCAGAGTAAATGTTACAGATGTGGGTGGTACAAGCATGCAAATCCAGACAAAGACTGCCCGGCAATCAATTCGGACTGTTTCAGATGTGGTCAAGTGGGACAATTTGGCAAAGTGTGTCGAAATACAAGAGGGAGAGGAAAATTTAATACACGCGGAAATAATGGCAGAGGTTATCCCCAGCAGTATAGAGGTGCCAATTCTGGGGTGAGAACTGTTGAAGAGAATCCTGATTCTGATGAAGTAGTGGCAATAACAACTGCATTTGAGGAAGAAATACAAATTCTAGCTCTCTCTTCAACAGAAAGAACGGTAGGTCCGTGGGTGTCAATGATTATTGATGGAGTCAACCTACAAGTTATGGTTGATACGGGATCCCCGTATACTATAGTGGACATAGATACATTCCAAGGAGTCTTAAAGAAGAAACCTGAAGATCTGTGTGTGGCCAGAATCAGAGCAACGGGATATGGCAAGTCTCCTATTGAGATTGTGGGTTATGTGTGGGTCCATTTGGCTTTTGAAGGTAGACAAACATATTGCAAATTGTATGTGGCCCGTGAAGGCTTTGCAATAGTTGGTTGGTGGTAGCAAGCCGCTCTAAAAATTAGGATTCATCCTGGCGAGAATAATCCAATTTTGATTGTCGTGGACAAGTGTTGTGACTCTGCTGCCAGTTTAGTTCAAAGTTTTCCGAACATTTTCAACAACAGCATAGGGGTGCTCAAAGGTTTCAAACATCGGATAGTATTGAAAAGGGGAGAAAGACCTGTTGTACATAAGTTGAGGAATATACCGGTTGGCACTCGTGAACCATTGAAAAGAGAATTAGAAAAACTATGCTCTCAAGACATCATAGAGCCTATAGAGAGCTCTGAATGGCTTTCTCCCATTGTAATTGTAAGGAAACCGGAAGGTTCAATCCGGATGTGTGTTTACCTAAGGGATCTCAACAACAACATATGGATAGATCGCCACCCACTTCCCAACATAGGGGAGATGCTTACCACCATGGAACCTGCCATGTATTTTACCACACTCGATCTATCCTCTGCATACCATCAAGTTGTGTTGGAAGAGGAGTCAAGGCATCTTACATCGTTTATAACACCATTAGGTGCCTTCCGCTTTAAAAGAATGCCATTCGGCTTAGCATCGGCGGCCGCTGTTTTTCAAAGATTGATGCAGCATTTGTTTGAGTGTTTACGTGGAGTATATTACTTCCAGGATGATATTCTGACATCTGCTATGTCGGAGGCGGACCATGATGCCAAGCTGCTGGAGGTATTGCAGATTTTACAACAGAAAGGCCTTACCTTAAAGATTGAAAAATGCAAGATAAAGAAAAGTGAGGTGACCTATCTTGGACATTGCATTAATGCTGACGGGATCAAGCCTAAGGAAACTCTGGTAAATACAATCCTCAAACTTCCTGGACCGTCCAACCAAGATCAACTGAGTAGTTTGTTTGGCCTTACTGAACATTATTCGAAATGTATTGACCATTATGCTGATAAGACGACCCATATGAGAAGTTTGATGGGCAAAGAGGTTAGGTTTGAATGGTCACATGAATGCAAGAATGAGTTGGAAACAATCAAACGTTTGATAAACAAGGCTCCTGCATTGAAGATGTTCGACCGCAGCGCAAAAACCTTGATATCAGTTGATGCGAGCAATATTGGATTGGGAGGTGTACTGGAGCAGGTTCAAGATGGGATTGTAGTCCCGATTGCTTTCGCCTCCAGGACATTAAGGGGTGCGGAGAAGAGTTATTCCACAATAGAAAAGGAGGCTTTGGCTGTGATGTGGATATTGAAGCATTTCAAGGGGCTAATATGGGGAATTCCCATTGAACTTAAGACTGACCATAAACCGCTTATTCATATTTTGAATCCAAAGAACCCGCATTTAACCTCCCCACGAATTAGAAGGTGGATATTAATCATAATGCAATATAATGTGACCATTAAGTACACCCCGGGGAGAACGAATAAGGTTGCTGACTGTTTCTCTCGTTTGCCATGCTGTTCAAATGATGAAGATGTAAATGTTGAGGAAGTGGAAACAGACACTGTGATAGCACAAATACATCACAGTTTCTCCAAGGAAGATTGGGTTGAAGCCACTAAAATGGATGCGGAGCAGGAACAGCTAAGGAGAGCAATCAATAGTGGTTGGAAAGAAGTCACGGAAGGAATTTCATCTTGGGAAAAGATGAAGGATGAAATGTCGTATGATGGTGTTTGCATTTATCGTGGGGATCGCATTGTTCCGCCCGCAAGCTTAAGGGAGAGGATTATGGAAATTGCGCATGAGGGGCACTTAGGGAGAGGCCTAACGAAAAGGAGAGTAAGAGGCATTCTGGTGGTCCAACATGTTGAGTGAGCTGGAAAACATTGTGAAGGAGTGTTCTGCGTGTGCAATAAGTGATAAAGGGAAGGTTTCCAGAGCCACACCACTACTACCCATAGCGATACCGGATTCAATTTGGATAAAATTGGCCATTGATATCTCAGGTCCATATGAGATATTAGAACCGCACAAAGTGTATATCATTGTCTTGGTTGATTACACCTCGAAGTGGGTAGAGTGTGGTATTGTAGAAGAGTCAGTGTCTGCAATAAAAGTTAAAAAGTTTTTGGAGGAAATTTTCAACAGAGAGGGTGAGCCTCAGGAAATAATATCAGATAATGGTGCACAATTCATGTCGCAAGAGGTGCAAGGGTTCCTCAAAGAGAGAGCTATCAAACACAAGACCACAGCCTTATATCATCCCATGGGTAATGGATTAGTAGAGAGAATGAACCGCTTCATAAAGGATGTCATTCAGTTGGCTGTAGCAAATAACCTGCCATGGAGAGAAACTCTCAAAGAGGCGTTGAGTACTTACAAAGTCACCCCGCATTCTACAACGGAAGTGGAACCTTTCACCTTGATGAGGGGAAGAATTGTCACCAACAGACTTAGACCTGCTTGGTTAACATCGAACAAGAACATAGACATGGAAGCAGTTGTGAAAAGGGTAAAGAAAAAACAAGAAGATTATAAAAAATACTATGACCGCCAAAAGCATGTGAAGGAAAGCACTGTAATGGAGGGAGATTGGATCAGAGTGAAAGAGCCCAGAAGAGTTATGAAGGGAGAGTCCAAATATCGTTCACCACAAAGAGTTGTGAGCTGTTCAAAGAAATCTGTGACATTGGAGGATGGCAGCAAGTGGTCATGTAATGACATTGTCATGACAAGCGAAAGAGACAGACAAAGTTCCAATGCTGCAAGCAGGGTGGATTGTGGAGATGTGTTTAAAGAGGATGTGCCTTTATCATGTAAACCTATAACTCATGCAGACACAGTGAACAATGACATTACTGGTTTGAGACCCAGAAGAGCGATGCCGCATAAAAAAAAAAGGATTTTATATATTATTAAGTTGATATATATTATCAATCGTAATCTAGTGGATGACCAGTTATGATCCGCTTGGATATGCGAGAAGAAGTGTCAACATGTATCCTTTTGCTTACATTGATACTGTGTGTGTTTCCACAATTTCGTTTGATGAACATAGTTATTTTGTTTTCTTGGTAACATTAAGGAAGGGAGATGTTATGATCTTGAGGTTATTAGAATCTTCCATTCTCAGTTCTTGGCAGTGTCTCTTTCCGTGTGATTCTGGAATGTGAGAGACACACGGGAAGAGAACGACACCGGAGCTGTGGCAGTTCGGGGAACTCTCCTATGAATAAATATACTGGAAACTACAGAAGACTCTGTGTGCTGCATACATACATTTATTTATATAATAACGCGAGAGAGACTAGAGAAAAGAGTGTCTCTCTCTCTCTCTCTCTCTCTCTCTCTCCCCCCCCTTTGGGGGGGAGGGGGACCAGTTATCCCCGCCTAGGCTCCAGAGTGTCTGGGCAGCCAGGAAGTGGGGGAAGAGTCTTCCACCCCCCTGGCCATGTCTGCTAAAAGGTCCGAATAGGACCAGCTCCCACAGGGGGTCTGGCTATCCTGATTAGACAGCCAAACACCCCGTTCTGTAGAATGCGGAGAGAGATTGCAGAGAGTGCTGGAACTGTATAAAAAGGTGAGGCGTCTGGAGTGTGTAACCGAAGAAGACTACCAGAAACGCCTGCAGACCCTTTGCAAGATCGTAAACGACCACTGCTGTCCTGACCTAGTTTTCTATGCGACAGAAGAGCTCTGAAGACTACTCTTTGGCTGGTGGGAACAACCAGTCCCGAGATAAACTTGAAACAAGCCATCTCCCGAGGTCCTAGGAGTTTCCAGAGCTGTGGAACCACAATACCAGGACACCTGCTGCCAATTTCGAGTGCATTGTTGTGGTAAGGCCGAATCAGTCCAAATCTGAGCTGAGCCCATAACGACACCCCAGGGATCCGATCAGACTAGCCCAGACCTCCTCACCAGAGTGTGGGACTGCAGGAAGTGAAGATCGACCGGACGATCCGTGTCCTTTCTTGGTGCTGGTGAAAAGGCATCCAAAATACCTTCAGCTATCCCTTCACAAATACCTCCCCTCTCGAGCTCTTCGCTCTCCTACCTCCAAATGCCCCTCAGGGTCAGTCGTTTTTCAACAAAACGAGCTGGAGGTAGATCTCGGTCTTCGGCTAGGGCCTCCCTCTGGCACAGCCTCCCAGCCACTCTAAAATTTGAGGAGAACCCTCTCCGGTTCCGGAAGCACCTCAAGACCCTCTTTGCTTCTGCCTTCGCTCCCCCTCTCCCCTACTGATCTGTTCTCTGGGCACCGTGCACCTTGTGTCACGACCCTCGCCCAAAACGCCCTCTGGCAAACCCATTGGCCAGGTGGAGTCAGGACTTGGGCCTCTAGAGCTTGGCATCCCTCTTCAAAAGCCCTCATGGGGCCAGTCCTGGTGCATATGGCGCCAGGCTCCTACACCATGAGCAACAATGTGCTTGGGAACTACTTTATTGTATTGTCAGCCAACATGGAGGCATCCACATAGCTTGGTTCCCAAGAACCAAGCTATGCGGTCTAGTGGTTTGGGTGTGGCAGGCCTGGAACTACTTTCCCTGGTACTACTTTACCTGGGCTATATAAACCATACCCTGACTGCAGAACATGCTTCGTGTTACTTTGCTGCTTGCAACGTGACGCTCACCGTGTCCAGCTATTCCCTCGAACCTCGGAGAATCAGAACCTGCAAGGAGACAAAAGGAACATCATTAGCAGCAGCATCATCTTACCTGCAGTCTTCATCTTTAAACACTCGCAGCTACTGAGAACAGCTTCCCCGAATCTGCACGCCTCCCGGACAGAACGTCCTGAAAGAGGAAGATAGAGGCAACATTAAAGAAAGCTGTAGACATATTTACAAATTACGAACTGCTCAAAAGGCTTACCTGGCTGGTCGCCTCTCGGCTGGCACCACTCCGGACATTCCACTCGCGCTGAAGAACACTGCGATCTACAAGGAAGGAACACACAGGTTAGCAAAGGCAAGACTTCACAGCGCCATGCATAGCGCTTACTTAACGCATCATAGCGCTCTTAATGCGCTGTCATTTACCAGCGGGCCTCAACCAAGCCAGTTCACCGCGCTGAAGCTCTGCATACCTAAGGGAGAAAAAAAAAGACATTTTAAACAAAGAAAGGCATGCAGGGTAGCAACAAAACTAAGAACAGCAATAAGACCTACCTGAACAATATCAAACAGGCAGGCGTCCGTGAAGTAACTGGACCGCACTCGCCCATGAAAGACAACGCCCCTGCAAAGAAGGCAGGACGGAGATCACTCCTAATTCTATCACAAGGTGAGGAGTGACTGAAAGCATACGGGGTGGAGGGAGGATACTTACCCCCGTCGGTCAGTCTTGAACACAGTCCTCCTGTATTTTCAGGCAGAACCGTCCCCGCAGACCACATCAAGTCAAAGCTGAGAAGCATACCAGCGAGTAACCCAGCTGGGAGGCGTCTCTGTGGATACCAGGTGAGCGTAACACCTTGCCACCCTCTGTCCTGTGGGCCCAGGTACCAGCTCACCCTGCCACCCTCCCGCACTGCCTCCGGGCCGCCCATTGCACTGGGGTCTGTGTCTGTGCCCATACAACCGCCCCCCCCCCTTTTTTTCTTCCTGCACTTATCAGACCTACCCTGTCTGCTGCCTTAAACCCAGCACTTGCCAATTGCTGGGTGCACTATGACTGTTTGTTGCATTTATTATTAATCTGTTTCTCCTTTGCTCCGCACTCTCCACTTTCCCCCTTCTATGCACTTTTCCCCTCACCCCTCCAATGCACTTGCGCGTTCTCAATGTCACTGGCTCTGGTAAAATCGTTGTTTTGTTTTCCCCTGTTCCCCTCCCTTGCCGCGCTCTCAAACACTTGTGCATGAACGTGATAGAAATAAAATATCAATCACAGAGTGAACCAAGAATTTGTTGAAAGTCGTGCCATAGGTCCCACCTCGAGACAGCTGCTGGAAGACAATGTCCATTGCCTGTGAGGACCCCCTCTGATGGTTGCTCGACCTCTGGTGGAAGAAGGCCCAAGTACTCTGCAAGACGTTCATGGAAGGCCTTGGCTGATGACGGTGTCGGTATCCTTTTCCTCATATGTGTCCCCCGGGGGTCCGGTACCGCTGGAGGGGTGCTGGGAGCCAAAGGCTGGGGTGTGGAGGCTGGGGTGTGGAGAACGGAGCTGGAGACTGCAGCGGAGGCTGGTACTGAACCGCCTGCACTATCAGTTGGGGGGGCGGAGCAGGCGGAGGACACTGGACAGGGGCGCCTGTACTGGGGCCTGCCATCACCGGAGCCCTTGGCAGGAGCACGTCCCTGAGAATGACCCCCAGCTGAGGAGATTTCATGAGCCAGAGGAATCTTTCAAAAAAGCTGTCCTCACAGGCCGGAGGGGTGGTAGGTGATTGACATTGTAGCGGGTGGCTGCTGGAGCCGTTGTGTACCCTGCCCATACAAATGCAACAGAAACCTGCCCTGTGCAAATGAAGGAAAGGCTGTGCACCACATATCTGGTTGACACCAGTCCCACCTTGACACACGTTCCTCCACCTGCTCCTTGCCTTGGTGCAGTAACGGGTGGATGTCAGAAATGTCTGGCACACCGGCCATTTTGTCGAGCTGCCTTCCACGTGCCTGTGTCATGTTGCTTCGCTCACTGGGCCCAGCCACATCCAGGACTCTTGAGTGTGGATCGTGAGGCCTTTCCTGTTCCTCAGGCCGAGACCTGGTAGGCGTTTCGCCCTCGACGGATCTGCCGGCAGAACTGTGTATAGGCGCCCCCTCCGATATGCTGCCGGTACTAGGCAATAGACCCTCGGGTGAAGAACCAGTAAAAGAACCTTCCAGTCCCCTCAGCACTGTCACCGGGAGGATCAACTGACCCCTCGGCCTGCCATCCAGCAGCTGATTTAGCTGCAGTACTTGTGCTGGTATGAGAACCTGAGCGGTTCCTCCCGCGCAGGGTAGTCCCTGGAAAGGAGTCTCCCTTGCAGGGTGCACTGGAAAAGAGTGGCCCTACCTTGGTCCTTCAGGTCTTCTGGAGGCGATCTCTGGAAGAGGTCCCTCCACCTGGCCTGGCCACAAGCTTGCCAGCCATGGTCTGGGCCAAGGCAACAGAGGGAGTGGGGGTCTTGCGTTGGAAAGAGTCTGTCGCAGGATGGACACCTGCTGAACCCTGTAGAAGTCGACAAGCGCCGGAGAGGAGCAAGACGCACGAGGACCGAGTACCTGGATAAAAAGACAAAAAGAAGAGAAGTATCCACACGTGGAATTACATGGCCAAAGCCAAACCCAGGAACGCTGGTGAATTGGGCCCGTTCCTGTCGACGCGGTAAGGGGACCGAGTTGTGGCGCCAGCGAGCGAAGGCAGGGCAGCGCATGCTACCAGGGCTGCACCCCCACGTGCCTCTAAATTTGAAAAGGAAGAAGGTTTTTTTTCGGGTGAAAAAGGTTCCATCTCCCGTCCCTTGGAAGGGACACCCATGCAGTACGGAGGAAAGGGGACGGGGCGTAAGAGTATCTTATTTCTGATGCTTGGATCTGCTTAGATTCACATGCTGAGGACTTCAGGGTGTTAAAAAAAAAAATAAAAGGACATCCTCCTCATGACTATTAAATTTATCTGTGGTCCATTGTGAGGAGCTTGGTACTACAGAGGAAGTTGAAGGTGTAAATGGGGGCTCTGGACAGGGGTTCTCTTACGGTGCATAGCCCCTGAAAGAGTGTCCTCTGGGGTAGTGGAATCCCTGCTTTTAGTAGCTTGGATTTTCCATCTGGGACGTGGAAGATTTGTGGTCTATGGATGTACAGGCCTTTAACAGGGTGTCAGGAACGTGTTTTTTGATTAACTGGCTAATTTTCATGCTCTTTGTGCCTCTTTTGGAGGCCGTCGACACGTCTTTCGACACCCGGTCGTCAGTTCTTGAGGACTTTGTAGGTTTAGATGCGGTGTCGGAAACTGACTTTACCATCTGTTTCGGGGGCCAGTCATGTGGTGATCGCGAACATGATGTCCCAGAGGACATGACATCAGACCTCCCCTTCAACACTGCGTGTGGCCCATCGGTCGGTGGTGTGGTTGACCTTAGGCCGTGGGAGGTGTGCTTAGTGTGAAGAGACTTGGTAGAGCTTGAGCCACCATGTATTGTCCCCAGAGCAGAACCGCCGGCCTGCCTGATAGGGTCAGGGGCTCACACGCTGGAATGCGATAGATCCCGATCGCCCTCGTCGTCACTTAAAACAACGACGCTGCAGTCGCTGGATGCTCTCTCAACGTCCGTGGCAGCCTCAGTCTGCATTGCATGGTAGGCCCAGCGTTTGGTCTTGCGGTCCTTTAGGGTTTAAGGCCTGAACATTTTGCAAGACTTGCACTGTCCCTCGGCATGATCCCTGGAAAGACCAAGATTGCACACCCGGTGCAAGTCTTTCCACGGGAACTTCCTATTGCAGGAAGGATATTTTAAAAGTTGTGTTTTCCATGAAGTATGGGGTGGCATGCTGACGAAATAGTTGGAAAGTTGGAAGGAAGGGAGAATATACATTCTTTTAATGAAACTAGAATATGAAGCGCCTCCCCTCTCTCCCTAGTGTGCAGGGCCGAGATTCCACAAGCCTCAAACAAAGTTACCCAGTGTCACATTTGACACCTCAAAGTCTTCCTGCTTTCTTCACCTGAAAATATCCAGCCTCTGATTTAATTTGAAATCTGAAGGAAACTCCTTTCGAAGTCACGGTCCATCCTTTTTCATGAGCAAGATCACAAAGAAAAACAATGTGTGGATTAATAAAAGCACTAAGACAGGAGGGAAGAAGCCATACTTGCAAGTTCTAATCTCACTTCCAAATTTGGTAAATCTGTCATAAGAACAACCACTAGATGGAGGCCTATAGACATGTGAAACTAAAACCAAAAAATCTGCATAAATGTAAAGTAGGTAGAGAACAATGTAGCTGACATTTACTTGTAATGTATTCAGGTGTAAAAAGACAATTTGTTCTGTTAGGGAGAATGCTCAGAAATGTGCTAATTCCTCTCTACCTTAAACACCCCCAGAAACTTTGCTGGATTTTGAGGATTATTTTTTATAACCTTGAGAGGGAGACCCTTTTTCCCCACTCTCATGTATTTTAATGTGATTTAGTACGCTGTTTCTTTTTGGTTGTGGAGTCTGACAATCTCCATAGGCATCTTTTACATCGTGTCCCACAGCACCTTCAGTGCAGTGGCACAAGAAAGTCTTCCAGATTTCCCCAAGGTTTAAATACCTTCTCTGGGATAAACTGTTACCCAGAGCAGTAAAGTGAAATTGACTTTACTTAAATTTGTAACTTTCTAAACCCAGCACACACTATCTTACAATAGGGTGCTGGAGGGGTCACTTAGTATCCCCTTTGTCTAGCTTCTCATGTAACATTTTTATGTTACCCTTTCCTCACTAAATGGCTGGTGGCAATAGTTTACTTTTTACTACCATTATGGGATTTTACCGCAGGCTGTGTGTTTGCAGCCACGGTAAAGCACCCATGGGTGCCCATTTAGTCAAAATTGCCCTGGTCGTCTATTTTCGCCATTTCTTGTTGGAAAGGTCCTTCTTGAGATTTACTCTGCGCGCCAAACCAGGTCTGGTCCCTTTGTTCTTTTGGTCTTTGGCGGGATTCACCAGTGAAGCCCGCCTGTGGCTCCAGTGTGTCTGGCAGGGCAGTAAGCAAGGGAGATTCCCTAAACGCCCGGTGCTTACTCTCCTTGGTTACAGGAATGCACCCAAAGGTGATTGGCCAGCTGGCTGTCCTTGGAGGACAACCACCCTGCTGTATGATTGACATCTAGGCTGAAAATGAGTGGGAGAAACCTGCATAAAAGTCGAGGTCTTTTGGACAGAAGGCAGAGTCAACCACTGGACGAAGGAATCCGAAGAACTTGCAGGAGACGCTTGCTGCAATTCCTGGACCGTTATTTGCCCGGTGAAGCCCTGCTGCAGTGCTGAAGCTCTGAATTCGCCTCGACTAGAGAAGTCCTCAAAGGACGACTTCTACCCTTGGATTGGTAGGACAAATCGACCCCAAGACAAACTCATCTGGAAATCCTCTCGGAGCTGGCTGGACTTCCATTTCTGTTTCAGGAACCGATTGCCAGGGAGAGGAACACCAGAATCGAGTGCATCATCTTTAATTTGGTCCTGAGCTCCAGGAAGATCCTCCAGACTCCCTCGAAGCAGGACTAACCAAGCCTGAGCCACAACAGTACTGGACCACAGTTGCGAGGAAAGTCCACAAGGTATACAAGAAGAGCAGTGGTGCTATTTGCGAGAAGCTGAAACCGCAAAGTGTTGCTGATCTGAAGTTTGCCCATTGCTGCCGCTGAACTTCGAAACCGTAGTGCAGGAGTCCCCAGACATCCTCCCTCTTGTCGCCACGACTGAGGCCCAGCAACAACAGGATCTACCTACAACAGGAACAGAAGCCAGCTGGAACCAATTTCTTCAGACATAAGGTACTATGAACTAAGGGGTACTTAACTTTTGTTGTGTAGCCTTGCTAGCTCTCAATTGAGACTTGCCTTGCCTGCTTTTTGTAGAGTTGCTTGCAGCTTTGCCCATCACAAGCCTCCCAGATTGTGGCCCAACAGTGATTTCATTTTCTACAAAGATCTCTTTAACATTGTGCAATACTTTTTACTTACCTTCAAGAAGAACTCCAGCTCTTCCCTAGACTTTGCTCAATTGACATTGGCTGCCCTGGCTCCCTGAAAACTCTAACCCCCAAACGCGTTTTAACTATTCCTCCAAAAAGTCATACGTTCTTTACTTGTATGGCTGGGAAAGGGTTAATCTGGATTTCATTGGGGGGGGAGGGAGGGAGGGTCAAAAGTGCTTACCTGCTTAAGAGTATTTGCTAACCATTATTTTATTCACCAACCTTTTCCTTTTGACACCAAACTCAGTATTGCTTTAAATGTACCAGTGAAATCAATGTCGACAGTGTCCTAGTTATTCAAGTCACCTCAGGGTTTAGGAAGTGTCTGTGTGCCAAACCAAATGGTTATCTCCTGATTTATTTAAACAGAGTGTGTATTTTCGAAGTATATTTTAAGTGTTATATAATTTCTCCCTTCTAAAGAAGGCTTATTCAAACTGACTAAACAATTATTTATTAATTTAACAATCAAGAAACCTTGAGTGTGCCCCCAGATGGGGGCGCAGCGTTTTCCAATTCCTATCCGACCAGGGCACGAGGGGTTATGACTTTGGTCCACAGGTCGCTCCCATTTAGTCATTACGCGACCGAATGTGATGCCTGTGGCAGATATGTGATCGTACATGGGAAGCTGGGAAGTGCTGAAGTACTATTGATCAACATGTATGGCCCCTACATAGATGGAGTTCTACAAAGAAGTCTTTCGAAAATGTGCCAAATACCACACTGTACTAGTAATATGTGGCAGCGACTTTAACACCGTATTAGACACAGACCTAGATCGAACATCTACCACACCCTGAACCCCAATGAATGTGGCACGAACAATACATACATAGAGCAGACCTGAGCTTGAGGGACGCTTGGCGTTCATTACATGGGACTCCGAGGGCCTACACTTTCTATTCATCAGCCCATGACGTGCACTCCAGGATAGACTTTTCGTTAACTTCTCAGGGTACTGGGTTGGGTGACCGACCACAAAACTCCCCAGAACACCGTCTGATCACTCCCCTATAACTCTCCTACTGGACATCCCTGAAGGAGCCCCCAGAGAACACAATGCCGATTCAAGCGGGCATCCCTGCTGGACTCAGTGTTTAGAGCAAGCATGGCACAACCTGTCGCTGATATCTTTGAAATCAACGAAGGATCGGTGGCTCGGGAGGCTGTTCTATGGCAGAGGTTTAAAGTTTACATGCAGGGAGTCGCAATGGCCACAAAGTTCAGGGTGCTTTGCGATATTAGAAAGGAACTTCAGAGGAGAGTAATCCCTGGCAAAACTACAGATTGAGTATGCGAGAAGCCCATCAACACATTAGCGTAGAAATTAAAACGCAGCTAGATGAATACAGAGAAGCAGCGGACAGGGAACTGCACTATTTGGATAGGCCAGCCGCTGCACACAGATATGGGGAGCGGGATAGGCTGGGTAAGCTTATGGCACATACTGTACGCAAGGAGAGGGGCAACTCGAATATCCTGTGTATTACTAGGCAGGATGGAATAGTGGTTAATAAGGTGGAGGTCTGCAAGGTGTTTTTATGGCTTCTATGGGAATCTATAGTCGCCCCAAAGTGTGGGCAGACAGCGAAACCCAAACACCAATAACGTTGATTGAGATAAAAGAAGCGATTAAGAGTTTTACCAGGCGGGAAGGCTCCGGGGCTCAGATGGGCTGGGCGCAGAATTTTACAAGGAATTCGTGGACACTGGCTCTTCGCCTCTTATCAATGTGGACATAGGCACTGGAATCTGGCATTCTGCCGGAAACAATGCTGTAGGCGATCATTTTATTATTGAAGCCTGGGAAGCCTCTAGATGACTGTGGGTCGTATTGACCGCTGTCCCTTATCAACACAGATGCCACGATATTCGCAATGATATTGGCCAGACTTAATCGGCTAATGCCCTACATGGTGCATGAGGACCAGGCGGAATTCGTACAGGGGAGAACAGCATCAAACATACAGAGGTGTTATAATATATTGGCAAGGATACCACAGGATACCGAAGGGGGGGCTCGGGGGGGGGGGGGTCACACTATCCTTAGAAATGCAGAAAGCATTTGACACCGTACACTGGCCCTTCCTGTTCAGTGTACTGCATAACCACGGGTTTGGGCCAAACCTTATCCGATGGGTGCAAATCCTATACACGCAACCATATGCTAGGGTGTGTGAATGGGGTGCTGTCCTCGATACTGGAACTAGCGGGAGGCACCAGGCAGGGATACCCATCTCACCCTTGCTATTCGCATTGGTGATAGAACCCAATGCAGACCTAAAGAGAGCTTGCCATGATCAGACTGGGAAAAACAGCCGGGAGAGTTGAGATAATAAGACTATATGCAAACAACATTATGATGTATGTCAGGAACCCTGGGAAATTTCTGCAAAGGATATTAACAGCAGTTCAGGAAATATTCAGTTCTACGTTTGAACACCAGCAAATCTGAAATATTCTTGTTAATTTACAAGACGGGTGAACCTAGCAATCTGTTCCGACTACGATGGGCGCCCCAGCAGGTGAAATATTTAGGTGTAGTAATGACACGCTCAGCAAAATTGGTACGCTCCCTTAATTATGACGCACTGGCCAATGCGATCTGCACTAAGCTTGAACGTTGGCACCAGCTCCTTATTTCACTCATGGGCCGAGTGGCGCTGGTGAAAATTATATTCTACCCAAGGTGTTTTATCTTTTCAGTACAATAACACTGTGGCCAGGACGATCCATTCTCGCAAAAATAACCAGTGCATGCTTCACGTTCGTGTGGAAGGGCCAGGCGAAAGCCAGCTGGAAACGCCTCACTATGCCATACGAGCAGGCGGGTTGGCAGCTCCAGATTTTGAATTTGTACTTCTTGGCAGCACAGGCATACTTTGCGGTACACTGGGCGGAGGGCGTGCCGCACACATACGTGGAGCTGGAGAGGCAAGGGATGGATAAGGCATCCCTGTTGCATGGGGAGGCAGGGGAGTGACAACCAACCCGACGCTGCTTACACAATGGGCATGGACGAGCCTGGTTCAGCACCCCAAGTGTACTGTAATCTATAGTCTGGATATACCCATCTGGGAGGCGCCGTATTTAGCCCCGTCTAGGGACACCATATTGGCAACACACTGGCGAGGAATGGTTATACTACACTTTAGAGATTTGTAACCTGGGATGATATTAGGAAATATGTAGGTGACACCGTGCTACAGAAATTACAATACTTTCGACTCCACTCAGCGATAGGAACAGTGTGGGACAGTGTGGGACTATTCCCATGGGAATCCCCCTCCGAGTCTAAATCATGTGATCACACCTGGCACAGCGAAGAAAACCGTCTCAGCATTATATAAGCTGTCGCTGTCAACTAGGAAGGTGCAAGCACCAAATATCAAGGGGGAATGGGAAAGACCTGGGTATCTCCTTTACTGAGGCATACTGGATGCAACTGTGCAGGCAAAGCAAATATTCAATTCCAGGTAAAGGCTAATCCATTTCAAAATATTGAATAGGGTACACCTCACTCCAGCTCGCCTTAAGAAAATGTATGTAACAGCAAAGGGGAGATGCCCGAGGTGTGGCGATTGGGATACTGATCTAATGCATATGCCGTGGTCTTGTAGAGCATTCTACGTGCACTGGGCTAAGGAGTGTGATGTGTTGAAAGAAATGGTGGACCAACCTGTCAGATGGGATCAAGTGTCATGTATACTGGGCTTTGTGCTGAAAATGAACCCAACAAAGCTTAAATCTATCAATATAGGACTGTTAGCCAAGCGGGTTATACTGATGCGATGGAAAAGTAAGGCATACCCCACGATAGGAGAATGGGTGAGTGATATGACCTGGGCAAATGATAAAGAATTGTACTGTGGCCTGCTGCCCGCTGCCCTTAAATCGCCCAAGGGACATATGGGGAGGATTTCGACAATACCCGATTAATACAAGTGAAGGGGAAGATGATAGTGATGGAAGTATTTTAGGCAAAGGTTTGCTGGGGAAACACAACGTTGGTACGTGTGGTGTGCCCCAGGGCGCTTGACTCTCCCCAAGCATCTTTCAAGGTGTACATCTGCTCCCTATGTTATCTATTTGAGTGTTTGGATGTACAATTTACTAACTATGCAGGTGACACTCCGCTCATTGAATTTACTGCACGACTGGGTAAGCCCATCTGGGCTTTGTTTATTTTCAATGCTTTTTTGCTGGCGTTCCGTTGTGCATTTGGGGGCATCATGTGCTGCATTCAATCTTTGCACATTGCAATCACGCACAAGCGTGTTACTAAAATTCCACCTATGTGCATTCTTCTGGTCAGCTGGACCTGCATTAACAATGGGCACTTTTGTTTTTTCCATCATGGTCGCTGCATTTGTTTGGCCTCCAGGCACCGGAGTGCCTCACCATTGTCAAGCACTGCTGCTGCAGTGATTGGCCCATTTCTATATCAAAGGGCCAATTGGAGAACCCGCAGGCGTTAGCCGGCCCAACTTTAAGTCCCACACAAAGTCCCCTATCTGGGCATGGCGGGTGCCGAGGGCCCCCCCTCCTGTTACCTCCGCTTGGCATCAGCACTCCGCAACGAGGTCTTCTGGACACTGAAGGCAATACCTGGCACTCTTGCACTCCTTCAGCTTTACTGTGAGTTGGCTGCTCACCTAACCAGATTCAATTGACTGGCCTCCTGTTGCCATTTTGTTTGCGTTCACTGTATGCCTCTGCTAGTAATCGAATTTAGCTATCTTTTTACATCTGTTGCCATTTTCGTTTGCTTTCAGTGAGTGTGCCTCTTTCTGCGACCTCTCTCCCCTCATCCCCCCCCCCCAACTTGGGCTCAAGCACTGCACACTATCAGAGCTGCTGTCACGCAACATGATAGCCTCATTGTTCGGTTTGTCTTATCCTACACTCCCCCTCTCCCTCTTTTTATGTAAATCTCTTGCATTGTTGCAATGACCTCCTGGCACGTACAATAATTTATGTTCATATGTAGTAATCAGTCTGTATTTTGTTCCATGTTGTACCTCCAACGCATAGCACTTGCCCATTCTGAATGATCCAATGTCTATTATGAATGTAATTATTACTCTATCTCCCTGCATTGGAGCGCTTTGAAACACTAAGTGTATAGGCGCTCTATAAATGACCAATAAATACAATTGTTGAGCCGAGTGGAAATTATGCTGATGATGCTGCAAAACTCTCATTTTCTTTAAAAGTTCAAAACTGGATGCCTAAAAGATTTCTCAGCCTTAACGGCGCTAAGACCAAGCTCCTCATTTTCGGTTCTACCCAGGCTAGAGCCAAGCTGGGAGCGGAGTATTCAGGATTTATTATCGATAACAACTGTAGTTAGCTAGTACAGAAGGTGAAAATCTTAGGAGTCTTTTTCGAAGCCTCCAAGGAGAGGATGCACATATAGATAATACAGTGAATAAGTCCCAATATCATCTGAGGCTGCTGCGGTTGGTTAAGCCATACATTTCTATAAAAAACTGCACAGAACTGGTAGGAGCAACTATAACAGAGGCTTGATTATTGCAATGCCTTGCTGAATGGTTCAGGTAAGGGCGGTATTAAAAAAAAATATATATGCTATTCACATTGATAAATGGAGTATCAAAAAAGGAACACATTGCTACACATAAAAGGGGCCTGCAATGGCTGCCAGTCGCAGCCAGAATCTTGTTCAAGGTCAATGTTCTACAACAAATGTCTCTACGGTCTGGCACCACCATATTTAAGTGAGAAATGTACACAGCAAAATTCTACACAAGTTACCGCCTCTAGTGATGCTATGTATATAACCTGTCCTCAAAGCAAGTGTGCTAGATGTAAAGGCTGATCTTTTCCAGTCCAAGCAGCTTCAGCCTGGAACAGGTTACCAGCTGACCTGCGCAAGGAAAATAATCTGTGGGCATTCCGTAAATGTTTGAAGATGCTATTATTCAGTTGATTCTTATGTGATGGCCTTTTCTGATGTATTGTTTTTGTGTGCGGCGGAATGCCTGCGGGCTTCGGTGCGAAATAAAAGGTAGTACCAAGCCATGAGATCACAACAGCTGGAACATTGAGTGATTACCTGGGCATATGATGTCCCTACCTGCCAAATGAGTTGTACATCAAGCCAAAACTGTTGGCTTTGTGTCTACTCATTTGATCTAAGCGGCTGAAGGAAAAAGTGAAGAGATGTTTTATTACACTAGTAGCCATTTATAGCTGCAATTAAGGAATTAACCCTCGGCACACTGCTTAGAAAAAGGATTAGCAGGCCAATGTTGGATGGTAATTCTTGAAAGAGTGCACTCAGAGATCCCAGGAGGATGCGTTTGGGCAAGCAGGGGCAGGTATTTTGAGGGAATGGCCATAGGCATCAGCATGGCCAGTCAATCAGTGGGTAAATAACCAAACACAAGCTGTGTCCCTCCTCATATGGCATATTGCGCTTACCGTTGCTCCAATACAATAGTTTTGGCTTAAGGTGGTGCTTAAGTACTTCATCAGTGATTTCCCCCCCCCCACAACTTTTAGCTTGCGAACAACATGTTGCTCTCCCGACCCTAAAACATCGCTCGTCAGTTGCGCTGGGTCATTGTTTGGAGGCCAAGAAGGACATTCAGGGATAAGACATCAATGGTAGTGCGCCCTGAGCCAGAAATTAATAGTTACTCACCGTAGTGACTAACCTACTCTTAGTCCCCTTTCTTCCATACTGTATGGGCGATTAAAACTGAATGTAGCCCCAGGGTGGAGAGGAGACCCTCCTTAAGAAAACAGTTTCTCAGAACCGCCTGCCCGAAATCCCTGTCTGGCCTAGAGGCAGTGTCCAAACAGTAGTGCTTACAGAAAGATAGAATATCCGGGGAAGAGCACATGGTATTACATGGCCAACGCCAAACCCAGGAGCGCGGGTGAATTCAGCTCATTCCTGTCGACGCAAAAAAGGGCACTGAGGAGTGGCACCGGTGGGGGGTTAGGGGCTTTGGGGAGCAGGCGAGTACATGCTCCCAGGGCCACGCGCCTCTAAATTTAAAGGGGAAGCAGATTTTTCTGGTGAAAAAGGTTCCGTCTCCCGTCCCTCACAAGGAACGCCCATAGAGTATGGAGGAAAGGGGACAGGAAAGTATTGCTCGGGAAGGATGCCAATTAGCCTGCTCCATTTGACAGGCATGACATACTGTTATTTGTTGCACTATTAACTGTGGAGGCATCAGAAGAGTGCTCCGAGTAGTGGGGCAGGCCAGATTGTTGCAGAGAGCAAGTGGCTGGCAGCGGAAATTAATCTCTTGGGGCTTGCGATGAGATGGTCCCCAATGATTGAAACGAACATGAAGCAAAGAACCCGGCTGGACTAGCCATCCATGTAAATACCCAGTGTATTGCTCTAATCATAAGTAGATATTACTCGCCACTGAACGCACACTTAGAGACAGTCCCTGAGCACTCTATGCCACTTGGAACTCTCGTACACTAGGAGGTGCATCGCTGGCTGGATCAAGTACACAAGCTGCGAAGAAAATGTTGCCACCAACTGAGCTTTCCCCTGCTGCACTTGGGTAGACAGTAAAGGGGTTAGTTCGAGTAGTACAAAAATAAGTCTGACAATAAGTGAATGGCATGCCCAACTGTCAAGGAAGTTCCAATACGCTTCTTTTGTACATCTAAGATTTGAGTTTGTTGCAAGAATGCCATTTATTTGTTCCAAATGTTCCACACTATTTGTATAATCTTTGTGAAGACATTTTTATCTTCTGATTCTTCTTTCCAGTACAGAAGTGTCTTAATGGGGAAAAATAAACTAAATGCCCATGTTTGTGTTTTGGTGACAATTGCCAACTTCTGTGCCTTTATACAGCTGGTACCTACATATTGGACAAGTGGCATGCACGCTCAAACTTTCCTTCTTAAAAAATGTGCTTATGCAAATTTCTTCGTGTCACGTTTGTGTTTCCCATGCATCATAATTGACACAAATGTCACATATTACTTGCACTGCAGTGCCTGGTGGAAACATTCTGATTGTATGATGCTTTACCCATCTGGCATGTAACTAATGGGTTAAGGGGAATGAATTCCAAATTGTGCACAATTAGTGTAGTTACTGAAAATTATTTCTTAGTGACATAGTAATTATTTTTACTTTAGTATAGCATTTCTTGCTAGATGCTTCCTGCTTCTAAATCGTGTAAGAAAGGACATTACCCAATGTAATGTACTGAATTCATCAACCTCGAAGATAAATGGCTAAGTCGACCCTGCCACAGCTTTGAACTTGTGAAGTGCAGGCTGACCCCCATGTCAAGGGTATGCACTTAACCATAAACATATAATGTGGACAATATGAAGGAAAAACAACACCCCCCTTCTCTCTAAAATGGTCTTCAAAAGTTCCCAAGTCGTGAACAATGTTCCTGGCCCACTACCATGCTTAAAATGCACCACTTAGAACTATATTTCCCAGGGGATATATTGGGGGAAAGAGTACCCAAATCCATCAGAAACATGTTTTTATTCCCAATCACTTGTCTTCAATGCAACAGACCTTGCATGCTTTAAAAACACTATTTTCCACTACATGTCATAGGTGGATAACACTCCTCACCACACAAAGCCTGATTGAAATGATATTTAAATTCTACCATATTCTGTCCAGTGTTACTAATCCTGTTCTCCTAAACATTGACAATTTGCCCCTAAACATCCTGACAATCCCTTTTGGGTGTGGGGGGGGGAGGGGGGAATACCAAAATGAGTCTTTATATTTGAGTAAATGTTACTGTTGAAACGTGCTTAAAATACATTTGCCATTAAATTACTTGAACATTTCCTGAGTGAACGCCAAGCATGCAAATATTTTGCTACATCCTGCAATTTGTTTGAAATATGTTGCTGGCCTAGTGCTTAAAAATGCACCGCTTGCCATTTAATTTACTGAAGATTAAATTTATATAACAATTTAATGCCGAAGTTTAAGGCCATTATGAATTGTCTAGACTAGGTTTACACCTCGATGAGATTACTGTTAATTACTGATCATTAACAGTGCTATTAGCAGTATTGAGTTTAGTACAGTTATTTGTGTTGCAATAATTTATACACCAACTGAATGCCGATAAATTACATCAAAGTACTGAAGTTGCTCACCATTCCATCTGAGACACAAATGTAGCTCATTACTAACAAAATATTGGGGACCACTGCGCTACTTAATACCCCAAACTTAAAATGTGATGTGTTAAAACATTTTCAAGTGAAAGTTCTTCCTCTGTAACCATCATCCTGGATATTCAAGCTATTGCAAAAATACAAGCCTATGTGTGATTTTAGGATTAAACGGAACAGGTAAACTATGTGGTATCATGCAGAGTCATACATAGGTTCCGGTTCCATTCCTTGCAATGTGTCAATTATTGCCCACTTACACATTCACGGCAATGATGGATTTTATTTTGGTGCCTGCAGCTAAGCGTCATGAAGTTAAATGGTCTATCGTTCAATTAAAAAAAGAAAAGTTACAAAGACATAAATCAAGAGAATACAGAATTGGCATGTTCGAGAACTTTTCTTAGAAGGGTAATTGTCCTATTTCGAAGAACTGTGTTTAGAGTTGTACTTTGTAGAAAAACAATATTAACATTCGTTCACTGTTTTTATGGACAACATGGAAGCTATTTTACTCCTAGCCTTACACAGCATTTCAATGTTGCAAAACAAAACTTAAATTAACAAAAGGTTACCTGACGGTACATTTTGGTCTCGCTCTTTTAAATTGATCCACGGCCTCTGAGGAAGCTGTTCTGGATGAACTGAAATAGATGAACAGCTATTAGAAAACACAACCTACTGCAATACCTCATCAGCCAAATCTGTGCAAGAACTTAATTCCCATTTATGAAACAAGGTATTCAATCACAATAAAAGATTGTTGAAGTACCCAATACCTACATCATTGTGTACACTAAGAGGAGTGGAATTTAGACTAATGGCCACCAATGTATTTCCTGAGTAAGGCCAGCATTATCAAGAAAAAACAATCGTTTTATTTAAAAGAAATTGAGTTACATTTTGGTGACAGTCTTGGCTATCTTCTAAAGACCACATATCACCCATGTGTATTGTGGGGAAAGTTCCTACCACAAATCAGGCCTGTAATTCATTCACCTTTATGGATGTGATATGCTACTTAGAAAATTACCTTAAAAGGAAGATACTTTAGTTAGCATTGTGTTTTGGTTTAAAAGGCAGCCGCATTAGCCCAAGTAGAACAGTATTTCAAGCCAAACTGGGTAGACTCACCTACATATGGGAGGATACAGCTCTTTACACCGCTATAAAAGCCCTCCCCACTAGGATTTAACACACTTTTATGTTGCCATGTGGTGCAAGCTGCTAAGGCCGACAGATGAAACATTAGTGCACTGGAGATTATTCCTGAATTTTAACAGATCTAAGTTATACATCAAACCTATGTTTTTGTACATTGAACGGGGTTCAACGATTGTGCACACTACAAAACATACTTCCTCCATTCATTAAAGAAGTAGAACCTTTAGTTAGGTTTGTATGCTTCCCTCATTAAGTCAATACACCTATGTGGCAGTTTTAAATGACCCAAAGCCGGCTTCAGCAACATGCATCTTTGCCTTGGGGTATGTGGTCTTCTGTTTGAGTGAAAAGCTTCAGATATGGATCAAGTTCATTGGTGTTGCCAAAGCCATCTGTAGCAGGCGTAAATACTGAACCTGTCTCATCGACGTGGTTGAGGCGATTATGTGCATCATGTAAGGATTCTGTATTTTGGTCAGCCTGCCTACTTGAAAAGGGAGCTGAAGTTCTACACTAGCATTTTAAGCACTCCAAGAAATACAGCGGTAATAGTCTTCCTCTCCACGGACGAACAAGGTACAGCTGGATTACCTCACCTGCCCAGAGATCCCGCCCCCCTGAAGCTTTTCTCCCCATGCCTTTCTCACCTACCCCTGAATGGAATGGTTTTTTTTTGCAGGTGACTTGGTGCTCCTCTAACTTCTGGACCAGATTTCCTAGATCTAGGGTAACCTGGCAAGCACTCAGATTACCTTGCCACCATTTGGGAAGCTTCAAGGACTTGTCGGGCAACAACTGGTTGCACTGCATTGCTGACCCTGTAACCCAAAGCCTGAGGTCACTGGCACCTCTCTGGCATGGTTCCAGAGGACAAATCATCATTAAGCCACCTTCAAGGGGGTCTCCAGAAATCAATCCCATCACTGGAATCCCTGATCTTGAGCCAGTGAACAACATTGAAATGAGAACCACCAGTGAGGGGAGAACACAGGTAATCATGTGCAGGGTGGGGGGGGGGGGGGGTACCTGAGCCCTGGAAACCGTTTTAAAAATACTGTTCCCAAGAATAGTAAAGTGAAATTGGCTTTACTTAACTCGCCTTTGTACAACGTAGGCGAGTTCTATTTGTTGCAGGTATTGTAGGAAGTAATTTTGAAAAACAAGTGGGGCTGCGGCAATGGCTGTTTTGTCACAGGCTGTGCTGAAAGTATACCGAATTATGAAAAAACACCTTAACGGTATCTGCGCCCTCCATTAAACAAGATACTGATGTGGATTCAATGAGGGGCTTACACTTGTTGTGCATAAAGAAATTGAGCTTTTTAATTGGATTCAAATGCAAAAGATAAATTGGATGTTGAGTCACATCTGGGGTATGGGAAAAGCAAGGATTAGAACTGAACAGTCTTTGTGATTGAAAGATTCAAGTAACCCTCGACATGCGTTTCTCCAAATTGAATTATTTGGTTCCTCAGGAGGGTTTGTTGGTCTTATATTAGTCAATAGATATAAGAGCTCTTGATGTATTGTAACATTCAAGGGAACATGCTGTCAATTGGACACGATTTGAGCCATGATCGGCGTATTTGAAGAGTACTAAGAAATCTGCTCCCCTGGTTGAAGATGGATTTCTCCTTGGTTCTCTTAATTAGCACTTGTTCTGGTTATGCTATGCCCAAGTAGCCTGCTAACCGCGGCTGTGTCCCTTATGAGGAGTGCTGGGGGGGAGGTTACTTAGTAGCCCCTTTTCCTAGCTAATCATGTAAGAAAATGTATAGGTTACCCCTACTACTTTAAATGGCTGGTGGCAGTTTAATTTTACTACCAGTGTGCTTTTCTACCGCAGGCTGAATCCTCAGCTGCAGTATAACACCCATGGGTGACCATTTGTCAAAATGGCCCCTGTCTATTTTCACCATTTTCCAGTTGAGGTCTTTCTTGGGTTTTACTCTACGCGACAAGCCAGGTTTGGGCCCTTTGTTCGTTTTGCCTTTGGCAGACTTTAGTACTGAAACCCCACTCTTGCTGCAGTGTCTGGAAGTGCTGTCCTTTGGCTTTAGGAATGCCTGGAAGCACCCAGTCTGGATTGGCAGCTAGGCTGTGCATGAATGGGAGAAACCTGCTTAAAAAGGCAAGGGTTTTGGGACTCAAGACAGAGTCGACCACTGGGAAGAACAACCTGAAGAAACTGAACGAAGCTTGCTGCATCCTCCTAGACCTTTGAATCGCCCTGTGACGCCCTGCTGCTGTGCTGAAACTTTTTTTTTTCTTTGAAAAAGAAAAAAAAAAAATTCGACAAGAGACGCTCCGGAAGCGGCTACTTCTTCCCTTGGATTAGTGGGACCAACTAACCCCTGAGACCAACTTCACTGGACCATCTTCCCCGACTGGCTGTACTTCTTTGATGCTGCAGGAACCGAATGCCAGGGGTCAAGAAATCTGTAGTAGAGTGCAATGTCTGATCCAGCCAGAAGCTCCAGGAGTCTCCCCAGGACCCCCCAGAAGCAGGACGGCCAGAGCTCGAGTCCCCTCACCAGAGTGCAGGACTCAGAGTAAAGGAAGCCCAATTGTTATCCAAGATCTGCAGTGGTGCTGTTTACAGAGCGCTGAAACTGCGAACTGCCGCTGACCTGAAAAGAGCCTTTAGCTGCGGCGACTTCCGAATTGCTGCTGCAAGAGTCCTCCAGCCGTCCTCCCTCTTGTCCCCACAACTGAGGCCCAGGAACCCAGGATCTGCATCACTGCAACCAGAGTGAAGCCAGCTGGACCACTTCTAACCAAAGGTACTGTTCTGACTTGGGATACTTACCGCAGTGTCTTGAGCTTTGCTCTTCTCAGTTGAGACTTGCAGTATCTACCTTGCTAGAGTTGATTTCAGCTCTACCCTTCACAAGTGCAACAGCTTGTGACCCTACTTCTTCAACATACTCTCTAACCTTGTGCAAGACTTTACTATCTTAGAAGTGCCTCAGCTCCAGACACTGCTCCAATTGACTTTGGCTGTCCTAGCTCCCTGCACACTCTACTAGTCCATTTGACTTTGATACTTATTGTCCCTCATACATGATACATGGGTTTTTAACTGTTATTGCTGGGAAAGGTTATCTAGACTTCACTGGAAGATTTAAAGTGCTCACATGCTCCAAGAACCTGTTTAACCCTTTTCCTTCCCTCAACCTTTCCTATCTACAAGCCTCAGAATCTACAAAGTGTACTAGTGATATATAAATGCCATTACTGTCCTAGTTAGTGAAGTCAACTAGGGTGTAGGAAGTGTGTAAGAGCATCTCTAAAGAGCATCTACTGGCTCTGTGCTGATTCTGTAAAGGTATATTTGATTGTTACATATATTGCCCTTTTTAAAGAATGCCCATTTAAAAACTACTGTTATAATTATTTAGAACAAAAACCTTGAGTATAAGTGTTACTTGGCTACTTGTATTTGTGGATTTCATTGCTACAGCTCTACAGCTCACATTCAACCCTCTTAAGATAAGCCTGGCTTCTCAGTCACACTACCAACTTGTGTAGCACAGGCCTATACCAAAAGGTGGGTTACTTAATACCAAGAGGACAAGTGTTGTGTAGTCTCCCACAGGGTTACTAGATCAATTCAAGGCAAGGAACTTTGGCTTTTCTCTTGATGCAAAAACAGTGTCAGTTCTCCCGCCCCCCCATCTTTCGAAAATCGTTTTGAATGTATTGGAATTGTATTTGCCACTCATGTGCCTGTTCCATTTGCTGATGGGTGTGGTATGCAAAGCAATTTCGTATCTAAGATCCGTATTGTGTGGTAAACCGATGTCCTATACAAATATATAAGAGTGAAAGAACAAATACAGATTCGTTGATGTTAAAGCCAGACCTAATGCAGATGCTAGAACTGAGATTTGTCCCCCTCCAACCCAAGATTACTGTTCAGTTAACATGGGTATGTTGGAAAAGCCGGAATTTTCCGATTTGTTTTCATTGTCAGTGGCCGAGCATCATACATTCGAACATGTCCCATTCCATTTGGGAGAGGCTAGTTTTTTTCTTTGCATTGTACGACAGTGCAGAATCCCCTAAAAACCCACAGTAAATCCAGTACTTTAAGTCCGACAATACACAAAGATCAAGAGATGGACAGTTATCTCCCAGATAGAAGAATAAGTTACTTACCCATGGTAACGTTCTGTCGACTGGATGTTCCTCCCACGTATTCCTTATCTTTGATATTTCCAATATCCAGCTTGCTGCTCCTGAAAAAAAAAATCCCATTAGCGGGCGCTGCATGTCGACACCCGTCAAGTCGATGTCCCTCAGGCCTCTGTCGCAACGTCATCATGGGTATAAGTAGTGCGCGCAGCGTCCATTGCTCAGTTCCGTTTTGAAGTGTTATGCACTGTCCAGGAAGAGACGGTTACTACCCTTGAGGGAGTGCAGACTGTAACCAGAAGGGAAGTTTTGCTACATGGAAGGATGGGAGGGCCGATGAGGAAAACGTGGGAGGAACATCCAGTCGAAAGAACGTTACCATGGGTAAGAAACTTGTTCTTCAAAATGGATTGTGTCCTTCCAAGTATTCCTCATCTTTGATAGGCTCCTAAAGCAGTAATGTATACAGGAGGAGGGAGTAAAAACTTAATTTCTTTTAAGTATGCACAGAATGCAATACTGCCTTCCCAAATTTAGTCTCTTGACTAGTGGAAGAATCCAAACTATAAAATGTTTTAAAGGTGTGTGGCAGTTGCGCAGATGTCTTTTAATGGAACGTCCCTTTGAAGAGCTGACGTAGCTGCAAAACCCCTGGTTGAATGAGCCCTAGAGGGTCTTTACCGGCCAGCTTGTAACATTCTACAATAGTTCAAATCATCCATCTAGAAATTGTTTGCTTGCTGATGGCTAGGTCCTGTGTAACCAGACAAATTGGTAAGTTTGCCTTAATTTTGCCAGTCTGCTAATAAAGAAACTCAAGGCACGCCTTGGATAAAGTCTGTGCAGCTTTTCCTCCTCTTTCCTCGGATGAGGAGGGTAAAAAGGAAGGCAAGCTTATTTTTTGGGTGATATGAAATTTCAAAACAACCTTGAGGAGGAAGTTAAGCTTGACTTGTAAAACCACCTTGTCCTTGTGAACGACAGTATGAGGAGGCTTGCAGGATAAAGCCTGCAGCTCACTCACCCTTCGGGCAGATGTTATTGCCACCAAAAAGACCGTTTTGAGGGTAAGAAGTCTTAATGGGCACAAATGAAGGGGTTCAAAAGGGGAACCCATTAGAGATTTTAAGACCAAATTTAGGTCCCACAAGGGGACCAGAAAGGGAATGGGGGGGGGGGGGAGGTAAACATTAGTTAACCCCTTCAAAAATGGAATTACCAATGGTATTTTAAATTAAGAGGGTTCCTCAGCAGTGCGCTTAAAGATGGACAGCGCTGCTAGGTAACCTTTTATTGTGCTAATCTGGAGTCCCAGATTTGCTAAGTGCACCATTAAGGATAACACCATTGGTGTATTACATGTGAAAGGGTCAACATTCTTAACTCTACACCAGCTGCAGAAATTGTCCCAATGGCAGCAGTATAAAGATTTGGTTGCTGGCCTTCTGGCCAAAAGCAAAACCTCAATTACATCGTCCAGGAGGTCACAATCTTTGCATCTCAGCCTCTCAGAAACCATGCGTGAAGGCTTTAAGTCCTGATATCCCGATGGAGAACCCGACCTTCCTCTCGCGAGAGAAAATACTCTTTGCGGAAGACGAATCGGAGGACAGATGGACAAGTGTGGAAGGTCTGGGTACCACGGTCTCCTGGCCCAATCCAGGGCAATTGGGATCATGGATTTCCTGAATCTCCTCATTACGTGAGAAATGACAGGGACTGGAGGAAACTCTTACAGGAGTGGAAATTCTCAGTCCACCACAAACATGTCTCCTAGAGCTCCCCTCAGGGGAAATTTCCTTGAGCAGAATAGTTCGCACTTCCTGTTGACACTGGTTGCGAACAGGTCCACTTGAGGGGGTTCCTCAAAGGGTGATCTCTTGAACTTCCTGAGCTAGTTGCCACTCGTGGGGAACTGCTTTGCCTGCTCCGAGTGTCCGTCACCATGTTCTTCTCTCCGGCTAGGTGAACTGCCGACAGATTCCTTCTTGTATTGCCCAGAGCCAGAGCTGCATTGCCTCTCTGCACAGTGGAGGTGACCCTACACCTACTCTTTTGTAGAGGTAGTACATGGCCACTGTGTTGTCCGTCATTATCAGGACATTCTTTCCCGTACAGAGGGCAGAAAGGCCTTCAGCGCTAGTCTGATCGCCCTCAGCTCTAATAGGTTGATAGGTAGTTTGGACTCCGATGGAGACCAACGACCACTGATGGTCAAATCGTTGATATGGGCACCACATAGCATGAATGAGGCTGTCACTTATCTCCGGCCATGGTTACCAAAAAGGTTCTCCTTTCAAGATGCTTTTCCGACAGGCCCACCACTGAAGGTCCAGTGAGACTGTTTGGGATTGGTAAAAGATCGGACATCGATCCTGAGAACTGACCACTGGGTCCTGAGAGTCCATTGAAGAGCTCTCATTCTCAGACGAGCCTGTGGCACCAGAAAAATGCAGGATGCCATCAGGCCAAGCAACCTCAGAAAGTCAAAGGCTGGGAGATATTGGGCATTTTGGAATTGTCACCATCTGTAGAATGTCTTGAGCCCTCACCTCTGGTGGCGAGGCTTTTCCCCAGGGATGCATCCAGGACTGCTCTGATAAATTGGAGTCTTTATAATGGTATCATGTGAGACTTCTTGAAGTTGAGGGAGAAGCCCAGACTGTGGAGGAAGGGGCAGGTATGGTTTAGATGTTCCAGGGCTTGTTCCGGGGAACTGGCTCTGATCAACCAATCATCCAGGTAGGGCTAGACATGAATCCACCCTCTCGTGAGACTCGCTGCCACAACCGCCATTAGCTTAGTGAAAACCCTTGGGCAGAGGTAGGCCAAATGGCAGAACCCGAAACTGATACTGAGAGTTGCCAATGGCGAACCTCAGGCACTTTCTGCGCTTTTGATGGATTGGCACATGAAAGTAAGCATCCTGAAAGTGCAGAGATACCACCAACCAATCCTGAAGCTGGAGGGCCTGAAGAATCTGAGAAAGGGTAACCATCTTGAACTTGTCCTTCCTGAGGAATTTGTACAATTCTCATAAATCCAAGATGTGTGTCATTCCTCTGTCCTTTTTTGGAATTCGAAAATAAGGGGAGTACCAACCCTTGTTCCTCTCCGCTACCGGTACCAGTTCTATAGCACCTTTCTCTAGCAGGTCTAGAATCTCCTGCATAAGGAGTAGGTCTGGAAACTTCAAAGCGTTCCCCGGTGGATGACTGAGGTGTGCGTAGACAAGGCAGGCAGTAACCCTGGGCAATTGTCCCCAATGCCCAAGCATCTGAAGTAATAGCCTGCCATTCTGTCAGATGTGGAGTTAACCTGCCTCCTATTGCTGTCTTGTGATAGGAGACCTCAGAGGTTTTGTGGCTGAGTGTAAGGTAGCGCTTGCTACTTTAGTACCTCTGCCCCATCCACCAAGGGGAAATAGTCTTTGGCCTCTTTGAGCTGGCTGTCCTCTGCCTTTTCCGAATGCGGACTAATGGCGAAAGAACCAGCCCCTCCAGGGAGCACCTGTGGGGCAGTTCTGAGTTTCTTATTGCAGCACCAAAGGATTTGGCCACCGCCTGTTTTGCAACTTCTCCAAACTGTCAGCAGCTTTCTTACCAAATAGGTGAGTGCCGTCAAAGGGCATATTCAGAAGCCTGGACTGTACATCTGGGGCAAATCCAGACTTCCGCAACATCGCAAATCTTGGATTGCCGTACCAGCCGCCATGGCTCTGCTGATGCGGTCAACAGAGTTGAGACCGGTCTGGAGGATTCGCACATAGCCTCCTTTCCATTCTTGATAAGGTTCAAGAAACCATTCCTTTCTTCCCCTTCAGGGATACGGTCAGCCGCCATTGATCTACAATCCCAAAGGGTGTGGCTAAACCTTGCCAGCGTGCATGTGGCATTAGCAGACTTTAAGGCCATGCTGCTTGCCGAGAAAACTTGCTTGGCCATGGCATCAAACTTTTTATCATCACGATCCTGTGGATTGTGGGATATGCATTCTGCTTTCCGGAAGAAGTTACAGATTATATAACCAAACTTTCTGGAGTTGGTTGTTGTATCTGCAGTTGATGCCCTATACTTAGCCGTCAGTCTTTCACTGACTGCAGGGATTACATCCAGTATTTCCCAGATGGTAGACACTTTTTTTATGCAAAGCCTTGTGAAAGGGGACAATAGGGCCCTCCTGTGGTCCCTTGTCAAGTATATAAGTTAGGTCATCTTGCTCGTACACAGGTGTGGGTCTAGACCACCCCATATATTGCATCACTATTCATGAGCATTCTGTAATTGCCTTCTGCATGATCCCCTGGATCAGGCTTACCGAAAACAATCTCTGGGGAAGTATCAATCCCACTTGCTTCATACAGAGAGTCCAGCAGATGTTTCATTCTAGACTATTGAGGCCAGTTCTTCTGGGATAAAAAGGTCTTCCAAAGTCCAGACCAAAAGGTCTTTCACCAGATGTCTCACCCTCATAAAGAGGATAGAGTTTTCTTTTCCAAATGGATATTTTATTTATCATCAATCAAAAACACAGCAACAACAAACAGTAGACATCGGTATTGGCACAAGCTTAAAAGGCACAATTCAGTGTAATGATAAAATGATCATGTAATGAGTTTTGAAAAAATCAGAACGAGATTGAGAAACATGTTTTTGCAAATTAAGTAGGAGCTATTGATGTCATATTGGTGCAGAAATAGTCGAAATAGTCAACGTAGACTTCAGTGACCTCAATGAAACGATCAAAGGCTTCGAGGTAGTCGAAATCGACTGATGTCAACGTCTTCGACTGAGTTGAGGGTAATGTCCTGAACAGCGTTGACGCTCGTTGCGTCGATGACCTTTCCTTAGACAGTTGCTGATGGCGTCGATGATGCAGTTTTTGGCTTCGACAAATGAGTCGATTGTGTCTTGTGCGTCACAGAGGCTTTTTCTCGACTCAAGGGTTTTTCACGCTCTCAAGGAGTATCTCGCGCTAAGGTTGAACACTCACAGCTTTTATGTTTGCCAGGCTTTTCTCCTGGGGTATCACCTCTAGGTGTCTTCGAGGGAGCTAAGGTCGCGTTCACGAACACCATTAGCATGCTTTTGTAGAATTCTTCCCACTGTGCCGGGTAACTGTTTGTTAGGACATATTACTCTCTCGGGTGAGCTCGAGGACGAGGTGGATGGCGATCTATGGCGCATTTTCTTACTATGTTTCGAAGTGGATGAATGGTGTGACCCGCTCAGAGAACGTGACCAGGAGTTTTTTTTTGGCGAGGAGGAGACTATGGTCTCCACTTATCGGAAGTGCGTTCGGAAGGGGTAATTACTTTTGGGGCTTACCTCTCCAGCTTCCCTCTGCACTCCCTCAAGGCCATTGCCGTCATGGACATGCACTCGTCACATTCTGAACAGGGATGCTCGGCCCCAAGGCACTTTGTGGATCCATCATGGACATCTTAGCCCCACAGTCACAGCATTTTTTGAAGCCGAACAGGGGCATAGATTAAGCCGATGAAGAGGCCATCTCGTATCAAAATTTAGAAGATTTTCACAGAAATAGGATTTTCGATTTTCTCACAGAACCAAGCGTTGCATTCCCAAAGCTCATGAAGCGCGGAACTGGCCAAAGGACGCTGGCTCGCTACTTCTACCAATGATGACGTCGCAACGGAGGCCTCCGATGAACATCGACTCGACAGGTGTTGACGCGCAGCGCCCTCTACTAGGAAAAACATTTTTCCAAAGCAGCAAGCTGGATATTGGAAATATCAAAGATAAGGAATGCTTGGGAGGACACAATCCATTCGAATTGAGTGAGTTTGCCTGCACGCGTTTCCAAGACAGGGAGGAGTGTACCATGGTGGACATGCATTTCCCCAATACCCATACTTCTTGGAAGCCAGACCAGTTATGCTGGTAATGGTAGGTCCCCCTGAATACCTTTTGGGGTGAGCACGAGATGCTGTGGATTTCTGGGGTCCGAGGGGCAGCGGTACGGTAGGCCTAGATACCATATAAAGAATCTTAGAGCTTTTGAATTGGCTGCTGGTGCCTAATGGGGACGCCTTTGGATTTATATTTGATTACAAGATATTAGATTTCGACACCAGTTTCCAGGAGTTACTGCCAGGATATGGCAATAAATAAGGAGAGACTGACCACAGAATCAGTTACTCGGCTTTTACCAGGCACTTTTGTTATACAATGGTTGATCATTGTCCTTCAGCTAGTGGTAGAAAACTTTAATTGTATGCTGCCCCTCTCTTCGCTCTTGCCAGCGATTGACTAGCAATGGGAAACCATCAGAAGTTGGCGCCACGTGCAGAAGGGACTCGGATAAGGTTCTCATGAACACTTGGAGGAAAGGGTAGCTGGCTCAGCCTTGTGGGCATCTGCTGGCAATCAGGTTGGTGACTGAGTCACAATCACATGTTAGGTGTGTCCTGTCAAAGTAGAGCTTGTCTAGGTGAGGGCATATTCAAAGATATCTGCCCATTGTTCAGGCTGATTGAGGAGTGCCACTTGTCAGGGTTAGCAGATGGTCAGCGGTCACCTTCATTTAACAATCTAATGCATTTTGAGCACTAACGCCTTTGTTCACTTTAATTGGACTAAAATGACATACATTACTCACCATAATTGTATGAAACTCTTTACTCCCTCCATAAAGGCTTTAAATCACAGGAATTTTCCACCACGAAACCTTGCTCTGGAACATGGTGTAAGCTAAGTGGAGCTTTAAATAATTTTAAACCAGGCCTGAATAGAAAAGGTGAGTAAGGTAAAGGACGATGTCTTTAGGAGAGCAATCAACAGGATTAACGCCATTTGTATTACACAAGGTAACAAAGTGCTTCCATTTACTGGAGTAGCAATGTCTGGTGGCAAGTTTCCGTGCCTCCCTGAGTACGTCCATACATCTGAGGGAGTTGAAGGTGTCCAAGCTCTGACTTTAGGAGCCAGGTTTCTAAGTTGAGTGTTGGGGGGGCATGGATGTAGCGTCACTCCCTGATCTTGGGACAGCATATACTAGGAGGAAAGACTGACATTGCCATGAGGTGGGAAAAGACTGACATTGCCATGAGGTGGGAAGGCTGGCGTGCCCACATAGGGGCCACCAGGAGCAACGTGATTAGTTCCTGGTGCATCTTGTGCACTACTCTGTTGAAAGGGGGAATCCGGCAGGGGGGATGGAGGGGGAGGTTCGGGGGGTGGAGGGTGGTGGGGGATTTGTAGGTAAATCTCCCAGACAAGGTTAAACAGACTGTTCCCCTCGAAGCAGTCCTGTGGGTATCTGGAGGCATAGTCTGGGCATTGGGTGTTTTCCAGAGTGGCAAACAAGTCGATCTCTGGGAAGCCCCATTCTGCAAAGACGTTGAGTAAAATGTCCTCCTGTAGCCGCCACTCGTGCTCTACGAGAAGTCTCTGCTGAGTACGTCTTCCAGAAGATTGATTTCCTGAAACATGGTGAGAGGAGTGTTCTGCACTCTGAAACACTTGTGTACAAGCGCAATATAAATAAAATATATCACTACCAGATGTTCTGGGACAGCCTGGATAGCCCCAAAGAGTGAGTGCACCCCCCCCCCCCCTGTTTGTTCAGGTAGTACATGGCTGCGATGCGGTCCATGAGGATCAGAAATGTCTTCCCTGAAGGTGTGCCTGGAAAGCCTTCAGGGCCTTGAACACTGCTAGCAGTTCCAACAGGTTGATGTGGTTGGATGCTACTGATGGGACCATATGTCGTGCGCTGTGTGTTGAAGGAGGTGAGGCCCCCCCCCCCACCACCCTGACAAGAGATGAGTGTGGTAAGAGTGGCCTCTACTGCTGGGGTAGTGAAGGTTTTTCCCCTTGAGAAGGTTTTCCCTTGACTACCACTGCAGAGACTGAACGAGGGCTGTCGAGACCACTACTAGATAGTCCCACTGGCCTGACACCATTGGCTTTGAGAGCAACTCTTGCATGGGCCTCATGTGCAGACGGGCGTGAGAAACTAGGAAGACCCAGGAAGACATCCCCAGTAGCCACATGGCCTTGCATACAGTCACCCGATACTGGCTACATAGTGAGGGATATGGAACAGCATGTTTTGCACCCTCTCATTGGAGGGTAATACGAGCCAGTCTTCTGTCCGAATCCGTGCACCCAGAAACGGATTTGGCTGGGGGTCAAGCTGGATTTCTTCTCGTTGATAGAGAAACCTAGGTTGAAGAGAATAATAACTCTTCTGGGTGTTCGCTAGGCATGTCCCCTACGAATCACATGAGCCAGTTATTGAGGTAGGAATGGACTGGGATGGACTGCCTGTGCAGGTTAGCCATCACGATCGCCAATAACTTTGTGAACACCTTTAGTGCTGAGACAATGCCAAAGGGGAGAACCTTGAACTGATAGATGGTGTCCTCTATCATGAACTTGAGGTACGTTGTGCGCCGTCAACATTGAAATATGAAAGTATGTATTTTTCATATCCAATGTGGCTATGTAATCCCCTTGCTGCAGAAGTGGGATTACCGCCTGAAGAGTGGTCATCTTGAATTTTTGAGGTTTGACATACTTGTTTACAGGGCGCAGGTCTAAAACATGGCGCATGGTGAGATCTTTTGGGTACAAACAAGTACACTGAATAAATACCCTTGTTTACCTGGAGAAGGGGGATGACTTAGATGGTGCTCTTTTTCAGCAGGACCTGAACTACTTCCAGCAGGATGCACAGGTGTTCTGGGCAACAGGCATCTGTTTCGGTATCAGGTAATATTATCCCCATAAACAATGTTGCCATACATATAGTTGCTGGGAAACGGTAAAGGCGACATTATTTAGGGGGATAATATATGGGGCAAATGGGAGAATGGGCTCTGGGTCTGACCCCCCCCCACTACATTTAAAATAGGGGGTTGCAGGCGTGTCCCCCGCAGGTTCCATGTGCTAATATTACCACATAAAAACGGCGCCATTCCTGTATGGTGACATTTTGGCAGCGATATCACATGAAACCTTTACTTCATGGTGGATGGAAGAGGGGTGGTCGAACGAAATCTATTCAGTACCCGTGGGGGACTGATTTTAGTATTCACTGATGTGATCCCTTCCGACCCCCGACCGTGGAAGGGTGGGAGGGGACCTGTACCGACAAATCACTTGGAGGAGGCGGCCAAGGAGCCTCTGGAAGCAATTTCCAACCCTGCCCTTACCCCAACGAGAGCCTTTTTGTTGATACCGGAAATTGCCAGCATAGCCCTGCCCGGAGGACCAGCTGGCAGCCCCTGAGCCATACTGCACATTGGGTGAGCGAAGGATTGGCCATGAGAAGACCGGCAGGCGTTTGTGCCGCTGTGCTGGTTAAGATGTCGTATGCTCCTTTTTTGCCGTTTCCAGGGCTTAGACGACTGCCTTAACGAAAAGGTTGGTTTCCTCCACAGGCTAATTCAGGAGGCTTGTGTTTCGGGTTTGAACCAAGAGTTCTTCAACCAGGCATGCCGCTTCAGCAGGGTTGCCTGGGCAAGGGTGCGCGCACTGCACTTTCAGCAGAGTCCAGAGTGTTCCTCAGGATATTCTGGGCAACTTGTCTGCCTTCAGCCACGACTGCCAGCAGGCATGATCGGGTAGGCTCTGGAACTTCCTGAAGGCCCTCCTGTGCTAGGCCCCACTGAACACCACCATAGCTTGCAAGGAGCGTGATGGTGTATGCAACCCTCGTCGAGTAAGCTGCAGAGGCGGTGACACTTACCAGCGGCTTACGGTTTTTTTTACAATGCTTGCCTGGATGGGATTCTGCAGAGGACAGTGGTACCCCTGACCGCTTGGGGGGTGGTGGCTATTACCAAGGAATCTGGTGTAGCGTGGCCCCTAATGTAGAAGGGATCAGAAGGGGCCGGGCAAAAAAGAAATTCCACACAAGCATTAACTGCCCATGTTGGGAAGTTGAAAGTAAGGGAATGGCTTGGCTAACAGGAGCTTTCTCATTGGGAATATCCTCCACAAAGTACAAGTCAAGGGAGGCTTTGTGCGTAGCAATCTTAAAATGATTGGCAGCTTTTTTTAAGAGGCGGTGCTACACAGAAGCAGGTGAATCTCCATCTAGGACCTTTGTGAGAGGCTGGGAGGCCTCAGAATAGCCCCCTTGGGAAGAGGGGGCTTCCCTGGAGTCCCTGGCGGTAAAAATGGTTAACTGAAAGCTTCTTGCAGAGCTTTGGATGCATTATCGATGTCCTAGAGAATTTCAGCAAGTCTGTAGGCGCTGCTCAGGTCGACGACGCTACCGCCACTTTCGGCGTTCCAGCACCTTTCGATGGTAACGCGTCAGTGGTGGAAGTTTTATGGGAACCACCGTTTCCAGAAGAGGGTTTATGTCCATTTGCATGCCACAGTGGCGGTTTCGTGGAGGGTGCTGAACTACGAGGTTTGGAAGGCTTCGAAGTCTTCGGCGGGACTACAAGCGTTGAGTCCTTCGACGCCGAAGAGGTCTTCTGTGTTTATGGACACGTGGTGTGTGACACCAAATGACATTCTTACAGGCCATGAACAGTAAGGATGTGAAATTAACTATCGTACTCGGGCTGCCAACATTTCAGATAGTGCAAGAGGTAAGACATAGATAAGGAAGAGAGGAGGAGAGTGGGAAGGAAATGGAAAGAGACAGGGTGCCCTTGTCACTGATGGCATTCCGGTCGGTGCCTGGGATGGACACATGGGAGCACGTAGGCTCCTCGGAAAGGTTGATGGCTTTCCAATCGGAGCCATGGGTGCTGATGGATTCCTCGTCCGAAGCAACAGCGCCTGCAGAGGAGAGATTGAGCCAGCATAGTGAAGGCCGCCCACCACTTAGTCTGCCTGTCTTTCGGCGTTTTAGGTCTAAAGTTTACAGGCCTTATACGAGTGCTTGTCGTGGTCGCGTGGAAGACACCTGTTACATCTACGATGGGTCTCTCTATGGGGGAAATTTGCTGTTGCAGGATAGGCAGAATTTAAAAGGGAGTCCTCTCTATAGCAGAGGTGAGCGGCAGCTAGACCAAAGGGAAAGTAAGAGGGGTGAAAGAAACATTCTCAAAGAGACGAAAAAACAGGGCCCCACTCTCCCTACTCTGAAGGGCCAAGGCCACGGGTCAACAGTCGAGCAGTCGGGGATGGAGGCGTCAGCGAGCAAGAATTCCACAAAAACAGCTGTCTTGATGCTTGAAGGCGGACTAAACGACCATAGGGATAGATGAGCAATATAAACTCTTACGAGCGCCAAATAAGCGACCAACTAGGTTGGCAGAAAAAAACAATATGGTACGACCGACACGTGAGGGATTTTGGGTACACTACACGTCACGGATAGTGTTACAGTCATTCCCATGTCAACATCCCTTTCAACTTTTGAAAAAAAGATGCAATCCCTACGAATCCCACTAGATGTGGACTATATGAACAGCATGCGACTGTGCAGATCCATAAGCATCAGAAATAATATTATTCAAAACAGGAAAGAAGGGATTGGGGCAACTGAGTGGCTGTTTTAAAACTGGTATTTCAAGCTAAATGCGTAAGAATAATAGATGGTCGTTTCACTCACCTTAATTTCTGCCAAAGTCCATTACGTTTTGGGTAAAACAATATTTACACCAAGATAGAAAATGACCTTAGTACATACCATACATATCACTTGGGATTGGTATGGTACACTGTTGCCATGTCATGTTTTTAAGCTGTAGGAACATATGTAATGTTTTGATGTGTTTTTGTCCCCAAAGCGAAATGCAAGTTAATTGGAATCTACCCGAGAATTGCAGGTATTCCACTTGCATTTTTATGAACTTTTCAACGCTGCTTTTTGAGGGGGAGGGCGGTCCTTTAATACTATCTGTTAGGTCATGTTATGTCTGGTTACATTATGTGAGATTTCATTATGTTGTGCTTTAAATGTTTAAAGTACAAGTGATTTCAAGCAGCCATAAAATAGCAGGTAGCACCCCACTAAACACGCAAATACAAAAAAATACAAAAACAAGGAACAGAAGTTAGACCTGCAACCCTCATCTGGTAACTAGATTACACCTCTGATTTGATTTAAGATTCACATGATGCCCTCATGGCTACTCAAAGGCTGGATTACGCAACTTCCAAAATCACCTGGCCTCAGCCAAGAGGATTTTCAGCCTCACACTACTATAACCACTCCCATCAAATTCTGAGCAAGGCTCTGTAAACCCTCAGGAATCACGGCCCAGGGCTTTTGCAACCATCATTTAAATGTGCCCATACTTCTTTTCAGCCCCTTCCCCCACATCTACAGAATCTGGCGCAGGGCCTAGGAGTCCACTTTTCTTGGGAACGTTTTCAACATGGCCAGGCTCACCATGACAATGTGGGAAAATCCCTTACTCAGAAGTGTGTGCCTAGACTTGGTCCCAATGTTTGTGGTTACCATAACAATTAAGGGAATGGGAGTACAAACATAGCAAACTCACGTTTCTGACATACAACCCCTCCCTAAAGGTTATCAAAAGGATTTCCATAGGTATCTCCTGCACTGCTAATGCCCACAATAAGCATGCAAATATGACTGACAATTTCTGCAAATTTCAGACTGACCACGCCCCAATTTTATTAGAGTTTGAAACTAAATCGGCATCAAATTGGTAATCCATGTCCTAGGATCACATGCCTAGATACAAGATCAAAAATGTCAGCAGAAACAAATAGGGAAACAATCACCTTTTTATTTTGTTCTGTGATCCAGGGGTCTACAACGAGATTACCTTAAGGTCCCTGACCCTCGGGTAAAACAAATTGCTTACGAAGGCCCCAGCTCATGTTTGCTTTAAGCAGAGTAGTGCAGGTGCAATGACCAATAAGGAACTAATTCAATTTTTTCTCTCAAAGGTTTCTCAATATTGGCTCCTTATCTCTCTGCCTCGCAGCAGGCTTGAGGTCGCAGTTTACTCTCTGCATCCAACATGACGGTCAAGTAAACCTGCTTCATCTGGATTTTCAGACTTTCTACAGTTGTCCTTTAATTTGCATGTGTCTACATAGGATTTACGCTGCATGTAAAGTACAGCCCTCAACTGTATTCAGTTGCTCTAAAGGTTCATCTATTGTTAGCCCCACTATCTTTACTCCTTTAGTGGTTCCCCCTCAGCATACAGCCAACTCATGAAACATTTGGTGCAGCAGTCTGTCTCTTCCATTTCAATACAACTCACGCCTTTACTCAATCCACTCTTCGGCTATCAATGTATTTACAATAGAAAGCTGCTTTTCCTGAAGCATTCTGAAAGCTCCCAATTTAAACGTCATTGGGTGAAGGAATGGTATTCATGGTTTATAGTCCTGGGATCACTGCCATTTGCAGGGCTATAGAAATTGCAGCAAACTACAGTAACCACAGAAAACCGTTAACATGTCTGGCCATGCAGAAAGATGGATTTTAAGGAAGCAAATTGCAATTGCATCCACACACACACCGTTATATCTAAAATCTTCTCAATATTGGGTCGACTTAAAGTTGGCCCAAGTAATGATATGATTATGGCATTTATCAGGTGCCTATACACAAGCGTTTCTAGGCAAGACAAGGAGGGGGGACAGAGGACAAAGCAATGATCTTACTAGGCCTTGTGTTATTCAAATCGTGCAAGCGCAGGGAAGGGGACAAGTGCAAGGGGGTGGAGAAGTGCAGGTAAACAAAAGTGCAGCCAACGGGTGGCTCATACGTGCAGATAGAGGGGACTGTAACGTTACAGATAAAGACCACAAGTGCTGGAGGAGCCAAGAGGCAGTGTGAGGTGCAACTGGACAGACAGGGACCTGGGCCTAAGTTCAGAGGGTGGCCAGGTGACCAGTGCGTTGAACAGACTAGTCAGCAGGGGAGATGAAGAGGGAAAGAAGCAAACAAAGAGAAAGGTCTTCAGTTGCTTCCGGAACCAGAGATGGTTCTGCTCAAGTTTGAGAGGCAGGGAGGCTGTTCCAGAGGGAGACCCCAGCCAAAGAAAGATCTGCCCCAACACTCTGCTTGGAAAAGCGGATGACCCTCAGAGTTGGAGGTGGATGAGCAGAGAGTTTGAGATGGGAGATACTTAGGAAAAGAGCTGGACGTAGTGTGGTCCCAGGCCCCAGAAAGCCTTGTGGACAATGCATAGGGTCTTCAACTTTATCCTTGCAGCCAATGAAGAGATTTCAGAGCTGGAGAGATACGATCCCTGGGCTTGAGATTATTCATCTTTAGAAACATGACGTGAAAGATTTAAGACAGTTGGAAATCAAGGTGTTTTGCATTTGCCTCAGAGGTAAGAGTGCGTTTTGCAAACGCGATGTATTATCAGGTCAGTGATTTTAATACAACAGTAAAGGTTAAATAACTGGTATACGAAGTGACCACCACTACAGAGTTTGTATTCAAGGTTTAAATGGTGCCGTATACAAGGTTACCCAAGCATGCCTCAAGCGTCACAATGGCTCCTCGGCTTGCAATCAATGTGGCTCATTCAAAACAGTATAATTTTTTTATGACGTAATGTCTCACGTTCCATCAGTGTCATTTTCATTAATGAGTGTCAATCATTTTACTTTAAACACCAGAGATTTCCATCGCTGATGTGTGGTGTCCCCACCCCACCCATTAGGGGTTCTGAACAATAGTGTCGAAAATATATTGGTGACAGGCGATATTGGAGGATTGGCTTCTGGCTTTGAAGTGAGGAATAGCAAGGCAATCACATCAACAAAGTTGTCCCAAGTCTATGTTCAGACCTCTCCATTAGGTTAAGTAGCTTCAAGTACAGGAGCACCTACACAGACACATCCTTCAGAGTGTTTCCACCTTTGTGTGACACGCCATCAACCGGTTTTGTGGCTTGAGATGGTGTGTTTGTAGGTTCATGCATTTTCTGGCAGGTTCCATCAACATACTTTCCTTGCATAGCAGGCATTTCTTTTATTGGTTGAGGGTCAGAACATTGGAAGATCTGCAACTGAACGTCCCTTGCATCTCTATTGTTTGGTTTTGTTGGGTTGTAATGGCAGATTCAGTGATAAGTTGGCACTTTTGTATCTCCTAAATGCCTGGCTATATACCAGGTTTTCTTTTGTTTTTAAGCTAGTGGGAATGCATTGCTGGTCAGTGACTGTTAGGTTTCTCATCTGTATGCAATTATTTAAGTTTCTTTGTTGGAGAGCACAGTGTAGTCTGGGTAGATCGCAATTTGAGGAGTTCCTGGTGATCGTGCCGCCTTCTCTTGAGAAGGTAAATATCTTTTCTCGATCTTTAAAGTTCATGATTTTGGCTATCATGGCCTTCGGCGGGGCTCCTGGAGAGGGTTTCCAGGCTAGGGATCTACGGGCCCTTTCTACTGCGAAGCCCTGCGACAGAGTGGCCGCCCCCACTTCCTGCAGCAGTAGGCTTTCTATATATTTCATGGGATCTTTTTCCTACTCTCCTTTGGTTAGACCCACAATGAGTATGTTTCTTCGAACCCTTCTATCTGCATCCTCAGCTCTGTGCTCCAAAGCCTGTATTCTTCTTAGCATACTTGTGATTTGGGATTAGGCGCTTTCGAGGTTGGTTTTCCCCTGCACCTGCTCTGCTGTGCCCATCCGTTCCGCCAGTGCTCCAATGTCCTGACACAGCAGGCCCACGTCTACATTCAATGCATCCATTTTGTGTTCTAATGCAGTTTCCAGTGCAGCCATCACCTCTAAAATGGGTCTGTTCTCTTGCCGCCCTGCATGCTGGTCCGAGCTTGCCATGTCTGTATCCGCTAAGGTATGCAGGCGGTTTTCGTTCTTTCAGGCATGACTCCATGCTTGTCTGTTTACCTTCATCCCTTTGTCTGGCATCTTGCTGTCCTCAGTCTTGCTCCTTCGTCTCCGTCTATCTCCCGAGTCCAAGTATCTATTCAGTTGTTCCTAGGTGTTTTTGGGGGTGTCACGTGGGTACAGGGTCTCTTAATTCCTATCCTCTGTGCTTTCTGCCACCTGTTTGTCTAATTTTAGCCTTGCTCAGTGGGTTAACCTTCAGTTATAGTCTCTTCAGTTCAATTGTCAAATAGAGTTATTGCTCTTCGGGCTTCCCTTGTAGCTGGCTCCTTCTTAGCTTCTCCGGCGGGTGGGAGAAGGGCGGGGGGCAGGGGAGAGGTCGGCGTTCGGCGTGCTCTTACTTCGAGAGTCTTGTGTGCCTGATTCTCAGTCCTCGTTTAGGGGTGCAGCGCAGCATCTATCCTGCCCGGAGGTCTGGGTTGGGTGCCCCACTCACTCCACCTTAACTCGTTGGATAGCCCTCTGTGTGCGGTCAGGCATCCAGGCTGTTCCTTGACCGGGCACTGATCACTGATAAGTGTCAATCGGGTAGCATCCCTCAGCTCCGGGCTGCACGTATCCCACTCTGTTTGAGGGTGGGTGCTTCACCAATTCCCCAGTGCTCCTCAGGTGCTTCGGATGGGCTCTGCCAGGATCTGCTGCTGCACTTCGCGTAGCTGGGTTCACATTGTAGATGGCTAATAAAGTTTGCATTTCAAGGCTCCCAGCCTCGTCTTTGCTTCTCCCTTATACAGTGCCTTCGGGAGGGGGGGGGGGGGGGTCAGAGGGCAGGTCAGCATCTGCTTCGTGTCCACTGCCTCTGTGTGCCTGTTCTGCTGTCTTTCCCCTTGTCACACACTGTGCTGCTGTGCTCCTGCAGCCCCTTTACATGGAGGTGTCCCTTCTATGTCCTGTTTGCTGGGAGGGAAGCCTTCCCCATAGCCCCACAGTGCTGTGACTATTGGCGTTCCTGCCAGTGCTGCAGGTAGGCCGCCGTACTGGCGTTATCCCTCCGGTTGCAGGACTCACCGATTTGCTTGCAGCATTGCATTGTGAAAAAGGGGCTGCTGCCGCAATGCCATAGGTACCAGTTCTCTTCAGGCCTTATTCCGGCCGAGTGATTGCCTGTTGTCAGGAAGGCTTATCTGCTCTTTTGGCTTCTCCGCGAGGACGCTCTCCCTGTATTCGCTCTGTTGCTGTGTGCGGGAGTCATGCACCTCTGCCGTGCGAGTCTACTGCCTCATTGCAACCCTTTGCGGATCCATTCCTTCTCTTTGTCAGCTGTGTCCTTTACCAAGGGTCGCACGCCTCTGATGTGCCACTTTTCTGCGTTAACTCTGCGGCTCCTCTAGTTTTTTCGCTCGTTCTCACGCTGCACTTCACGGGCCAGGGCACTGCCGTCCACCATCTTGACACACTCGCTTCAGTCTTTGTTTCGGGGCGCTGTGCGCCGTCTCTACACTCTCGCACATCGGTTTCTTGGTGTAGCTGTTCTCACCACCTTCCGAACCCTCTACACAATTTTGCATCTTAAAATCGGACCAGATTGATGAAAATTATGGCAGGATCTCCGAGATTGCTCTAACTCATTGCATGGCTGCTAAGCCGCGCCCCCTTGATATATATATATGACATAGAAAAGGCATTAAATGATATAGATGAATTGGAAAATATAGTCTATACAGGAGGAGGAGGAGGAGGAAATGCAAGTACTGCCAAAGATTTAAAAGTACATATGGACAAAATATCTCTAAATATGAAGAAGAAAAGAAAGAAAACAAAGAAAACTTATAAGAGATAAAGAAGACTATGCAACAGGACGGATATATACTTTTGCTAAGAAATGTGTTGTAATAAGAAAAGGTATTCAAACCCAAAAACAGTCACAAACACCAGAAATCTTAGACGGAGACTCAGAAGCCGAGACCAGTGCAGGCTCCTCAACAGATTCTTCCATTTCCAGCAACAATGAAGAGGTACCTCCCAGGTTGAATTTTTTAAAAGAAATGAGGCTACTACATCAAGTGGGCAAGACAACACAAGGAAGATGACAAAACAGGAACAAACAAAACCCCACCATCCAAACAAGAGGAAGAGCAGGCGAGGGAGAAGAGGACAAAGGAAAAACCAAAAAAATGAGTCAGTCGACAGGCCGTCAGATGCGCTCTGGGAAGAACAGGAAATCATATCACCAGACCATGAACTTCAAGTTGTTAATCTGTCAAAAAAAAATCGAGTAATAATGAGGTAAAGCTACTTGAAAAGGGATCATCTTTTTTTATGATGTCCGATTATAATTACACACAATCTCGAATAGATTTACATTGCTTCATTCGAAAATTAAGACTGGTGAAATACTTTGCAAATGATGACAACATGAAAATCAGAAAAGAAAGCAATGAAACTGTCTGAATTAACAGTCAATGATATTCCAATGCTGAACACCCTTGAAGCTCTACATATGAAAAATGACGGTGAAGTAAATGAACCAAATCAAAATCAATGGACAATTCCAGTATCAGCGAATATAGTGACAGATATAAGACCTTTCTGTAATTTGAAAAAGAAATCCAAATGCAGTCCTCAAATCCACAATACACCCAATATTGATCTATTTGAAGATTTGATCATAGAGGAAATGAAACAACTTGGTTCCCACCGAAAGAGAATAACTTACAATGTAACAAAAGACGAACAACAAGCCATAAGAAATTTACAAATGGATGATTCCATAGTAATAAGAACGGCAGACAAAGGAGACAATGTAGTAGTCCTAAACTCAGAAGACTACACAAGAGAAGCTCTACGTCAATTAAGAAACAATGAAAACTATCAAAAACTTTCAAAAGATCCATATAAGAATTACAAAATCGAATATGACTAAAAACTAATCAACTGGTTTGAAGCAGGGTCGATTTCTTGGAATGATAAATATTTAACAAAGGATTTTCCAACAACACCGATCATTCATTTAATTCCTAATCTACATAAATCTGCTACCCGACCACCTGGCAGGCCAATAGTTGCATCTATTGACTCCCTTTTGGAAAATACTTCCAAATACCTGGAGAGATTCTTGTTTCCGTTTGTAGAGACTTTAGCATCGTATACACGAGACACAACAGACTTTTTGATGCAGATAGCTGGATTTCCATGGTATGATCTATCTGCTGATTACATTAGATGTTTCATTATATATATGTATTGGACATGATGAAGGAATGGAAGCCATAAAAAGATTCTTATCTTCAAGATCTCTAAGCTATAGAGACCATTCTCTAATGCTACTTGAAATGTTAACATTCTGTCTAACACACAATTCTTTTATGTTTGATGGGCAATGCTACACCAAGATATGTGGCACAGCGGTAGCTCCCACACTCGCAAATCTATTCATGGGAGGAGAAGTTATTTGCTGAAGAGACAATGGAAATGTATACCAACAAAGTTATCCTTTGGCGTCGATATATTGACGATTTATTCATTTTATGGGAAGGTTCAGAGACAGAGTGGAAATACTTCTTCCAAATCATCAATACTTGCAGTGGAAGTGTAAAATTTACAGAACATCACAGTAAAATTGAAGTAATTCTTCTGGACATTATGGTGAAAATTGTAGTTAACAAAATAACAACTGAGGTATATAGGAAACCAACAAGTACAAACACAGTTCTACATGCAAAAAGTGCCCATCCTACGACTTTAAAGAACAGTATACCATATGGAGAGTTCCTTCGTATGAAAAGAAATTGTAGCAAGACTCCCACTTTTATACGAAATGCCAAAATGACAGCAAGTAGATTTCAAGCTCGAGGTTATTAAAGATCTGTCATCAACCGAGCTTACAATGAGTGCAACAGACAGACCAGGCAAGAATTTCTAACCAAAATAACAACGAAAAATGCGGAAACAAAGGCGAAACATACTAGTAAAGAACAAATTATCAGATTCATTACAACTTTTAACAACGGGGCCAAGGAGATCAAGAAAATATTGGCTAAACACTGGTATATCCTGAGGAAAGACAAAGACATCAGTTCAGTGATTAACGTTAATCCAAGTGTCACGTTTAGGAAAGCCAAGTCCCTACAATCCAAAATCTCTCCTAGTATGTTTCAATCCAAACCCAAAGAAAATTGGCTTCCAGAAAAACCAGTAAGATTTCAGAGATGCATCAAATGTAAAGCATGCAAATTTGGACAAAACACACAATATACTAACCCATCAACAGGGCAAAATTTTAAGATCACAAAAACTATATGCTGCAGTACGAAATTTGTAATCTATGTAATCCCCTGCAGCTGAAATCTCTGGTATATCAGAAGCACAAAGTTGGAAGTTAAGATCAGAACCTTGCAGCATCTTAGAGCAATTAAGAACTTGGATCTAACCTATCCTTTAGCAAAACATTTCTCTGACATACATGGAGGAGACATTCAGTCCCTCAAGTTCTTCGGCATAGACCATGTACAGCCACATGCAAGGGGGGGAAAGAGCGCAAATTGCGTCAACTGGAAAGTCGATATATAATTGACTACAACACCAAGTCCCCTGGTGGACACAACAAAGACGAATTATATACAGTCATTGGGGAATGATAAAAATGTTTGCTGACTACCCCTTTAATTATATTTAAAAAATCGATGGGCAACATTAAAAAAAAAAATACTAGCACTTTTTCTTTTTAAACTTCCTATGTAAAATTTTGTGCTATTCAAGCTCAAAATTTGCAAAAGCAAGCACATGGGCGCATCCATTTTGTGAAATGGATGCCCGCCAGTGCAGGCTTTTGCGGCACTAATGACGGAAAAGCCAGCCAGCTGTAGTAAACAAAAGCTACCGCTGCGTGGCTTTTCCTTCATTGGTGCTGTACACGGAGGATGGGGACCGGAGACCAGAGCAGGAAAGCTGCAGCTGAATCTCAGTAAATGCTATTTATTTTTTTAAAAAAAATAAGCACTAGCTGCTGTTTCTTTTCTAAGTTTTCCAGGCTGGAAATAAAACCGCAGTTTTCAAAACGTTGTATTTATGTTTGCGGTCGCTTTTGAAGCTACCGCACACAAATATGTTATTTGTGGCTATCACTTTGGGTCTCCGGTGCTCCCCCAGATGAGCACCGGAGACCCAAAGTGAAAGCCAAGGCAGGCAGAAAGACAACGCGGTTGTGTTTACATGCTGCAGTGTTTCTGCCTACAGCCGATTTCCCATTTGGGGCTCTCGGGCTCCCCAGATTGGATTCAGTGATATATCGTAGCTGAACAGAAAGTGATGTCGACGATAGCGATGAGCAGCGAGACCACCAGACTATAAATAGAGATGGGAAAGAGAAAATGGGAATAGTGGTGAAGTGAATGTTTTGTAACAAAAGTGAATGTTTTGTAATAAAAGTTTGTAATAAACTATAACTTACAAATTAAAAAAAAAAAAAGCAGATTTAGGCAGAAACACAACCGCGTTGTGTTTCTGCCTGCCTTGGCTTTCACTTTGGGTCTCCGGTGCTCATCTGGGGGAGCACCAGAGACCCAAAGTGATAGCCACAGCAGGCAGAAACACAACGCGGTTGTGTTTGAAAACGCTGCAGTTTTTCTTTCCGAGTTTCTCAGGCTCCTCCGAGCCGGAGGAGCCTGAGAAACTAGGAAAGAAAAACAGCAGCGTTTTCAAACACAATAACGTTGTATTTATGTGTGCGGTAGCTTCAAAAGCGACCCCAAGACAATGCATTACTTACCGTAAAAGCATTTCTGATGGTTGTATCTGCTTAGATTCACATGCTGTGCATAGGTCCGACATCCAGTGGTCACTGCGGAGTATTGCATTTTGTTTTTCGTAGTCGAAAAGGGGACGTCGACAAGGCGTGTCTGTAACACTATCCCTATAGTGACGTGCGTTGTACCCATAATCCCTCACGTGTCGAGGTCCCTCTGTTTGTATTTTTCTGCCCTGAGGGAGCCTTCTAGACGTGAGTGAGTACAGAAAAGAGATATAGAAAAGGATGTCTATGTTCCTTGCATCCGAGGGGGGAGGAAGGGTGGGCGCATGTGAATCTAAGCAGATACAACCATCAGAAATGCTTTTACGGTAAGTAATGCATTGTCTTCTGATGTTTGTTAATCTGCTTAGAATCACATGCTGTGCATAGACTAGTTGGAGGTGGGTTGTGAGAAGGAACAGTAGAGAAAAGATGTCTTAATACTGCTTGTCCCACCTGGGAATCAGATCTAGAGTGGGCTTCTAGACAGTAGTGTTTTGTAAAGGTGTGTACAGAACTCCAGGTTGCCGCTTTGCAGATGGACTCAAGGGGAACATTTGCAATGAATGCTATGGATGCCCCAGTGCCTCGAGTAGAGTGTGCTCTTGGCTTGAAGGGTAGTTCTCTCTTAGCAAGAGAGAAACAGAGAGTGATGCATTGTACAATCCATCTAGATATAGTGGATTTTGAAACTGCATCTCCTTCTCTTCCTGCTGCCACTGAGACAAAGAACTGATAAGTCTTTCTCAGTGGACTAGTTCTTTCCATGTAAAACAGGACAGCTCTGCGCACATCAAGTGTATGCAGGCTTTTTTCTCCTAGATTTGAAGGATTTTGAAAGAACGTTGGTAGTTCTATAGACTGGTTGACATGGAATTTGGAGATGAATTTCGGTGCGAACCTTGGGTGTGTGCGTAGAACCACTTTATCCTTGTGAACTGTTACAAAGGGGTCTAAAACCGAAAGGGCCTGTAGTTCACTTACTCTCCTAATGGAGGTAATAACTATTAGAAAAGCAGTCTTAAGAGTGAGATCTTTAAGAGTTGCCTTGTGCATGGGTTCAAAGGGTGACCCCATGAGCCTGGTGAGTACCACATTTAGATCCCAGCCGGGAGCTGGGTTTGCTATTGGAGGGTGTATTCTCTTTACCCCTTCCATGAAGGCTTTGATTACTGGGATCTTCCACCACGATACTTTGAGTTGTGAAGTGGTGTAAGCGGAAAGCGCTGCCAGGTGTACTTTAATAGAATTGAATACTAGACCCGAGTCCAGTAAATGGGTCAGGTACAGAATAATTTGTGTGGGAGAGCAGTCAACGGGGTTGATACTCTTCCCTCTACACCAGATGACAAATATTTTCCATTTGCTAGAATAGCAGTGACGAGTGTTAGGCTTTCTGGCCTCTGAGGATGTCCATGCACCTCTGTGGAAGTTGTAAATGTCCAAATTCTATGACCTCAGGAGCCAGGCTGCTAAGTTCATGGTCTGAGGGCATGGGTGCAGTGTCTTGCCCCTGTCTTGTGACAGCATGTTGTACGGGCAGGGCAGTTTCACTGGAGGAGATAGAGACATCTCCAACAAGTGAGCGAACCATGGCTGCCGGGCCCACATAGGGGCCACCAGTATCATGGTAACTTGTTCCTGGTGCATCTTGTGCACTATCTTGTTGAGAAGGGGAGTCGGGGGAAAAGCGTAAACAAATTTCCCTGACCATGGAATCGATAGGCCGTTCCCCTTGGACTGGTTCTGGGGGTACCTGGAGGCGTAATCTTGGCATTGAGAGTTTTCCAGAGTTGCGAACAGGTCTATTTCTGGGAAACCCCACTGTGTGAAGACGTCGAAGACAATGTCTTCTTGTAACCGCCATTCGTACTCTACGGGCAGGGGGAAGTCTATGCTGAGTTCGTCTGCTAGCAGATTGAGTTCCCCTGGTACATGTTGTGATAGTAGGAACATGTGTTTGAGAGCCCACTTCCAGATGTTCTGGGACAGCTTGGACAGTCCTGGAGAGTGAGTGCCCCCTTGCTTGTTGAGGTAGTACATGGCTGTGGTGCTGTCTGTGAGGACCATCACTGTCTTTCCTTGTAGGTGTTCCTGAAAGGCTTTCAGTGCTTTGAACACTGCTAGTAGTTCCAGCAGGTTTATATGCTTGGATGCTAAGCTCGGAGTCCACGCTCCGTGAGCAGTGTGATGGGATAGGTGAGCCCCCCATCCTGTAAGGGATGCGTCTGTGGTTAGAGTGGCTTCCACTGCGGGTGTGGCAAAAGTTTTCCCTAATAACAGGTTTTCTTTTGTCCACCACCGTAGCGAGAGAACCAAGGCCTGCGAGACCACCACTAGATTGTCCCATTGTCCGCTGGCCTGACACCACTGGCTGTTGAGTCACTCTTGCATTGGGCGCATGAGCAGGCGCGCGTGAGGTACCAAATAAATACATGACGCCATCATTCCTAGCAAGCGCATTGCTTTGCGTACCGTCACCTCTCGACCTGCCACATAATGGGGGATCTGAAACAGCATGTTTTGGACCCTCTCGTTGGAGGGGAAGACGAGGCCGTCCTTTGTTCGAATTAGAGCCCCTAGGAATTGTTTGATTTGGCTGGGGTCTAAGCTGGATTTCTTTTCGTTGATGGAGAAGCCCAGTTGGAACAAAAGGTCTACAGTCTTTTGGGTACTGGAGAAGCATGTTTCGTAAGAATCCCCTGTTATGAGCCAGTCGTCGAGGTAAGGGTATACCGGGATGGATAACCTGTGCAGGTGGGCCGCTGCCACTGCCAGTACCTTCGTGAATACCCTTGGTGCAGATGCTATCCCGAAGGGTAGTACTCTGAACTGGTAGTGTTTGTTCTCTATCTTGAACCTGAGGTATTTTCTGTGCGCTGGCAACATTAAAATATGAAAGTATGCATCTTTCATGTCCAGTGTTGTCATGTAATCCCCCTGTGATAACAGTGGGATTACTTCCTGCAAGGTCACCATACGAAACTTTTGGGGTTTGACAAACTTGTTAGCTGGGCGCAGATCTAATACAGGGCGCATGGTTAAGTCCTTTTTGGGTACAAGGAAGTACACTGAATAAATACCTTCCGTTACCTGAGATAGGGGGACAGCCTCTATAGCTTCTTTTTTCAGTAGCTCTTCTACTTCTTGTAGAAGAATGGTGAGGTGTTCCGGTGTCATGCGTCGGTTCTGTGGGGGTGTGTACTTCGGGGAACCGTTGAATTCGATGCAGTATCCGTGGGCTATGGTGGATAATACCCAGCAGTCTGACGATATTCCCTCCCATGCTGAAAGGAACGATGTTAGCCGGCCCCCGACCGGTGATGCATGGGAGGGGACCCGAATCTTCGGGTCATTTGTTGGTATTGGGCGTGGAACCTTTGGGGCTGGAGCCGCAACCTCTTCCCCTGCCACGGCATTGGCCTCTTTGACTGAACTGGGTGTTGTTATCCTAGTTAAGGGGCCAGTTGGTAGCAGAGTAAAATTGCTGTTGGTTTTGCTGCTGGCGTTGGCCACGAAAGGAGCGTCTATTGCCATAGCCGCGTCTGTTAGGGGGCCTAGAAATTTGGTCAAGAGTTTTGATGGTATCAAACTCTTTCTTCGCATGTTCTAGGGCCTCATCAACTGCTTTACAAAACAGATGTGTTTCTTCTATGGGCTTATTTATCAGGGAAGCCTGGTTTTCCGGCTTAAATCCCGAATTGCGCAGCCAGACATGGCGTTTGAGAAGTGTTCCCTGAACCAGGGAACGGCCAGCCATCTCTGCAGCATCTAAGGAGTTCTTTACGATGCCCTGGTTTACAAGAGTTCCCTCTGAGATTGTAGCTAACAGGCGTGAACGCAGGGGTTCTAGTGCGTCCTCTGCTTCGCTGCGCAGCTTGCTCCACTGTGCATCTGCGTAGCTAGCTAGTAGGGAATTGTTATTTGCAATCCTAGTTGAAAAGGCGGCGGACGTCGTGATTCTCTTCCCAAGACCGTAGAGCTTTTTGCCCTCTTTGTCAGGTGGATAGTGATACCCCTGCTCTTTTCCTTGTATTAGTAACTACGAGGGAGTCCGGAATAGAATGGCCTCTGATGTACAACGGGTCAGAGGGAAAAGGGCTGAAGAGCTTTTCTATCCGAGGGTTGACCCCTCTGACTAAGGCAGGATTGGAAAGGGAAGGAGTTATTCTTCTCTTTATAGAAGCCAGGAGTGGAATAGACTGACTAACAGGGGCTTTTTCTTTAATAACTTTCTCTACAAAGTCTATGTCAGGAAGAGTCTCCCCTGTGACTATTTCAAAATGCGCTGCTGCCTTGCGCAATAGTCCATTAAGTGAAGGTTGGTCATCTATGGGAGAGGTGTTTCCAATAGGTGAATCCTTGGGAGGAGAAGGGTGAAAGACATCAGGGTCTGAGTGCACTGATGGGGATTGCCAAGGCTGCGTATCTTCTTCGAAAGCTCCTGCACTAGTGTAAGGATCTTCTTCAAACCCCTCTTCCTCATGTTCTTCCTCTCCACCCAAACACTCATCATCTTCCTGGAGGTATTGCTCCTCTTCCGTGAGGTCATATACGTCTGTAGAAGGGGGAAACAGCCTAGGAATTTTGACCCTAGGGTCATCCTGGGGCCATTCTCTTAGTCTTTTGGGTGTGGGTTGGTTTTGGTTTCCCAAAAACCTTTCCATTTTCTCCATGTAAGAATGGAGTCTTTCAAGGGTCTCATGGGGGACCCCTGAATAGTCTAGAGGGGGGAAATCAGTGTTTTCACCTTCAAAACGCTTAGAACGCTCCCACAACGTTGAGGAAAGGATTCCGTCGCCATCTGAAAAGCCCTCCGGTAGTTCCGAAGTGCCCTTAGATGAAAGGGGCAGTTCCTGGCTACTCTTATGCTTTTTTGGCGTTTCTATAGCTTTTTGTGCTGTATTCGACGTTTGTTTCGTCGTCCGCTTACGTGTGTCTTCGGAAACAATTCTCGCCAGGCTCTCGACAACGAGTTTGTCAGTAGAGGACTCTGGTGTCGACGTTGCCTGCGTTACGCGTTGTTCCTCGACGGCCGCTCTATGGAGCGTTACGTCGGATGATTTTGGGGTAGCGCCCGTGTTTGATGAAAGCCCAATCGCTGGTCGCGACTGCATTTGCGGGTGGGGCTTGAGACCCTTACGGTCTGAGGTAGACGCCAGAGTGCCCTGCGTCCCCTTCGGCACTGATGGATCCTTCGTCTTCGACGAAGAAGAGCCGTGGGTTGTGTGATTAGGCCTATGGGGTCTGTGTGCGTCCCTGTCGCCGGGGTGTTCATCCCCATGAGCAGGGCGTGAGCCGAGCCCGTCAGGGCCGGGGACAGACGTCGAGGAGCGCGAGCGCTCCTTCTGGGGGTTAATGACTTCCGTAACGGACGTCGAGTTATCACCCTCCTCGTCACTTTCTGTAACACCGGCGGCGGGTGAGGAAACTGACTTCGACATAGCATAGTCCGCCCACCTCTTAACTTTGCGTTCTTTAAGAGTTCTTGATTTCAAGAGCTTAAAGACCGCACAGCTGTTCTCCTTATGATCGAGGGGCAAGCAACGATTACAGAGCTTGTGTTTGTCCTTCCAAGTTTATTTGCCCCTACAGCGTGGGCAAAACTTAAAAGGTGTCCTCTCCATAGCTGAGGCAATAATAACTGGGGATAACAACCCCAAGGGAAAGACAGGGGAGAAAGTTCGAACCCCCACTCTCCCTACTGTATGTTGGCCGGCGAGGCCAGGCCACGTGTTCGGCAGCGCCGAAGGATCTCCACCGTCTCTACCCCTCCGCCGAAAACTTGCTCGGCGGAGAAACAGCTTCACAGCTAACGTCGAGGGGAGGGATCTTTAACAATATAATAAGTATAATTAAGGACCGAGGTCCGATAGTAAATATTTGCAATGTCTCTCTAGGAGCTCCGCCTAAGGCGACCAGAAGCTGGGCGGAAAAAAACAATCTGAGGGACCTCGACGCGTGAAGGATTATGGGTACAACACACGTCACTATAGGGATAGTGTTACAGACACGCCTTGTCGACGTCCCCTTTTCGACTACGAAAAACAAAATGCAATACTCTGCAGTGACCACTGGATGTCGGACCTATGCACAGCATGTGATTCTAAGCAGATTAACAAACATCAGAAACATAAATACAACATTTTTAAAGCTGCAGTTTTATTTCTAAGTTTTCCGGGCTCCTCCAGCCTGGAAAACTTAGAAAAGAAACTGCAGCTAGTGCTTATTTTTTAAAAAAAATAAATAGCACTCACCGAGATTCAGCTGCAGCTTTCCTGCTCTGGTCTCCGGTCCCCGTCCTCCGCGTACAGCACCAATGAAGGAAAAGCCACCCAGCGGTAGCTTTTATATACTACAGCTGGCTGGCTTTTCCTTCATTAGTGCCGCAAAAGCCAGCACAGGCGGGCATCCATTTCACAAAATGGATGCGCCCATGTGCTTGCTTTTGCGAATTTTGAGCTTGAATAGCTCAAAATTTTACATAGGAAGTTAAAAAAAAATACTAGCACTTTTTTTTTAAACATTGCCTATCTATTTTTTAAATACATTTTTTTGCTGGACTTCCCCTTTAAAACAATGTCTCAGAGAAATCCTAAAGTTCCTAATTGTATATTGGAAAAAGAAAATAGAAGTTATGATTGATCCAGCATAAATGAGATAAGAACTTTATGGCAGAAACGAAACGTTGTTAACATTGGATAATAACCTAGCAGTCTCACTGAATAAGTGCTTTTTTCTATGCGTGATTTTTTTCTATGCGTGAAAGTTTTAACGTTTGTTCAATTGTGTTTAATACAGTTTTAATCACTTTCTCACATGTGCACATTTAGATATCTGGGTTTTTAGCACATCTTTAATATATCTTTTACTGACACCATGCTGGTTTTATCATTGAACCACCAAGTAAAAATAAAGGGACAAACAAAATTATGTACAGCATAGCAAAACATTAGAATCTAAATAAGTATGCTAGCCCCAATTCATAGCCATTATATTAAATAGCTATATAGTCTATATTGGATCCAAATAAGGAAATAAATAATATTAAGGCAAATATTAAAAGTGACCAAACAATACATGAGCGCAATTGATGTAATTTTTAAAGGCACTAGGCACTTTATCAAAAAAGGCACTGCGCCGTAAAGCTGATATTGCACAATTGCACCAGGCACTTCTTAATGTATTGATATTGAATTGCATATGAATTTAGCTTGCTTAGTATAGGTCATAATTAAAATATACCTCAAACAGCACACTTTGCCAAATATCTAAGATCACTTGATCTTTATTACCATCAGATCCAATATATGAAAATTTAAGCAAGGGAATACACATTCATTGTGTGTTTCATTGATAAATGTTAGTACTTTATATTCAAGCAATTTCTGCACATAATAAATCAATTGTCTTTCCCGGTTGCCTCCATTCTTCACCCTCTTTCCTAAGCACATGCACTTTTTGCAAATAAACAAATAGATTTTTTTTTTAATCTATTGTTTTATAAAAAAATATATAATCATGTTTAGGAAATAGGTAGTGAGTATACACTCACCGAATATAGCCGCCATTAGAAGGCAAACAACATTGGTTAAAGCACAAGTCTAGTGTTGTAAAGAAACACAGGAAAGAGGTTGAAGCTAAACAGGAAATGAAACAAAATACATTGCAAACATGGTGTCAGTTACAATCCGACGAAGCCCAGTTTGGGGTGAAACGTGTCAGTGTTTTTTCACGGGTGTGCTTGAATGTCCACACCAAAGGAATAAAGGACGTTTTTTTCAAATGAAAAACTGCGTGGCGTACCTTTCTTGAAAAGCGAGATGGAGGAGTGCCGCTGTGAACTGCTGTTTTACAGTATGGTTTTGCTTTGGATTATATATATATCTTTTATAACAAGCTTAATACCAACAAATCGTTCCTAAGCGCGGGATCGGGATTCAAACCTGTGCTGCGTTGTCTTGCCCTGTCCACCATTTCAGCCATGTTAGTCTGCAGATCAAGGAGGGCACTCTCCATACTGTGGTCCGCTCTGAATCCCAATTACTTAGTGAAAAATAAATGCTGATTCAGGATAAGCCTGCAATTAGTTTGTGGCTACTTTATCCCACATTTTAAGAAGGAAGTTAGTATTGGTAAATGGCCTTATGCTTTTAGCATCCTTATGGTCCAGGCCTGCCTTCTTCACCGAAGCAGTGATTGTGAAAACTTTAATAGTTTGACTGATCAAGGAAGAGCTCACAAGTCTGGAAAGAAAAAAGAAAGAATTGATTTTCGTTATCCAGTATTCAATTTCAACTGAATTTTATTGTCTCAGCATGAAGTGGGATGCATTGAGGACAAGATTGAGTCTATCTCAAGATTTGTCACGTGTCTTAAGACGAAGTTGGACTGTTCATGCTTTCACATGGAAGGAGGCCGGGCTCGATTGCCTATGCAGTTTTCCAGGTCTTTCTGAAATTGATCACAGGCTATTTTGATTTTATTGCCAAAGGCTTGCTGGACGTCACCAGTCTTCATTTGTGGGATGGACGGGGTGTGCTAAGGCTTAAGGTTTCTCCAGTTCTTAGCTCCCAAACATTCTTCCTTGAAGAAGTTCTTCTTTGTGGCAATGATTGAGTTTATAGGCTGACTTGAGTGACTTCCAGTTTTCCTTGTTAAGGGCTTTAGGATATTTTTGCCAAGATTGATCAGCACTTTTCTGTGGCAGACTTGTGATAAGCCTTAGAAAAAGCAGCATTAATTTATCCAAAGATTGGGGGAGTCGTTATTTTGGCTAACCTATGCTGTTATCCTAATGGAGAATCCCCAAATTAGCCTGCACAGACTTCAAGCTTTGAATATGCGGGTCTAAGCGATTTAGATATAAATTTTATTAAAACAAAGATTAATTTAAGGAAAAACTAAACATTTTATAAGTTTACATGAAGCATAAACAAATATAAACTTGAAGCAGTGAATGAGCTTAAAGATCTTAACTATCTTAATTTTTGCCACCCCTAAGAAAAATCTACTTCTTAATCTCAAAAGTAAAGCCACTCAATTGGTTGCACAAATGACTGGTCCAAATTATGAATTGGGGACATTTTTCATTGGATCAAATTGTGAAATTCTATGAATGTAAGGTCATTCCAGCACTTACTTATGGAATAGAAATAGATCATCCACTCAGCCATCAAACACTCTGCTGACATCTGCCTTCTCCTTGACTGACCTGGACGTACTCTCTCACTGAGACTTGGTTCAATGCCAGCTCAGTCATTTCCTTTGACTCACTATTTGTCATTTTAGACCATAGTATGCAAATTGGTCCTCTCTCCATCCTGACCACTGTTACCATCTACCGGCCTCCAGGCACTTCCTCCGTTTCTCTCTGAATGGGTTAACTTCTGTTCCTCCCTACCCTCTACCACCTCCAACCTGCTACTCCTGGGTGACTTCAACATCCACTTCGACTCCCCATGCACAACATCCACCCTCTTCATTGACCTCTGCACCTCCCGATCACTCTCCATTCTTCCTTCTGGTCCAATCCACTCTGCCGGACACACGGTTGACACCATCGTCCATTCCAATCTCCCTCTCTCTACACCCCTTGTCACCCCTCTCTCGTGGTCCAACACTCTTCTCACCTCCCACCTGGGTCCCTATGGCCTTGTGACAACTCTGCCAAAATCCCTGCCAACCTAGTTCACGAACAGCCGTCCGATGAAACAAGTGTCAGCTGCTGTCTTCACTTCCACATTAATTCCCCTCGAACTCCGGCTCTACCACTGATTCTGCCCTCAGCAACCTTTATCTTTCCATCACCAACACCATGGACATCCTTGCCCCAGTCACGAGGATCCACCTGAAACCTGCCTCCAAGCATAACACCTGGTACGACTCCAAACACAGACCAAAAACGTAAGTGCAGGGCTGCAGAACAGAAGTGGCAAACTTCAGGTTCACCCTCTGACAAACTAGCCTGCTGCCTGTTCCAAAGGCATTACAGACTATCCGTGCCAAAAAAACAAACAAAAAAAGCCCACATTCAGGCACAAGCATCCGGTGCGTCTAACAATACGTCTGAACTCTTGAGACTCTGCAGGGAACTTGCCAGCCCGTTCACAGTACCCCTGCCGGGACTCCTCACCAAGCCCTTTGCAATTAACTCGCCACTCACTTCACTTCCAAAACTCAGGACATACTGAACAGCCTTGTCACGCATTCTTCCAACCCACCCCCCCTTGCCTCCGCTGACCACTCGCCTTCCTTCTTCGCCCCAGTCTCTACAGAAGAGGTCACCAGAGTTAACTCCATGAAGGTCTCTTGCAAACAGGTTGCACCTTGCTCATTGAGAACCATCAAGGACATTTCTTCTCTCGCTCTGGCTCTCGCTGACCTCTGTAACCACTCCTTTGCTACTGGTTCCTCTCCATCCTCCCTTAAGCACTCCCTTGTGCACCCCTTACTTCAAAAACTGTCAGCAGACCCTTCCTGCCCAGACAACTAACACCCATCTCCATCACTCCCTTCCTGGGGTAATTGCTTGAGAAGTTGGCCCTCCCCCAACTTCGCTCCCACATTGAATTTGTTGGCTGTCTTCACGAGCATCAGCCTGGAATCAGAGCATCCAGAGGCACGGAAACTGCTCTTCTGAATACCTGTGAAGAACTGCTTGCATCCATCGATTCCCTTGCTGTCCTCATCCTCCTCCATCCCTCATCTGCATTTGACACAGTGAACCACTCCATTTTCATAAAAAGGCTCCATGACACCCTTGGTATTTCGAAACAGGCAATGGACTGGCTTACCTCCTTCCTAAGAGACTGCTCTTCCAAAGTCATACTGGGCTTCTTCTCCGCCCCTACTTCCTCTTCCACATGTGGCATCCCCGGGGTCCATTCTTTCGCCTTGGCTCTTTAACATCTACCTTACTCTGCTGGCATGCCTCATTTCCTCCTTCTCCACAAACATTCAGTGCTATGCTGACAACAACTCTTTTTCAAACTGCCTACAGACGCCCTTTGACCCTCCATCTCAGACTGCCTCTCAGCCATCCAGGGCTGGTGTACGGCTAATGATCTTTGCCTCAATGCCAGAAAAAGAGTTTCTCCCCATTGGGAACCCAGCACCCGACTTCTTGCCTTCAACAGGAATCTCAGAGTCATCTTCGACGACTCTCTCCTTCGTCCCTCATACGTGGGACATTGTCAAGAAGTCCCACTTTCAGCTATTCCTTCTCAAAGGAATTATACCTTTCCTCACCTTCCCCCACAGACTCAATGTTACCCGGGCTCTGGTTCTCTCCAGGCTTGACTATTGCAATAGCCTCCACCTTAATCTACCTTCGTCCACTCTGCAAATCCACCAGCTAATTCAGAAAAGGGCAGCCACACTTATCCTTGGCCTCAAGTCCAGGAACCGCATCTCTCCTGCCATAAAAGGTCTACACTGGCTCCAGATCGCAGCACAGATTACATTCAAATCCCTCTGCATCATCCACAAGGTTGTCTGGGGCCGGGAACCACCATCTCCAACTCTTTCTGACCAAATACTCCCCCCTCTAGACACCTGCGGTCCTCTGGCACCAACCTCTTCCGTGTTAAGCGATTTGCTAAACAGAACGGGTAGGCAATCGCTTACCTCAGCAGCCTACCTTCTTTGGAACAGCCTCCCCCTTCCTCTAGCAGGACGGCCTAAAGTTCCGGAAAAGCCTCAAGGCCTTCCCTCTTTACCTCTTCCATCACTCCCTCTCTACCCTGCTAATCGCACAGTTACTTGACTGGTGTGCAGGGCCCTTATGCATCCTTGGTCCCTGACCACCCACACCTCATCCCAACTGCTGTCTATCCTCTGCACTTGCTTAGGCTATCCCTCCCCGCTGGAGGTTGCACTTACCTTTTTTCTTCTTAGCACTTCACCGGCTGCTCTCCATGAGCACCACAGCACCTATCCCATACCCTTCTCACCTCTGCACAGGCACGTTATTAACACTCAAGGCATAGTAAGTTTCCCTTCCCCACTGTCTTATTTTGTTCTATTTAATTAATGTAGTTATTGTATCAAATAGTCTTTAAGTGCCTAACAAGTGAATAAATAAGAGCATGATCTAATCATTTGGAGAAAGATCATCTTTGCCCCAATCAGTCCCTATGCCATGTATAGGTTTGAACTTGGATCAGTATCCAAGCACGCTGGATAGGTTTCACAATTTGTAGAAATGTACTGTTACCTCCTAAGAACTTTCCATGAGAGGTTTACCCCTCTATAACATGCAAGGAAAAAACAACTATATTAATAAATGTTTGAAGTGAGCTGAAATGATGGAATGTCACAAATACATTTTTGCTAAACCCAGCCTGATTCAGAGAATTACTTTGGCAACGAGACTAGGAATTATAAACTGTGTAGCCATCTTTAATGGGAGCACATAAAAAGTGGGGTTCTAGCCACTTATTAGTCAGTTTTTCCCAATCCACTCTATACAAAAGGCCTTCTTGGAAGTGTTTCAATCAATGAAATAATGTCCATGTGGGGAATCTGATATCACCAAGTCAATCAGTAGATTTTGTGGAAATGAGAAGGAAAGTTTGAAACACCCCGATTTAAAGTGTACAGTTTTAAACAACCTGCGTTTATTGCACTTTAGTAACTTTTATCCATGATCTATCATTTATATTGACAGGATCTCTGGAAAGGATTTGTAATGGTAACCTCTTTAATATTGGCAGTTTTGCGTTTTCTGAATAGGATCAATTTAATCCATTTTAAATGTAATTATATATCAGAATGTATAAGGATATGTTAGTAATTATGAAATGTTTTAAGAGAAGAGAATGTTGTATTTGCTATTTTGTTAGATAATGGATTTTTAAATTAGCTTTTTCTTGTTTAAGGTGTGTAAAAAACAATGAACACATACATTGAAAAAGAAAAAAAAAAGAAAAAAGAAACACACCATTCTTTTACCACACCTTTGTGACCCCAAGATTATAAACAGCCACATGCAAAACGCTTGACCTGTAGTCCTTAAAGGTAAAGGAAAGGGGATTCATCTGAATCAGCAGGCATAAGCAAAGTCTCTTGTAAACATTTTCTTCCCTAGCAGCCCCAAATCAAATAAAGTAGAAGATATCTGAAGAAAGGCGCATTAATACAAGTAATCCCCAAGCACTTCATTAGAAAGCAGAAATGCTGCCACTGAAAATGTATGCAGTGGCAAAACCTGGAACCAATAAAGGCTCTATCCTTACAGCTTTTACAAGGTCTTAATGTTGCTAACCTACAAAGAAGACTTAAATCTGGTCAAGATAGTTTATATTCAACGTTCGATTCTTGCTTTTCTAAAGGTGCTGGTTTACAAAATCTATGTCTGCAATTTAGATGCGTGCAGTTACAATACCTGCAAGATTGTCAAGCATGTGGTTCAGTAGCTTTCGAGTCCCATCCGGCTCCTGGTACAGAGTAAGGATATCCTGTGATAAAGGATTGCCTACATAAAAATGAAAACACAGAAAAGCACATTTATGGCTTTCAATTGACAAGAACGGACTCGCTTTCAGCATGTCAAAGTAATTGCAATTAATTCAACATTTTAAACACAAACAGTTGGAGGGAGAGGCTATAGAAATGGAGTGCTCTCCTATTCACTAACTGATAGGACAGAGAATATTAATTTACACCTGAGGAAGGCAAAGCATGTGAACAAAAAACAGGTTTAATTTATGGCAATCGATAATGGGGGTTGCCAGGGATACCTAATGGGGAGGTGCTGTGGTTTCTCAGGTATTCATACCATCAGTGTCACTTGTGTCAACAAGGAATCCGGTCCCATTTTAAAATCCCAAATTGCTTCAAAAGTCGGAAAGGACTGTGCTAATCAAACAGTGGCATCTAATTGTGGCTTACAGTATGCTATCCAGAGTTTTTCTAGTCCCAACGTAACTCCGTGTATGAAGCTCTGCAATGGATTACAATTACTGTAACCTAATTTGGGGCACAGCAGATCAGAGAGCCCTCTTAACACTAAAGTGCCACTTTACACAGTTACATCCTCGCTGATCAGGCATTGTAGCATGCAGCTCTGCACCTCCCGGGTAAATGTGATGGTCTTGAGAGTCTTCGTAGCGAGAGACCTCCGATGGAAACACCTGGACATCAGAGGAGTCCTGTTGAGGCCCTCGAGACCAGTGCAATCACCAGAACTCATTTTGTGCAGCCCACGACGTGTCAGACGCCATAGTAATGCATGCATGTTCAGCATCCATTGGAGAAGACTGAAATGTGCAGTTTCCCCCCCCATCTTCAATCTGAGTGGCAAGCACTGGATATACGGAGACCCAAACAATTTTAACATGCAGAGTTGTCTTTACTGCCTAAACAGTCCAGACGTGTTATTTTAGTACACAACACATTGTAAGATCTGTAACTTGTTTTGAATTTAGAATACATTCAACACATTGGACTTGTATCTGCCGGGGCGTGTCCTGGAGAGGTGGAAAAAGGGCAATCTAGATTTTTTTGCCCAAGTCTATTTCCAAGGCATCTAGTTCAGCACGAGTACTCGTGGAAAGCGCTGCCAAGAACTTTGGCACCGGACATACAGAACATTTTTCCAGGCATGCAGGACGGTTTCACCACTGTAGACATAAGCTACATGAAGCAACCTACACCGCAAATTCTTTGAAAAGTAAACTGGATAAGTGATCTGATAACAGAAGCAGAGTCAAGCTGAATACTGCCATACAGAAATGCGATCTATGATCACCACTATGGATACAGATTAAGTAGTTCAAGCAAATTGCCAGGACCAAAGATGTGCAATGGGGGCACCGGAGAGTGAGCCACAGGGCAACATGGTGCCATTTGTTGAAGATCTACACAATTCTAGATGGCCGTCTTATCTTCACATTTGAAGGGTGAAAGGGATCATCAATCCACTGCGCCATAACCTAAACCACGGGCTGCACCCAGTTAGACTGTTGCCTGCATTCCAAATTACAGAGGCTGTTCTTTGCTTCTGATGTACACCACAAGAAAGGGAGCACTGCGCTTTGAATTAGTGTCTCTGTATCCAGATTTTTCCACAGCAAAGCAAAATGAACACGGGTCTTTCCTTGGTGGAAAAAATAAAATAAAAATGAATGTGTGTGAAAGGAACGTTTTCACCAAAGCTGCGATTTGAGTTTAATGGCACATTTTATTTCTGCACGCTACCAGAAGAGGCAGTTAGATTTTATTGAAAGCAATATTTCAGTTCTAACAAAATTAGCTGGTTATAATATGGTTGTGTTCATCTCTTTTGCTACGATACGCGATGTATTAATACTATTGCATAGTTTTAATAACTCTGTACCCTCTTAAGGAGAGCAAGCCGTGGTCTTAGGTAATTGGTTGTGTCCAGTTGGGGTTAGGGAGGGGGAGTGGACAATGAAGATTGCCCAAGCGCATAGCGCAGGAAGTCTTGATTCCATTAAAGACACGGAGACGAGCATTATGCTTATTCTTCTTTAATCTGCTTAACTTTTTAAATCTTCATTTTTTTAATAGAATATATTTTGTTTTTAAAGTGCTCAACTGGCATAAAAAACAAAGAAACAACAAATAAACATGAAAAGAAAAAGAAGTGGATCAACTGCATTTCCCATGATCCCCTGACAGTCTAGTAGTCCAAGCCTCAATCCTGTCCACCAATGAGGGCTCCTCCTCTAGTATAAGTCTCTCTGTCTAGGTGCCTTCCTCTTCTTTTGCGTGTCTTCGTACTGCTTAACACTAGCAACAGTCTAATAATAGTCTCATAATTGAACTCGCCGTCTTCTCTATTCTGCGCAATTCTCAGATCCTCCCTGTTGATGTGCTAGATGGTCATTCGAGAATTCTTCTGGTCCTCTCTTATGTGGAAAGAGATCAATAGTGTAAGGGAGGGGGAATTCGCTCCAATCCATAAAATAGTTAAAACTTTGCACAGATCATTTCTGTTATGACAACGGTTTGTTATGTACATCAGAATTCCCAGAGGGAGGGATAATGCTCGCCTCCGTGTCTTTAATAGAATCAAGACTTCCTGCGCTATGCGCTTGGGCAATCTTCATTCTATGACAAGACCGGAGGCGAGCATTACGATTGTTCAAAGCTTTGTACTACTGCTGCAATATTCGGGACTGGCTTAAAAAAGAAGGTCCTGAAAACCGAATCACTGGACCAGTCTGCCCCTTTCATGATCTCCTGCAGCAGAACTCCGGCTGTAAAAGCTCTGGAAGCCATCGCTCCCCTGGCCGAGTGAGCTCCGAACACAGAAATATCTATTCCTGCCATATCGATCACTTCTTTCACCCATCTTGCGATAGTAGTTGGGGCAACTGCCTTTTATGGTTTTCTGCACGCTTTCAGAAGCTGAGTTACCTTTCTAGGTCTTATGTCTGCTGTTGCTGTCTCATATGCTTTTATGCACTGTGCTACGCCACGCTTGCTATTGTCAGAAAAGTAAGGATAAGTAAATTCTGAAATTGGTCTTAGTACGCTGCGCTAAATTAAACGCCACTCCCTCCGGATAAGAGATCTTCCTATCGATCTCCAGCGCTTTGACATCTGACACTTTTCTACAAGAAACTAGGCATAGCAATGTAGCTAATTTTCCCAACAGTTGTATTTTCGATAAGAGGACGTTTCTTAGCCATTGTTCTAATAAACAATGTATCTTATTAACGCCCCAGAGGGACGAGTATTTCAGCATTGGGGGTGTGCTCACTTTTACCCCCTTAAGGAGTCTCGTGACTGCTGGGTGCTCTCCTACTCGGACACAGTCTACTAGCTTGTGTCCGGCCGAGGTGGCCGATCTGTATACTCCCACAGTCCTAAAGGCTTTTCCTCCTGAGGTCAGGGCTGCTAGAAAATGTACGATTTGAACTATAGGGGCTGCACCATGATTCCCAGGCCTGCCAAGCGGAATTATAGCTCCGAATTGTGGACAGGGCCCATGACACCTTGATAAGTTCCGTAGACTCCTCTGAAAGCCCTGGCAAGCACCAACTGCGCCTGAAACTCTGCAGGCTAAGAGGGTCAGCGTCTGATCCTGAATCGGAGGGTGAGGAGTTCCTGCTGGATCCGAGAGGAGATCCGGCCTGCGAGAAATCCTCTGGGGGAAATCTGTGGAAAGTTCCATCAAAACTGGAAACCAAGCTTGCGATTTCCATTCCGATGTCACTATGACAAGTTCTGCTTCGTCTCTGAACACTTTCGCTAGTGCCCTCTCCAGCATTGCAAGGGGGGAAGGCGTGTGTGTGTGTGGCCCCCCCAGTAGTGCAGGAATGCATCCGTGCATATTGCCCCTGGGTCCAGCCTCCAGCTGTGGTATCTCGGCAGCTGTGCATTTAGCCTCAAGGCAAAAAGATCTGTATGTAGTGGTCCCCATCTCTGCTGTAACTTGTTGAAAGCTGACCTGTGCAGACTCCAGTCACTGGAGTCTACCAAGTATCGGGAGTTCGTCTGCTACTGTATTCTTCACTCCCGGAAGATACTCTGCCTTCACTGCTATCTCTCTCTAGACAGGAGGGTCAGAAATCCTTAGCTAGCTCAGCTAATATCTTGGATTTGCGCCTCCCAGCTTGTTTATATACCCGACCGCTGATATGTTGTCCATCCGTAAGAGGATGCAACATTTCGCTCTGTCTCTGGTAAAGGCTCTGATTGCGAAAGAGCCCACCAGGAGCTCCAAGCAGTTGATGTGCAACACTAATTCTTCCTGAGACCATTTTCCCCCCCGTCTGTGTCCACACCTGGCTCCCCATTCCTGTGTCTTTAGACCTTTCTGCCAGGTCCATGATCTTAGCAATGGGCCCTGTAAAATCCAGGATCTTGTCCTGGCAAGACTTCCATGCTCGGTCCATGCCCCTGGGTGCATCCTTACTAGCCTTTGTAACAAAAGGTGAGAGATCTGGCCTGGGGCATTACGCTCTGAGGCGGAATCTGGTCTCCTTCTCTAGTGGTTTTCTAAAATTCTGGAACTTGTAAACTGCCACTCTCGGAGATGGGGTCCACTTCGTGGACCTGGGATGCCTGATCGCATCCGGTTCAAACAGGTCTGATGTGTCCTCATCTTGGGTACTCTCCACTAAGATGGCTTTGTTGACTGGCTCTCTATTCTCTTTATTGAGGCTGTTGACCTCCTCCTCCTGCCCTTCTTGGTCAAATTCCTCCGAGGATGAAAGAGCATCACCTATATTATCAAACCCTGGGGTTTGGGGTACGAGGCTGGGCACGGCTGATGCATTTGATAAGAAAGCGCTCCCAAGTCTATTAAACGCAGCAGCAACCTGCTGGGGCCTGCCATTGTTCCCCGTGTCTGAGCCCGGTGGGGGGTAGAAGAGTGCTTTCTCTTCCAGGCGACTTTACTCCCCCTTGAGGTATTATCTAGAGGCTGTATAGTGGAGGTCCCCACACCTGGGTCATCTCATACTCAAAACCAACATTGCTATAATGTCAAACAATTGGGTACTTGTACTTGGCTGTCGAAAGCAGCAAAAAAGAACAGGAAGGCACCTTGACGGATAGAGACTTATATTGGAGGAGGAGCCTTCATTGGTGGACAGGATTGAGGCTTGGACTACTTGCCTGTCAGGGGATCCTGGGAAACGTAGTTGATCTATATATTATCTCCTTGTACCTCGGTGCAAGATAAATGGAGTGCACTCCAGAAAGCAGTTTAGAGCGAGTAGTTCACCCCAAACATTGAGGCAGGAAACCAATTGTTGCCAAGCAAAAAGTAACTCTTTAATTAGTTGAATGTCAAGGAGACATAAGAAAACACAAAAACAACGTGTTTCGCTGCAAACGCACTGCTTGATCACGTTTTAGGGTATGGACACTAAGAGAGGACTTATGAACTGGCTTGATCACTATGATGGAAGTAACAGGGTCAATTGAGGCTTACACAAGCCAGGGTAGAAACTGCAATCCTAAACCGTAAGGGCATACTGGTACACAATGGACGGTTCAATGGGGAAACAAAGGTATGCTTGCCGGTTAAAGCAAGGGAAAAGGAGTGGTTGTGGTAATTGTTGTGGTAGTCCTAGTCGTTGGACACAAGATGTTGAGCTGCTCTGGCCCTCTGGTCAGACACCCAACACCCTGCCTATGGTGGAAAAATAGGGAGGGGTGTTTTACTCAGGTTGCCTGGCTGTAGACAGGAGATGGTGTAATACCCGTCTGGGAGGGAAGAAAATCGGAACTAAATTCAGCTCTCTGCATGTGGTTAACTATATCCCACATGCAGTACTAGCACCAACTGCCTACAAAAGGGGGGGGGGGGCAACCAACGGGATGGTGGGTTGATACGAGAGGGGGATTAGATCTCAGAGGTAGAACAAACAGTTTTGGCTAACATGCGCAGGTCGGAGACATCGGGATTTCTGTGGCTAGTTCTTTATTCACCCTGATGGCTCAAAAAGCTCTTTACATGTGGGTGGTTCCCAAGAAGAACAAAAAAAAAAAGATGAGATCTGGTTTTTCAACAAAAACATATTTTGCTTTTTTCTTAAAACCACACAGTCCCACTAATCCATGGGGTGAGCTAAAAGCCCATGCTTCTCTGGGTTTTCAGTTCAGTTTGTCGGGCCCCTCTTGGTCTTGGGGATATCGTGTGTTGTGGTGGAGGAGCCACAACAGGTCTGGTCAACGGGTTTCAATGGTTATGTGTGGGTGTAGACCATCTTCTTCAGGACACAATGAGTCTTCCTGTGGTGATCAAATCATGTCTGTCCTCGTAGTAGGGCAGCATTGGCTGGCTGCATGGGATCTTGGATTGGGAGACACAAAGGAACATTGCAAGAAGGGCATGAGTCAACCTCTAGTTGCAATGTTGCAGAGTGGTATGTCCACAAGGTTCAAATCATGTTATATAGCTGCTTAATGCTGTAAGGTAATGTGTGTGCTCATTTAGTAAATTAGAGCGCCTACCTGGATGCAGGAGTAGAAAATACACGAGATCCACAGCAGAGCTGTGGAAGGGGACGCTCTCCAGGTCTGCGCCTAAGGTGGCGAGGGTAGCTTGTGGTGAGGTTGTATAAGGCTGTTGGATGGGTAGAAAAAAATAGCAAGGGAAAGTTGTTCTTACCTTGCTTAATGGAGCGCATCCAGCCGCTGCAGTCCGCTCGAACAAGAAGACGGTAGCGGTGTGAGCGGGCCGCAGTTGCTGGGAAGTTCTGCATGTGGCGCGCTGCGGGGGCGTGGCATGGAGCGGTCATCGCCACGAGGGCCAATCGGAGAAAGGCACCTCGAGGGTGTGAGCCCTGCGCTAAACCAATGCTAGCGCGCTAGGTGGTGGGTGTGTATGTGCCTCGAGCGGAGGCCCAGGGTGGGGCCTGGTGCTAGAAGGACCACGGAGAGGGGGAATCGGCTGGAAAAACAAGCTGATCGGGCGGCTGGTGGAATGGAGCCACGGGGTGTTGCAAGGAATTGCAAGTGGATGCGAGTCTATGTGTGCACTGCCGTACTGCCAGCTGAAATCATGATGGCAGAGAGCAGAACAAGTGGGTCTGGGTGTAATGAGCCCAGAACAAATGGAGGGGCAATGACAACAGAAATAGACAAAACTAGAGGATAGGAAAAGATATGAATAAAGGAATTTTATAGAGAAATGAAAAAGTAGGTAAATGTAAAGATGGAAGAAATGGAGAAAAAAGAAAAATGAATTGGAAAGATTATGAAATTGAATTAAAAGAGCAGGCAAAAACCGAGAGCTGTGTGAGTGCAGAAAGAATGCACATAGGGAATAAAGGCCCAAGAGATGTAGTAATGCAGTGTGCAAAGAGAAGAAACTATTTTATGTTCAACGACCAGTTCTATCAACAGGACTCGGGCACCGACATGGGTGCTACTCTTGCACCCAGCCTGGCGAATCTGTACGTCAACTCCTTTGAGCTCCAGCACATTTACCCAGCAACCAACCCATTTCGAGACAAACTGCTCATCTGGCACCGCTACATAGATGTCGCCTTCCGAGGAACCAACAAAGACCTCTTGGCATTCCACGACTGGATCAATACACAAAACATCCACCTCCAGTTCACCATGGAAAAAGACAGAAGACAAACGCATTTCCTCGACCTAGCAATCATGCCATCAGAAGGCGGACTTTATCTCCAACACTCGGACACTGATAAGAACTCTTTACTGACATACTCAAGCTACCACCCACAATCCCTCAAGGATAACCTTCCGTTTGGTCAATTCTTGCGCTATCGACGCCTCTGCAGCAAGACAGATGACTAAACCGCTCAGGCCAAAATCCTCAAAAACCAACTGGTCAAGCGCGGGTACCCGCAGAAGATCATCGACGACACTTATAAAAAGGGCCAGATACATCCCACGCACACTGGAGCAACATCAAAAGAAAACAGACGACAAAACAATCACGGCAGTACTGAGCTATTCTCCTCTACTCAACAAAATAAAGAAGGAAATCAAGTCCCTGTGGTCCATCCTAAATACAGGCACATCCACCATACCTTCACCACGGTTTGCACAAAAGACGCAACCTGAGAGACGCACTAGTCAACACAGTGCGCCCAGATGCCGACACTGCACCAGCCACGCAGAGTACCCTATGGAACCAGACCCCACCCTGTGGGCAGTGCTCCATGTGCACACAGACCACTTGCAGCACCACCATAGGCATTGACTGGATGACACCATGTGTTCAAAAACTGTTTACCAACTGTAACACCCAAGGAGTAGTGTACATGATCACTTGCCCGTGCAATCTGCGCTACATTGGGATGACTGCCCGAGAAGTCAAGAAACGAATGATCGAACAGTCAGCACCCATGGTTCCCCATTTCCTGGCAGAAGTCCACACAGCTGAGTCCTTCCAATGGACCATCCTTGAGAAGATCAAGCGGCGAAAACGAGGAGGAAACTACCAAGCAATGCTCTACACCCAAGAACAAAAGTGGATTTTCCGCCTAGTGCAATCAAGGCCTGAACAAAGCAATGCAGTGGCAGGAGCTTGCAGTTCTACAACATTGAAGCGATTCTACATTGCTACTCATTTCCTTCCTAAACTCCCATCTGCCGACTGAACATAGCAGATGACGACGTGCCATCTGAGACACACTGCCATACTGTGCAGTCTACTCACTGAATCCTGACCTTCCTCCCCCCCCTTCTCTTTTTTTCTTCTCTCTTTGCACACTGCATTACTATATCTCTGGGGCCTTTACTCCCTATGTGCATTCTTTTTAAACTCACACAGCTCTCGGTATTTGCCTGCTCTCTTTTAATTCAGTTTCATAATCTTTCCAATTCATTTTTCTTCATTTTTCTCCATTTCTTCCATCTTTACATTTACCTACTTTTTCATTTCTCTATAAAATGCATTTATTCATATATCTTTTCCTATCCTCTAGTTTTGTCTATTTCCATTGTCGTTGCCCCTCCATTTGTTCTAGGCTCACTACACCCAGACCCACTTCTGGTCTGCTCTCTGCCATCATGATTTCAGCTGGCAGTACGGCAGTGCACACATATAGACTCACATCTACTTGCATTTCCTTGCAACACCCTGTGGCTCCATTCCACCAGCCGCCCGACCAGCTCGTTTTTTCCAGCCGCTTCCCCCTCCCCATATTCCTTCTAGCACCACGCCCCACCCTGGGCCTCCGCTCGAGGCATACACACACCCACCAGCTAGTGCGCTAGCATTGGTTTAGCGCAGGGCTCACATCCTCGAGGTGCCTTTCTCAGATTGGCCCTCGTGCCGATGACAGCTCCAAGCCACGCCCCTGCAGCACATCACACGTGGAACTTCCCAGCCACTGCGGCCCGCTCAACACTACCGGCTTCTTGTTCGAGCAGACTGCAGCCGCTGATGCGCTCCATTAAGCAAGGTAAGAGCAACTTCCCCCCCCCCCGGCTCTTTTTTTCTACCGATCCGGCAGCCTTATACAGCCTCACCACAAGCTACCCTCTCCACCTTAGGCGCAGACCTGGAGAGCATCCCCTTCCACAGCTCCGCCGTGGATCTCGTGTATTTACCACTCCTGCATCCAGGTAGGCACGGCGCCCAGCGGTTCTTTCGACCTCCATGCTTGAGCACTTTTACCTTGCTGACTAACACGGCTAAGACTGCCCTGTTCCCACCTGGACCCCCACAGGCATAGCCATGTCTGTTTCTCCACCCCCCCTCACTGCTTCCACGCTTTCTTTTCCCTTCTCCCCGCTCCTTTGTCCCCTCCCTGTTCTTTTGGGCTAAGTTGTCTAGAGCTTCTAGCCACCATTCAGTGGCAATGCTCTAATTTACTAAATGAGCACACGCATATCTTTACAGCATTAAGCAGCTATGTAACATGATTTTGAGCCTTCTGGACATACCACTCTGCAACATTGCAACTAGAGGTTGACTCATGCCCGCCTTACAATGTTCCTTTGTGTCTCCCAATCCAGGATCCCATGCAGCCAGCCAATGCTGCCCTACTACGAGGACAGACATGATTTGATCACCACATGAAGACTCATTGTGTCCTGAAGAAGATGGTCTACAACCACTCATAACCATCGAAAGCGGTCAGCCAGACCTGTTGTGGCTCCTCCACGACAACACACGATATCTCCAATACCAAGAGGAGGTACCGACAAACTGCACTCAAAACCCAGAGAAGCATAGGCTTTTAGCTCACCCCATGAATTAGTGGGACTGTGCAGTTTTAAGAAAAAAGCAAAACATTTTTTGTTGAAAAACCAGACCATCTTTTTTTCTCTTTTTGGGCAACCACCCACATGTAAAGAGCTTTTTGAGCCATCAGGGTGAATAAAGAACTAGCCACAGAAATCCTGATGTCTCCAACCTGCACATGTTAGCCAAAAATGTTTGGTCTACCTCTACGAGATTTAATCCCCCTCTCATATCAACCCACAATCCCGTTGGTTGCTCCCCCACCTTTTGTAGGCTGTTGGTGCTAGCACTGCATGTGGGATATAGTTAACCACATGCAGAGAGCTGAATTTAGTTCCGATTTTCTTCCCTCCCAGAGAGGTATTACACCGTCTCCTGTCTACAGCCAGGCAACCTGAGTAAAACACCCCTCCCCATTTTCCCACCATCGGCAGGGTTTTGGGTGTCTGACCAGAGGGCCAGAGAAGCTCAACATCTTGTGTCCAACGACTAGGACTACCACAGCAATTACCACAACCACTCCTTTTCCCTTGCCTTAACCTGCAAGCATACCTTTGTTTCCCCATTGAACCGTCCATTGTGTACCTTGATCTCTACGATTCCAGTATCTACAGTAACGTACATATCCGGACTGACCGTTGTCAAGATTCTCCATTTTTCAACTATGTGCTCAACATAGTAAATCATTGTAAATACACATATATTTTCAAAATAGCATAAAAGTGAGTAAACAATGTTCCTCATTTCTCAACAACATCTAAAACTCAACAATATTATATCTGAGATGAATATTAGGACACGCTGGTTATTTACCATCACAACTGCAGTTTATTTGTAGTTTGTACTAAATATCGTATCTCACTGTGTGCTGCCAAAGTGCTGTTTACGTTTCAAATGTGGAAAAGCAAATGGCAATATAGGCTTCCATTACTGTGCACCATTGGGTAAGTTGGACACACAGATCGGAATACACGATAAAATTGACCCTTATATACTAAATAACCTTTAGAATATGGGGTCTGTGTCCATTTATTTGCCTTACAGAGATACATGCTGCAACGTTCAGTGATGGCTGGTCAGTTCAGTATTTGGGTTAAAATGGGCATCTATCATGAGATATAATACTTTCAAGGTAATACGGTGTTATGACAAAAGTGCATAGTGCGATGGGAAGGATATATTCAGGTTCCTATGTCAAGAATTACCTACTTAAAAATCAAATGCATATTTATACTATCTGTGCAAACTTGCAATATACAACATAATGTTGGTAAAGTGCAATGTGCACAATATATATATATATATATATTTAAAAAATGAAGATTTAAAAAGCTGTTAAGCAGATTAAAGAAGAATAAGCATAATGCTTGCTTCCGGTCTTGTCACAGAATCGTGCACAAACCGATGCGTTGGAAATTATGTCATACATGTATGTTGAATATGAGTAATGTTTCACAACAAATAATAAACAAGTAAGAAAGAAAACATTTGAAGACTATACCGGGCATTGGCTTAGAAAGCTTATAAATCGCCATGATTGCAAGCCAGAAGGCAGCTTTCTAGGATAAGAATTTCAGGTCCGATTTGTGTAAGGGCACAAAGTGCATGTTCAAGAGTCTGGCGAGGATGGTGCCCAACTCCCATACTGGGTGACTATTATGAACAGCCCGAAAGATTCTGAGAAGGCCCACTAAGAAACAGTTTGCTTAGTGGGATAGAGGGGAGACTAGGCTTTCCCTCCTCCTAGGGATAGTAGGAGATTGCAGAGAGATGATGCACAATTGTCCATATCTGTTCCCCAAGTGAAAATAGGAAAAGCCCTCTTGTGGGCCAAAAGGAGGGTTGCCATGTCAGCAAAGCTAATGGAGGGCACTCCGAATGCATGTTGAGTGTACTATTTTAATGCATGGTTCCAGACAGAGTTTAAGTTGTTTGAAGAATTAAGAGGGCGGAGAGAGGTGGCTACATTGGAGTGTATAGTTTCCACAGGATACATACAATTCTAGACTGGATGAGCCATGGGGCTGATGAGAATTAAAATGACAGCAAGGTAGAGAGCAGCATACTAAGGAATTTAGGGATGTGTGGGATCATAGTTGCACGGATTATTTCTCTTTTTCATTGTTCCCTACAGTTTAGAAACGCTTCTTGGGGCCCCGACTAACCAAATAAAATGTCAATAGCAGATACTAACTCATGATAAATCTTTGCTTCCCTTATGCTAGTTATGTTTATTTTGTTTAAATCTCCTTCATTGTAATGATGCTCGATGTGAACTTCAGTGGTAACAAAATCTGTAGTTGAATGGATTGTGTACACCGTTTCTCAAATAATCAATGTATTTAAAAAACAAAAAGGATGAGTTTCTCACCACCTTGAGTTTCTACATGGTCTGTACTATTGGTAGTGGAAGATTTTAAAAAGGTCTCTTAACCTAATGCCTGCACTGTGCAGTTCCTTGAAAAACCTATCATGGTTATCATGTGCCCAAAGAAATTTAGAGGGGCGGGGAAACAAAAAAAAAAATACCAGAATCAATTTGTCTGTGGAAAAACCAAAATCTAGTCCTTTCCCAAGGAGTTCAGACAAAATCCACTCCAACCACTGCTGGATTACCTATAAAGGGGGATTTAGAGCACAAACCTTTCAGTTCCATGTCTGTGGGTATGTTTTAGGTGCCATAATTTTCTGTACCTAAACTTAAACATCATGCCTTGTGGCAGTCAATTTTCCACAACCTATGTAGCAAGAGAATCAGTGTCAAAAACAGGTCTTTAGACTTTGAGAGACTTGTTAACGGGAATACCTTTTCGTGCCAATGTCACAGACTTGTTCGGTGTCAAAACACCAATTTAGTCTGTGCACAAAGGGTCAACTATGGTCTTGCACTTGACCGTGTGTTTTCATTTCTCCATGCGTTTGCTGTCACTCACAACCTACTGTGGGTTTCTAGGAAATCAGGAGAGGCCTCTGTCACAGTACCCTTTATGATAGTTACTTGGCACAGGAATTGTGTTCTTCACAGATGTGTGTTTTCTTGGAACATTATCCTTTTTGGAGTCCTCCATCTCGTGTTCCAGTACCCTGCATCAGATGGAGTTAATATCAGCCCTTAGTTCTTCTGCCTAGGTGGAGTCTTTGAAAATCACTGAAGCTGCTGATCTGTGGGGACCACTGCATATGCTACCCAATCACTCTTATTTGAAAGTTTTTTTGGGCCTGAACATTTGACACGGCTCACCTCGTTTCTCATAGAAGACAGCAATTGGACAAATGGACGTCATTACAACTACAGCAAAACTTTTCCATGAGCCCAAAACACTGAAGACATACAAACTTCCAACATAAAAGTAACTTGCATTCTCATACACTCAGTCCTTAGTTATGAAAATAAGTGCTATTTTATAACCATCTTCCAAGTTTCCAATGTCTTTAAAGTCATTTGGTTGTACACACCTTTTGCAACCATCCTCCATTGAGTAAAGAGTTGGTGAGGGGGAATGTGGAGCAGACATGTGCACAAAGGAACACCGTTGGCTGTACATACAATTCATATAGGGATCCCATTGCAGAGTTAACTTTCTCCATGTAGATTACAAAAACTTCAAGCAAACTAACTCAAATATTTCAGATCAAAAGAACCATTAAATGGCAGACTATATATAGAACCTGAAGCAAAACCCATTCACCTTGCAGAGCTATACACAAATTCGAACATTTTTTTTTAGATCATATCTCAACATTGTTTAACAGCACCCAAAGTTTTGTTTTATACTATATTTTTTTTTATGTTGCATGGGGCGTGACCAAGATGGAAAAAGTGCATTTGCGTTCTCTCGAAGCTATGTATACCCTTGCCGGATACTGACGTACTTAGCTAGAGACCAGGCACTGAAACAAAACAGAAAACTGCAATGCCCTCAAGAGAGGTTTACACTATCGCTGGAGAAAGTGTGGTCTCTCTGCTGGCAAGAAGGGGTGGCAGAGCCCGACGACTAGCCAGGCTATTGTTGGCGCTGGAGAATCAAGTGGGGAAACTGAGTAGGTGGAAGATCTGGAGGTGACTGGAGCATCAGGAATAGCCCGCTGGTGGTCTCGCCAGCAACCGAAGATGTAAGGGGCTTCTGTCCCGGGGGGGCACAGAAAGCGCAGTGGCCATATTGGATGACGGCAAAACACGGTCTGTCAATGGAGGGTGAAGTAGGGCTGGAGGCGGCCATCTTTGCATGGGGCTAGAAAGCTTGTATTTACAAAGACTGTGGCAGCAAGGGCAGGTACCGGACAAGTTAAAGGACTGAGAAATATCCCCAGAATGCAGATCATGCAACAGGCTCTTAAACCCCAGAACGCAATAGCAGCCTATAAAACAATACGTTTTCTTGCTCCTAAGTGACAAATTTGTGGTGCCGTAGTGGAAGGTAGAGAATAATGGCAACAGGGAAGTCGAGAAAAGAGACTAAAGGCGCAGAGGCAGATATTTTAGCATCAAGTAGTGAACAATCTAGCCTGGCAATGTCTCGACCCCACTCGCCACCCAGGTACCAGATATTGGAAGGCCTTGGACAATCGATTCGATAAACTGAATGTAAAGTGAAGCAACTGGATGGATGAAACTCTTGAACAGAGACGAGGAATTAGAGCAACGAAATACCCAATTGCTCCCGATGGTGCAGCGAACGGCTAAGGAGGTAGAGGCAGCCATTAAGGGCAACAGAATACTGGAATACAGACTAATACCGGGAGAGTGGTGTGGGCTAACCAAAGTGGGGTGGTGGTGGTGGTGGTACTCTGCCCAGGAGTAGAAGGGGACCATCTGGTTGCCTTTGTCACTAGTTGGCAACTGGAATTGCTCACTATATGGATTTGGAAGATGACCCCATTTATGTTGACAAGTGCTATAGAATCAAGACTAATGCTTCTAACAAGAGCACAGCTGTCTATGAACCCTAAACTGATTGTCAAGCTATCCGATGTATGGGAGAGAGAGAATCCTGAAAGCGGTGGCTATGAACGATTACTTTTAATACAAACATAAGATCCACATTTTCCCTGATTTGGCACCATCAACTGAGAGGAGAAGGAAGCTCAACACTCAAGAAAGTGTTCCTGGCTAGAGGTGTGGAAGCGGGGCTGCTCAGACCAGTTAAGTTGAGGGTAACGTCGAAGTATAACCAGGTTACTCACCGTAGTGACCACCTTACTCCTAGTCCATAGTCCCCTTTCCTCCATACTTATGGGACATCTCTCCGTCCTGCGGGAAGGGACCGTAGCACTTTGTAAAAAGCATCCAAAACATTTTCCAAAAATGTGTCCTTCCTCTTTCTTGCGCGGGGCCCGGCACGCGGCCATAACCCCGCCCACCTCGGCTCCGCCCCGCACAACACCCATCAGTCCTTTTCTATCGCCAGGTCAGAGACCCATTAGCAATAACAGAGGAACCTTATTAGAGGGGACGGCGGGCGGGCGTATGGAGGAAAGGGGACTATGGACTAGGAGTAAGGTGGTCACTACGGTGAGTAACATGGTTATACTCCTACATCCCGTCCCCTTTCCTCCATACTTCTGGGAGATTCCCAAGCACTCCTAACAGTAACTACGGGTGGATGGAAATACCCCTTACTGAAAAAGGTTCTTCAGCACAGCCTGACCAAACTAAGCATCAGCTCTTGAGCTCATGTCAAGACAATAATGCTTACAAAAAGCAGATGGGTAGGCCCAAGTAGCTGCCCTAGCGATGGACTCCCAGGGGACATATTTCTGAAAAGCAACCGGAGCTGCCTTGCCCCGCACCAGGTGTGCATGAATACCCTTAGGAGATTTCAGCCCTTGGACAGTGAAAGACTCCGTGATGCAGGCGGCGATCCACCGAGAAATAGTCGCCTTAGATGCCTGCTTACCCTGAGGGTTACCGAAGGTCACAAAAAGTTAAGAACTTCTAAACTCGGAAGTCCTGTCAAGGTAGAATTTAAGAGCCCTTCTGACATCAAGACAGTGCAGAACCCTTTCAGCCTCTGAGGCAGAGTTCGGAATAAAGACCGGTAGGGAGATCGACTGATTCAGATGGAATTCAGTTACCACCTTCGGTAGGAAGGCTGGGTTTGTACGTAGGACTACCTTGTCCTTGTGAAAAACCAAGAATGGATGCTCCACTGACAAGGCCTGGAGCTCACTCACTCTCCTCGCTGACGTAACGGCGACCAGAAAGGACACTTTGCATGATAGGTACTTGAGGTCCACCATGGCCATTGGTTCAAAAGGTTTATGGCACAGCGCCGTCAGGGCTACATTTAGGTCCCACAGCGGGTGAGGGCTACGGACCGGAGGGTAGAGGGGTGTCAAGCCTGCAAAATGCCTCTGAACCACTGGGTTACTCAGAATAAGAGCATTGTTCCGTAGAAAGATAAGCGGAAACCACTGAAAGGTAAGTTCTGCATGACAGAACGTGAACCCCAGACTCTGCTAGGGAAGACATGAAGGACAGCACCGTGTCAATCGTAGCCACCCTTGGATCCAACTGCTTTTCTAAACACCAATGACAGAACCTGAGCCATTTACTCCTGTATTGGGATCTGGTCAAGCATTTCCTGGCTGCCTGGATAATATGCATGTTATCCGAAGACAAGTTAACATGCTCTAAAGACTTGAACTCAGGCACCATGCCGCCAAGCTGAGCGATTGTGGGGAAGGGTGCCACATCTGCTGTTCCCCTTGGTGGAGAAGATCGGGGGTCACTGGTAACCTGATCGGCGGATACATTGACAGGTGTTGAAGTTCTGAGAACCAAAACCTGGCCAGCCACCACAGGGCTATGCGTAGAAGGGAACAGTTGATCGAGTTCTTCAGCTTCCGAATTGCTCGATGAACTAGAGGCAGAGGCGGGAAGGCGTAAGCTCTCATGTTGTGCCATGGAATCTCAAAGCATCCCCCAGAGAAGAGGCTCACAGCCCCCCTCTGGAGGCATACTGAGGAAGCTTCTTGTTTACCGCCGTAGCGAAGAGGTCCACCTCCGGTGTGCTCCAACGCAGGAAAAACCATGAGAGGACCTCTGCCTTAAACTCCCACTCGTAGCTGACCACTGTCCGCCGGCTGAGGGTATCCGCTGTGACATTCAGCTGGCCCAGGATGTGTACTGCAAGAAGCTAGACACCATGAAGCACGGCCCACTCCCAATTCTGGATGGACAGGTCCACGGGGGGGAGACTTTGTTCCCCCTTGCTTGTTGATGTAATACATTGACACCACATTTTCCGAGCGTATGCGGACCACCCTGTTGGCAATGAGCGGTCTGAATGCCCTGAGCACTAGGAAGATCGCCCGAAGCTCCAAATGATTTATGTGCAGGAGTTTGTCCTGAGGCGACCAGAGGTCCGAGGCCTGAAGAAGATCTAATGTCGCACCCCACCCCAGAAGGGAGGAGTCCGTCGTGATCGTCACCGTGGGGGCTGGGTCCTGAAACCCCGCACCCACCGATAGGTTGCTGAGAGATGACCACCAATCCAGGTCCACTCTCATGGAATCCGGAATCATTATCAGCTTGGAATCTGGGTCCACAGCCGGACGCCAGGAACTCCGAAGAGCCATCAGGGTCCGTCTCATCTTGAGACGAGCAAGAGGAAGAGCCAGCACGCACAAGGCCATTAGGCCCAGAAGCCTCTGGAACCACCAGGCCGACATGCTCTCCGACTGCGCAAACATCTGACACGTGGCTAACAGATCCGCCATTCTGTCCCCGGTCAGGTACACTCTGCAGCCGATCGTGTTCCAGCTAAAACACAGGAAAATCAGGTCCTGCGAGACCGTCATAGAAGATTTCCGCCAGTTCGACACCCCAAGATGGAACAGGAGCTGGAGGAGAGACTGGAGATTGCCCGCTGCGGTCAGAGGACAAGGGCTGAGTAAGAGACAGTCGTCCAAATATGGATACACATGGATACCCTGGAGACAAAGATAGGCTGCAATCACCAACATCATCTTCGTGAAGACACGCAGCGCCGAGCTGAGGCCAAAAGGAAGCACTCGAAACTGGAAGTGCTCCTCTCCCAAAGACAAGTGGAAATATCTCCCGTGTGGGTTCCAAATCAGGATATGCATGTACGCATCGTGAAGATCGACGCTGAGCCAATCGTGCATCTGCAAGGAGGACCGTATCTGGCCGTGCGTCATCTTGAATTTCTCTTGGGGGTAGGAAAAGATTGAACTGGGAAGGTCTAGGATGGTGCGCAGGCCAGCCTGGTTGGGTTTGGGCACCGTAAACAGCCTGGAGTAATTGCCCTCCCCTAGCTCCCCAAGGGGAACGGGTTCCACAGTTCTGAGGTCCAGAATTTTCTGAACCTCGGCTTTGAGGGAGGGCAAGCCCAACAGCTGAAAAGGAGGGTAGAGGTAAGCAGAAGTCCGCTCGAGCGACTGACAAGACCCATCTGTCTTCTGTGATGGCCTGCCACGCCTCCAAATGAGACGCAATGCATCCTCCCACCGGGGTCTCGTGCGAGCGCGGAAAACCCTCATTTAGCAGGTTTATCAGTGGCGGTGCCACCTGAACCTGAGGAGGAGGCTGAGGAACAGGAGAAAAATTGCGTCTGTTGTTGCCTACGGCAGTTATTCCCCGCAGGGGGATCCACTCTGCGAGACTTGCAGTCGATGAAGCCCCTAAAGCCAGAGGAAGGTCGACTTTGCGACAACGGTCTCTGGGTTTTGAAAGGAGCCTTAACCAGGACAGACAAGGACTTAGCTGTCCGAGTGCTATCCTTCGTCTTGGTGAGCTCTACATCTGTTGTAGCATGAAAGAGCTCCCTCCCATCGAATTTAAGGTCCAGCACCTTGTCCTGCACTTCTTTCGAAAATTTAGTTGCATGCAGCCACGTCTGCCGTGAGGTATCAACCCCCAGCATAATGCCCCGAGCCGAGGTGTCTACGTGATGAGCCACAGCCTCCAGGAGATCCTGGGCTAAGACCCTGGCGTCGGAAAGGCCTCCTCTAAAGTCTTCCAGCTTCTCACTGGGATAAACTCCTCAAACTCTGACAGACCTTTCCACATCCGCATGTTAGCTCCCGCTGTTAGGGAGAATTCTCTGTTTAGGCTGAATTTCCTAACCTAGTGAGTCCCCCAGCAGCTTTGCTGGATTTTTGGGGTTTATTTTTTTCTCCTGCCAAGAGTGAGACTCTTTTACCCTCACTCTTGGACATGATTTGAGTGTGTTTCTTTGAATCTAGATGTGTTTAATGGGCTATGGGGTCTTTTACCCCATAGGGCTTCATGTGTTTTTGTGATGTGTTACACAGCACCCTCAGTGCAGTAACACAGGGGTGTCATAGTGACCCCCCAGTATAGACTCCATACCCTGGGACGGACTACTGTCTCCCAGAGCATGTAAAGTCACCATTGACTTTACTAGTCTTAAATTCTGAACAGAACCAGTACAAACCATCATATTGTGGACGTACTGGCTGGGGCAATTTGATTGGCCCAGGGTCTTTTAGACGAGGGGGCACGTCTCCGTCCCCCCTGATCGAGTTTTGGCTGGTGGCAGTGGATACTACTTTTCATATTCAACCGCAAATATTTTCCTATGGGATTTCCCATTGTTTTAGGCTACTATCTTTATTTAATTATTTACGGTAGCCTCAAACATACCGCCGGTTTATTTAATTATTAATTCTCCGGTTGGTATTTTCTGCCAAAACTTGATTCTAAAATGGCGTTTGTGTTCTCTTCTGTGACTCCAACCCAAGTCGAGCCCTTTGGTCCACTTTTTGGTGGGCTTCTCCACAGAAGCCCTCCAAAGTGGTGCCACTCTGTCTGGGGTACTTAGGAGGGGTGGAGGGGGATTTAGGCACCCTGGACTGAGTTGCCTAGGCAACTCAAGTCGCACTCCGTCCTGATTGGCCCAAGTGGTGAGCCGGCCGGCTCACCACTTAGCATGTTTGAGTGACAGCTAGGCTGAGTGAATGGGGGTTTTCTGCATAAAAGCAGGGTTTTGGGGACTGGAACTTCAGAAGTCGCCACAGGACCCAAGAATCCGACGAGGGAGAAGCTGAGCCGACCTGCCACGACGACAGCACCGGTGGAGCCCTGCGGAACCGTCTCACCACTTTTCCCAACGACAGAGGAGATCCCCTGCCGGAGAGTCTTCTTCCTTTGACTGGTGGGGGTAACCAGTTTCACCGTCTTTTCGCCTTCCCGACGTATCTCGTGGCCGCCTTGCCTGTGCCAAGCACCCCGGCAACCGGGATACCACGTTTTACCACGACCGCAAATTAAAGGGTACTACCTTTAACCGGAAAACTCTGCGGCTGGTTTCTTCCCTGGCAGTGCAACGACCTTCATCTTTCCTCCAAGTCGAGATCTTCTCTTCCCCTGGAAGACGACGTGACTTGCAACCACTGCCAGGAACAACTGCCACCGCTGGAGGATCCTTCCCACTTAAGGTACCGTGTCCCGCCTGGCTTCCCTTGCCACCGACTGTACGGGGTAGATTTAGTCCCCGGCTTTCGAACCTGGGTTAGCCTGGGACACCCTGGCTAAATTTTTTTGAGCCTCTCTAAACTCCTTTTGAACTCTCTGCAAGACTTTCTAAGCCTAGTGTAACTGTGATCTTGGGCGCATTTGTGCTCTGCTCTCTCTAAGAGTGCGCCCAGCCTATGGACTTTGGCTCACCAGTGCCTTTTTGCTCTTCTGCCTTGCTAACAGTGTTCCTAAATCTTAGAGTGGTGTACCTTTCCATATTCTGTCTTTTTCCCTCGCTTTTTCACAAACTTATTGGAGTGCCATCTAGTTAAGCACCTCTGTATGAAAATAAGTGGTGTTTTACTAAGACTCATCTGATAAGGAATAAGGGGTGTATATATTATAATAGTAACTGTGTTTAGAGTGTTTTACAATAAGTGTGCTGGAGTGTTTTAAACAGTGTGTTTTTAAATTAATAATTATATACTTTGATACCAAAGCTCTGGTCAGTGTTTGCTTGTATTATTGTGTCCGAGTGCCTATTGTGTATACTTTGCATACTGCCTAACTCTTCTTGAGGAAAGTCTGACTGCTCAGTCACAGCTACCAGGTAAATCTGGGTGGTACAGACTGCTACCAAGTGGGTTTACTGCTAACACCTGTAGTTCTAAATCTTTTGCAGTGTTCCCTAAGGGAACTGCACAGGTTTCTGCCTAACACCCGCCAATATCAATTCAGCGTTGGCCTGCCTGAGCTTCAAGGCCGAGTTGGCGAAGATTTTCCTCCCAAGGGAGTCGAGGAGCTTGTCCTCCTTTCCCAGAACCTGAGTAGCCATCGTGGAAGAGGATGCTGCAGGCCTTGACTGCAAAGTGGCCGCAGCCACCACTGTGGAGGAGGGGGGCGGACAAGATGACAGTGCCACCTCTTCTGAAGAATGCAGCCTGTATCTAGCGTCAATTTTCTTATTGATAAAAAGTCCAGAGTGTGGCTTTTCCCAGACTCTGCGGACCTCGGCCAGAACGTCCTTCCGCAAGAACAGGCCGGTACGCTCCAAGGGAGACAGGGTGAACACCCCAGAAAGCATGCCCTCCTGCGGAGCGGGTGCCTCGGGCACTGGAACATCTAAGAGGTTCATCATGTCCAGTACCCGGTCATGAAAAGCTCTGATAGAGCGGGGGTGGTCCTCGCTGTCCTGATCGCCTTGTGCGTCATCCGACACATCAGGGTCCTGCTGAACCGTGTTGGGCGCTGCCTTGTCCACAGGGGACAATGGGGGCAAAGGCGGAAGAGTCGGGGGAGGCACCGTAGGCAAGGGAGGCGCCGGCGGAACCACCGGAACAGGTGGAGCCAGAGGTGCGAGGGCATATCTCCCTAAAAAGCCCTTTGAAATACTCCCTCATGGGGTCGGTACGCATAAGCGTTTGAAATTTACCCAAAAAGGCTTCCTCTGGGGACTGCTGTGGGTGCCACACTGGCCCCTCCACCGACGTATCCACGTAAATCAACGGTGCCGATCCTGCAGGCAGCGAAACATTTTGTGGAAGAGGCATGCGAGCGTTCCAGTCCAACTGGCCGATAAGGATGGGCACAAGGGACTATGTTCACCCAAGGGGCCAAGCCCTACACCTGAGGCCGATGTCGTAGTTGTAGGGGTAGCGCCCAAAATGGCCGCCGCGGTTGTGGCAGCAACGGGCGCCATTTTGTCATCTGAGGGGAACTGCGGCACGTGACGAAGTAAGGCAGGGGTCCCTGTCGATGGATCAGGGGTCTTAACTTTAGCCTTAACATAAGGAACCTCGCCAGAGCCGGTACTGTGAGGCCTGGAATGTTTTTGTGACATACCAACCGCCAAATTAGCCTTCGAAGGAAGGACCTCGGCAATGCCGGTAAAAGAAGAACTTTGCTTCTTTTCCCCCTCAACAGGTCTGGTGTCACCGCAAAAGAGCAGGAACGGTGAAAAACAGCTTTCACCGACAAGGCCTTGTCAGGCCTCTCAGAACTGCTGGTAGCTTTAGCCTCTGAACGAGGGACCTCGGACCAAGGTCCGGTAACAGCCTCATCTGCACGGGCCTCGAACATCCGTTCGGTAACAGCAAGCCCAACCAAGGCCTTGGGGCGCATCCCGGTCTTATTTTTGAGGGAAGCCGACAGAACGGCATCAGAGCACGCTCTGGTACCCCCACGACTCAGTAGAACTGGGTCTACAAATAGCACCCAGAGGGGCCTCGGAGCGCACTACGGTAATCTACAGGCCCCTTACAGAGTCCCTCGGAGAAAACTCTGGTACAAATATTAGGCCCAACGGGCACCTCAGGGCGAACCCTTGTGGCAAAGCGATCAACGCCCCTCCCGGCCCAAGAGGAACCCGGAAAGGTGTCCCCCGGCCGGGGTGCTCTGAAAAGTAAAGAACTTACCGGGCGTTGTTTCTTCTCACCGATGAACGCCTGAAAATGCGAAGGAGGAGTTAGTCGGAACACCTCCTCCCACCGTTCCAACCGACGTTGAAGTGCCCGGACCGAAAGGGAGTCGCAGTAAAAACAGGAGTCCCAACGGTGATCCGGACCCAAGCACTCTAAACAAAGAGGATGGGGATCCGCCCTCGCGAAACGACGGTGACACAACTAACAATCTGGAAAATCTAGTTTGAAGGACATAGAAAGACCAGCACGCGAACGCTAGCGAGAGCCAGAGAGGAAAAAAGGGAAGAAACTCTTCCGAGGATGCAAGTGCATCCAGTCCCAAACGAGCGGAAAAAGGACTGATGGGCGATGCGCGGGGCGGAGCCAAGGTGGGCGTGGTTACGGCCGCGTGCCGGGCCCCGCGCAAGAAAGAGGAAGGACACATTTTTTGAAAAAAATTTGGATGCTTTTTACAAAGTGCTCAGGTCCCGTCCCACAGGACGGAGAGATGTCCCATAAGTATGGAGGAAAGGGGACGGGACGTAGGAGTATGAAGGATATCTGTTCTGAGATGCTGAGAGAGCTGAACTACTGAAATCAATGTGAGAAAGCTACAGTGACGTCAGAGAAGGTATGAAGGGAACTGTGTCCAAGCTATAGCTGTCCATCAGGGTTGGCGAGAATCGCTGTTCAACCAAGTCGTGGTGAACGGACGATGGTCTAAGTTTCTGGGTCTGTGAAAATCAGATCAGAGGGATAGGACATGGACGCTACGACACACAATACTGCGAGGATCTGAACTTACGAACGGACGTATGAAGATAGTAGCAGAAGAATACTCAGACTGAAGTTCCGATGGGGACGATTGGCGGGGGGGGGGCAGAAAAAGAGGTCGTTCAGAGAGGTAAGTATTACAGTTTATGCTTTGGTCCAAAAAATTGCTACATAACCAAGAAAAGGGTCTGCAAAACGACTTGCATTTTAAAAATGTGCCTGATCACAATAATTCTCACAAGATTAGGTCTAGTAATTGCTGCCAAATTGCCCCTGTCCGAGACAAATATCAGTTGTATTTTGAATTCAGGGAGTTGCATTTTCACATTTTCAATTTTACCCATGTGCCTAAAAATCTTATCAAGTTAAGTTGGCCAAGAACCAGGACTATATCAAGCATTGAAAAGGGGGCCACTTAGCAGCTAGGTTTACTTAATATAATATCTAGAAACATGGTTCTCTTCAAGTGTCCTGGCATTCATTAAAACCGATCTAATCAGCAAGTTTGAAAAAGAGGTTCATCAGAATACACTGGAGAACCAACAGATGGAATAAAATATAAAAAGACATGATATACGCACCTTTTAAACCTAGTGTCTGCAGCTGGAAAAGTCGTCCAAGTTCATAAGGCAAAACCCATAACATATTGTTATTTAAAAGCAATTCCCTGCAGCAGAAAAAGAGAACAGCTCAGCATTTCAGAAATAATGATCTTTGGCACAATAAAATAAACAGAATATTATGCTGGTAACTACACGTTTCTAGTAATATGTAGCCACGCATTTGTTTCCTAAGTGATACAGCTAAATGACATGCCATTATTTGCAAATTCGCAGGAAAATTGGACATCTTTGGGTTTTCTTGGAGGGAATGCGTTTGTCACCCTTACATATGATGCGATGCCCGTTTGCATGAAGGTATAAGCAGTATGCCAGGCATGATGGGAATGCTGCAGATAAACTTAATTTTGGATACAGGTCCTTGCCTTGCATCACATATGCAGAAACAAATGAGTGAGACACTATCAATCATGCAAAATGGAATGTTTTTACAATGTACATCCAAGAACTGCTTTATGAAATTGACATTGTGGAATTATTTCTTGTTAAAATGAGAACCAGTGGCCTTAGTAAAGTCTTTACCTTTTGTTGCTTATTTGCCCCATTCAAGGGGACCCGCCACCAGTATGTTTGCTGGCAGTTTTGTTGTACCCCACTTACTTTGGGGTAAGTGATTCTCGTTCAACCTCATTTGCCACCAAATCCTTTCTTTGGACAGCAATGGTCAGTCCATAAAGCTGCAAGTGCAGGGAGACCCTTTCCACTGTTCTGTTTTGTTGGTTAGTACTTACTGCTAGCTTTTAAAACTAGTGCTGCCATAATTTTCATCACACCCCACTTGCAGAGACAAACCATCACGGAGGTGGTCAAAATGCCCACGTGGGGTTGTTATGGCTGATTTTGAAGCACAGAACGTGGCAACTCAACAAAAGGCTGGAGATATTTGGATCACTGCACTTACTGTAAGAGAACCCACATCCCTTGAGCATGCAACAGTTTAATATGGACAGACATATTGTTATGGGCCTTCCCACATAACACTTATAAACCAACTTTATGATCGTTGTGTATATGGTATGATGTCACTAAATCCCTTACATCGTTTAATCACCGAAAAAAAGAATATACATTTGAAATACATTTCCTCTTTATATTCAAATAAAAACAAAAATAACCTCTTTACAGGTTGTATGGAGCATTCAAATAGTATAATCAAACTTGCAGTCTCCATTAATGACAATGTGGCTGACTAGTCACATAATTCTACTCTTCTCAACCACAAACAATCTTTATTATCCACCTTATAATATGGCTCCATCAAGCTTAAAGACAAAGTAGTGCCGTCAGTTTTGGCAAGTCGGAAGACCAGTGGGAGTCACCCCAACCACTGTAAACCCATCCAAAAGCCCAGAGCTGCTGAGGGCAAATACATGACATTCAATAAACACTGGGTGTTCCGCTGAAATCTATGCTTCCATCCACGGGTGGGGGATCCAAATATTAAAAGAAGAAAAATGTATTACATGAGCTTGGCCCAGAGTAGCAGCACAACCAAAGCTCAGTGTTTGAAGAAACACCTGAGATAAATTGCAAGCTAAACTAAGAAAAATACATCACAGCCCCTAATTGCTATCCAAGACCATGGATAACAAAAATGTGAAAGTACATAATGGCATAAATCAAACCTACAGACAAAACAGTGTAAAAGTGCATATGGCAGGTTTGCTCTGCTATAGTAAATGATTAAAGCAGGTGCTGTTTCTTACCAAAATTAATCAGCAGCCCAATTGAGGTCTGCGCTTCAGTTCTGCCTCGCATGGAACGCAAGTGCTGGGTGGCTTAGAGAAAATGGCGTGCTTCCGGTACATCCTATGACAAACTGGCCTGCTGCCTGCTCCAAAGGCAATACTGGCTCTCTGTCCGCACCAAGACGAGAGCCCACATCCAAGCCCCTATCTCTGCAGCATCTAACAACTTGGCCGAACTCCAAAATCTGCACGGAGCTGGCCAAACCTGCTGTAGTCTCTACCTCTCCCGTCTTCTCCCAGGCCCTCTGCACGGCTCTGGCTTCTGATTTCATCTCTAAAACTCGGGACATGTCCTCTCTTCCTCTCGACAGCCTCACTGCTGTTCCTCTGGTCCTTCGGCCACCTATCCTCCCTCCTTCACTACCTTTCTCCTGTTCGCCCTAGACAAGTCCGATCTATGAAAGTCTTGTCAAAACAGTTTCACCCCTGTTCCTCCAAAACCATCAAGGACCAAATTGACACCATGGCTCCTACAACCACTCCTTCTCAACTGGAGTCTTCACTCCCACCCCCTTGAAGCACTCCCTTGAGCAACCTCTTACAAAACCCTCTGCCGACCCATCCTGTCTGGCTAACCATCACCCAATCTCCATCACTCTTTGTCTGGGCAAACTCTTGGAAAAGCTGCCCATCTCCCATCTTAATCTTCACAATGAATCTGCTGGTTGTCTCCATGACCATCGTCTGGCTTTAGAGGTGCCAGAAGCACTGAAATGCTCTCCTGAGCATCCGTGAAGACCTGCTCTCCAACCTCGATTCCAACACCCTCTGTGTCCTCATCTTACTGGATCGCTCTTCTGCCTTTGACACGGTCAACCATGACATCCTGCTCAACTCAGTGATAACCAGGGTATCACCAATCAGGCCCTTGCTTGGCTTACTTCTTTCCTCTCCGGCCGACTCTCCCAGGTCCACCTTGGGTCCTTCCTCTCCTCTATCTCTACCTGTGGTGTTCCCCAGGGGTTAAACCGGTCTCCCTGGCTATCTGGCACTTCTTGCCCACCGCATTGCCACGCTCTGCCCCAACTTTCAGTGCTATGCGGATGACACTCCGCTCATTTTCAGGCACCCTTCAGCCACCTCTTCTCTCATCTCTGACTGAGTGGTGTGCGGCCAATGATCAATGCCTTAATGCCAGTGTTAAGACTGATTTCTGAACTCTGACCTGGTGGGCAGAGGTGCACAGGACCAGCCTAGTATCTTGGAAAAGGGTAACCTTCTGGACAAGCCAGATCAATCAGGGTAGCATTGGCAGCGGTCAAGACTAGGTTTCAGGAGGTGCGAGGGTGACTTAAAGACCTCAATGAGCACACAAGAGTAAAGGACACTTACAAATCACTCCCAGGCACCACAACCTTATCAATATACATAAATACAAGACCAAAGGGGCCTAAAGGGTTAATACAGGAAATGGGGCCACAACCTAGAAAGTGAAGGAAGCAGGCGTGCAAATAGTCTTCAGGCAGTTCTGCATCAAACACAATCCTAACTGAAAGGCAGTCCAATCCCCAAGATGAGGGGAGCCTAGTGTTCAAATGTACTTGCGATGCTGGCACACGTGGTAGTGCAGATGGGCGAAACAGGGTCTTTTGTAGGGTCTGTAGCAGCTCAGGAAGGTTGGTGAGATGATGCAGAATAGGTTCCCACCTTTCGTGAGCATCTCCCTGTGAGAGCAGAGCAGGTTCCAAGAGATGGAAATTGTTCGCTAGTTTGCACTCGCAGTGGAAAGGAGAGGGGCCCTCAGGGGCTACTAATGCGAAAAAAATTATAAGTTACTCACGTAGTGACTAATTTACTCTTAGTCCCCTTTCCTCCATACTGCATGGGGCATCCATTCCAAAGGACAGGAGACAGAACATTTTTCACTAGAAAAAATGTTCTTCCCCCTTTACATTTAGAGGCGTGGGTTGCGGCCCTGGGAGCATGTGCTGCCCCGACTCCGCCGCCACACCTCAGTCCCCAATGAGGCGTCAACAATAGATTTAACATTGCCTAATGAAACCAGTATTATTAGGGGGGGGGGGGAGGTGTTGGAACATATGGAGGAAAGGGGACTAGGGACTAAGCCTTAGTCACTACGGTGAGTAACTTATAATTACTCTTACGTACCGTCCCCTTTCCTCCATACTGCATGGGCGATTACAACTGAATGTATCCCCGGGGTGGAGGGGAGACCCTCCTTAAGCAAATAGGTTGCTGAGAACCGCCTTCCCGAAAGCCGCATCAGATCTAGAGCTGGCATCCAAACAGTAATGCTAGCAGAAAGCTGAGAGTGGTCCAAATGGCCGCCCTGCTTATGACTTGCCGAGGGACAATGGCGCTGGAATGCGATGGCCGTTGCCTTGGCCCTCATTGCGTGGGCATGCATGTTGGCTGGGAGCAGCTTGTGTTGGCCCTCGTATGCCTCCTTGATGGATGAGACCATCCAGCGGGAATGGAGGCCTGATAGCCTGGTCTTGAGCCTCCAAACATGACCAACAGGGCGTCCGATTTGCGGAAGCCTTTGTTCCTGTCTGAGTAACATTTTAGGGCACGCCTGACATCCAGGCAGTGCAGCACCCTCTGTGCTTCATCTCTGGGATCAGAAAAGAAAGTAGGAAAGACTATTTCCTTGTTCAAGTAGAAAGCGGACACCACCTTGGGCAGAAATGCCGGGTGTATCCGCACGACTACTTTGTCCCTGTGAAATGTGGTCTATGGCTCCGAGGCGACCAGGGCCTGTATTTCACTGACTCTACGAGCCGAAGTGAGGCCGACTAGCAAGGCCATCTAGATGGTGACCAGCCTGATGTCCGCAGACGCCATTGGCTCAAACAGTTTGTGCACCAGAGCGCCCAAGACTATGTTGAATCCCACACAGGGTGCAGCCTCTTGACGGGCGGGTAGAGGCTTGCGTGCCCAGTCAGATGTTTGACGATAGGATTGCAGGAGAAGACCCCCCCTCCTCAGGAGATCCCCCTCAGAGTTCCTGTAAGACCCTATGGCTTCGAGGTATATACGGCAGGTGTCCACCTGCACACCAGAGTGGGCGAGATGCACCGAAAAGGAGAGCACGTCATCCAAAGAACATGCTAGGGGGGTTGATTTCCTTGGAGGCTGCCCAGTGGCAGAATCTGGTTCATTTACTCTTATACTGGGCCCTGGTAGCCTTGCTCCTTGCGCCCTGTATGATTTCCAGATTAGCCTGCGAGAGGCTGAGGTGCCGCAGCGTTACCTGCTCAGGAACCACGCAATGAGGGCTAGTTTCTGGGGGGGGCGGGTGGCTAATCCTGCCCACTTGTTGCACCAGATGATGTGCTGGGCCTGTCGGGAGATGAATTGGAGGCACCTCTGAGGCTGAGCAGCTCCGAAAAACATGGCCTGGCCGTCCATGATGGAGCTATTAGAATGATGTTAAGTTGGCGAGACTCCTTGATCTTGCAGATCACTCTGAATTGCCAGGAGACGAACTGGGGGAACTTCTTGTTGCGCCAGGTGGCAAAGAGATCCACCTGGGGTATGACCCCTCCCCCCCACACCTGTTGAAGATCTTCTCAATGACTAGGTCGTTTAGCTGCAACTCGTAATTGTCTGCTCCCAACCTGCTGAGCCCGTCCGATTCCAGTTTGGCTTCCCCGGGAGGTGGACTGCATTGAGGTATATGTTTTCCAGGACCCACTCCCACATGCTGATTGCCAGTCTGCACAGAGGAGGGGGGGGGGGGGGGGGGGGGGAGCTGGTGCCTCCCTGCTGGTTGACGTAGTACATGCTGGTCAAGCTGTCTGGATCAGGACAACCTTGCCCCTGGGAAGTAGTAGGAATGCTCCGAGCACAAGCCAGATGGTGTTCAGCTCTAACCAATTGATGTGGTGTATTCCTGCTCCTGTCGAGTCCACGTGCAGTGGACGGAAAGATCATCCAGGCTGGCGATGGTGGCCTGCGGCGAGGGCAGCCGGAAGGGCTTGACCGTCCATAGGTTGCAGTCCCTGACCCACCATGTTAGGTCGGGGTGGAGAGCTGGAGGAACATAGATCATATCCGATTGGGAGCCCCGCTCCTGGTTCCATGATGCCGCGAAGTGCAGCTGAATCCTCCTCATCCTCAATCTCATGTGTGGAACGGCTAATAGGACCGCCGCCACGAGACCCAGAAGATGCTGGTACCACCAAGCCGAGGTCCCCTCGCTGCTGAGGAAGTGGCCCTCTTGATGGCAGAGTCTTGTCCTCCGAAGGAAATACCGTCTCTGAGCACGTGTCCCAGATGAGGCCCAAGAATGTCAGTCTGCGTGGGCTGCAGCTGCGACTTCTTGAGATTGAGCAGGAAGCCCAGATTGTGCAGTGTGTTCATAAGGGCATGGGAGGAGTGGTGAACTGCTTCTCGAGATGTAGCCCTGACAAGCCTGTCGTCAGGGTATGGGTAGATGAGAGGGCAGCTACCGTATTCATTAGCCTGGTAAAGCCCCTGGGGGCCGAGTTGAGGCGAAAAGGGAGGACCCTGTATTCAAAATGGTAGCCCATGATCCTGAACTGTAGGAAAGAATGATGGGGCTGTGAAATCAGGAAGCGTACTTACACATCCTTCAGATCCAGGGAGCACATCCAGTCTCCCTTGCACAATGTCTCTGCTATAAAAGCTGGCAACCATCTTCGATTTTTGTAGGGGTAAAGAGAGGTTGCGGGTGGAAAGGTCCAGCACAACTCAGGCCCTCCTGGTACTACTTCTGAATGGCGAAAATCCTGGAGTAAAAGCCCAAGCCTCGCCAGGAGGCTGGGACTTCCTCTACTGCCTGGCTCTGTACGAGCAACCGGATCTCCGCCAGAAGAGTTGCTGTCCCAACCTGAGGGAGTGGAGGGGAGAAGGGAGGAGATGCTGGGATGGTTAGGCGTTGCCCTGTGGATACTACAGAGAGGATACAGGGGTCCGCGAAGATTCTAGCACCAGAAATGTGCATGGAGAGCAAGCCTACCCCCCCCCCCCCACTGGAGACCTGTGAACCCGAAGGGGCGTGTAATTCCTTATTTCCCTCAGAGGCTGTTGTGGAGGGAGGGTGGTAGTGGCTGGAAAAAGCCCCTACTCACCCCCCCCCCACCTTTTGTTGCTTGTGCAGGCTGTTTGTGAGCTGTTCTTGTCTAGCTCTTAGTCCATGGTGGAGTGGAAGAACCCCCACCACCTCAAACGGTAGATCTAATATGTGTTCCTGGACGTCCGGGTTGAATTTAGTCACCCGGAGCCAGGCTGTCCTTCTCATGTCCGTGGCGATACAGATGGCACAGCCAAAGGTGTCAATATGGGCCACGGTGGATTCCACGAGGTCCTGCGCCACCAGCTTGGCCAGCCCTCAGCCAGCCCCACCTTAAAACGTGATTGGCTCTGCGTAGGGAGTTCCGGGAGGAAGTCTAATTTCCCGCCATAAACTTTGCTTTGCGGCCGCCAGCATGGCCATAGCATTGGCCTGACAAAGATGCAAGGACACGTTGGAATAGAGTTTCTTCCCGTACGCCTCCAAGATCTTCTCCTTGCCTAGCAGCGCCGCAGATGAGGAGGCGGAGGACAACTGAGGGTTTGAGTATAGTGATGCCGCAGCGATTACTGAGGAGTGTGGCTGAGAATGGGCCGAGAGCAAGAATGTATTCCCTCACCCCACTCCATCTGCCTGTACTTGCCATCCAGGCATCGATTGACCGGCTGGACCGAGTGGGGCGTGAGCCAACCCGCTTTGGCAGAGGGGCGTCACGTGAGGACTTCAGCCAGAACCCCCTCTGCCAGTTGCTAAACCTTGGGTTGGGGTAGGCCCAGGTACTCCGCCAGCCCTGCAAGACATTTGTGGAAGGCCCTGGCTGAGGATGGCGTGTCCGGATCTTCCTCATCCATATTCCACGTTTAGGCGCCCCCTCGGACGTATTGTCGGTACTAGTGCGTAGCCCCTCAGCCATTTTGCAGGTACAAGGGCGGAGCCACTCGGATGATAATCTGGTACAATAACCTTCCAGTCCCTCAACACTGCCACCGGGAGGATCCAAGGATCCCCTTGACCCGAAGGCCTGTAGCAGCAGCAGCCTCGGTGCACGTGCTGGTACAAGGACCTGAACGGTCCCTCCTGCGCAGCAGAGTCCTTGGTAAAGCTTCTCCTTTGCTGGGTGCTATGAAAAGGTGGCTCTACCTTGGGCCTGGCTCAGTGTTTCACGCAGTTCATGAGGTCCTCTGGAGAAGAGCTCCCTCCACATGACTAGTCTGTTCTTCAGCGATTTCGATGAGTGAGTCACGCTGTACAAGCTTGCCAACCGCGGTCTGGGCCAAGGCAACGTAGGCAGAGGGCGTGGGGGTCTAAAGTTGGAAAAAGCCTGTTGCAGGATGGACACCTGCTGAACCCTGTGTGTAACGCTTACCTTAAACTCCTCGGGGACACCATGTGATATTCGGAAACTTCTCAGGGTGCGCAGTTATCTGTTATTCACTACCCCAACTGGACTCTTTCTATACCACAGAAAACAAATTACAACACGAGAATAATTGGAATGCGTCCTAATGTAGGGAAAATATTATAGGTCAAAATTCCAGTAACCGTATAGTTCAGTTACCTTAGTTGGTGATTTGGTTAGCTCTCCATCCGGCTTCTGCGCAGGGGTGCGTGTTCTGAAGAAGGGCCTAAACAAGGGAAGAAGGACTGCCCAATATGGAATGTAGGGTGTAGATAAAATGCCCTATGGTGAGGTGGAAAGAAAATTCAACCTATTCCAACAACACAACTGTGACTGGAGAGGTAAGGTTATTCTCCGGAACTCCTGGAAATACCTCAAAAGTGCAATTCCGAACAATTCCTAACAATTCCCAGTCAGAAAAAGTATTGCTAACAACTCCTTGCAAGAAACCCCCCTAATGTGTCCAAACTGAATGTGCACAACATGTAACCTTTTCGGCACCTTAACGTGTAGAATTAGTGTACCTAACTGTGACAGAAAAAACGGAACACTTCTATTCCTAGAAACAAAATCTCCACACGAAACCCCCCCCAGCTCCGTAATACTAATACAATACTGGCAGTTAAACATACACTTGCCCTTGGAGAACGAATGCACGCAGAGCACTCGCCATTTAAGAACAATAATCAGTGGAGACAGCTAATGAGGTAAGAACAGGAATGAGTACCTCGAAAATCTCCTCACTAAACGAAACGCCAAAAGGAATGCATCTCCCGCCAGCTCCACACTGACGAACGCGAACTCCACACAGAGTTCACAGAATAGTTGTTGCGGAATGGCACGGGAAAACAATGACCATGGTACTACAGAGGGGGTATCTATGAATTACAAGGGAACTGAGGAATTCCTGTCAGAGGGATGAACCGCGGTAAGCGTCCGCTGAACACAGCTGAAGACGCGAAGTGCCGTTGAACAAAGGGGAGGGGCTTAAGTACTCCAGAGTGACAGAAAACTAGACCGCTTGCCCAATCTAGAGGTTGTAACTTCAGGTGGCCATGTTGGTTGATGAGGAAGAGCCCAACCCTACCTATCCTTAGACCAGGAATTGTAAGCGGCCATCCAGGAAATATTGGAAATTATTTTGAGGGGGAACCCCGTAGTCATGACACTGGAGTGGACATGCGCCGGGGAGGAGAGCGACGCCCGAGGACGGGTGCCTCTGTCTGGTGCGACAGCCATCTTGTTGAGCTGCCTGCCACGTGCCTGGAAGTGTTGCTCGGCTCGCTGGGCCCAGCCTCCTCCAAGACTCTTGCGTGTGGATCACGAGGCCTACCCTGCTCCTTGGGCCTAGGCCCAGGCCCAGTAGGTGCAACACCCTCGACCGGGGGACAGTAGAGCAGTGTTAAGGCGCCCCCTCTGACATATTGCCGGTACTAGGGTGTAGCCCCTTGGCCATTTTGCTGTTGCAGGATGGACACCTGCTGAACCGTGTGGAAGTCGAAATGCGCCAGGGGGAGGAGCATGACGCCTGAGGACCGAGTACCTGAATGATAAAAAGATTTAAAAAAGACAGAAGAAGTATCCGCGCGTGGAATTACATGGCCCAACTCAAACCTAGGAACGCTGGTGAATTCGGCCCGTTCCCGTCAACGCAGTAAAGGGGACTGAGGTTTGGCGCTGGAGAGCAGAGTCAAGGCAGCACATGCTCCCAGTGCTGCACCCCCGCGCGCCTCTAAATTTAAAGGGGAAGAAGGTGTTTTCTTGTGATAAAGGGTCCGTCTCCCGTCCCTTGGAAGTGACGCCCCATGCAGTATGGAGGAAAGGGGACGGGATGTACGAGTATGGATGGATGCGCTAGGGGCCACCGGTAAGGGTTGCAATGACTCACTGGCGCACTCCGGAACAAATTTTGGCAGTCGAGTTCACTTCAGTTGCAGGTTTAAATGTGTCAATCTCGCAGCTCTGCGGCTTTCAGCAACGAAGTTACAGCGTTGACGGGACAGTGGCTATTTATGTGCTCCTGGTGGATGGATCAGGCCAGTTCCGCTGTAGCAGGCGTCAGGGCACAAAGGGGTACAGCTGCAATGTTTGCAAAGTTCGTCACCACGGCTGGGCAACATGGTAACCACATGTACTCCGGTTCGGGCTCTTTACTCCAGACCTGGGTATGCCAAGTGTACGAAATTCGGCACGAGTGCCGTGAACACAGTGCTTGCGATGTATCAAGTTTCAGAGGCCTCCTCGAAACGGCGGCAGTATCAGAGCAAAGGTCTGCGCAAGCTGGTCAGCCCACTGGTTGTCCCAGGGACACTTCTGAGAAGGTTTACTTGCAGGGTTTGATGAAGGTGCTGAGAATAGTTGGTCCAATGGGTCGAAGCATCTTCACAGACCTAGGACGACCAGGTGCAGAGGGGGTCCAGTGGGACGACAGCAGGCTCAGGGTGCCAAACCTTCCAGCGGTTCCTCGACTCGGCTTCTTAGTTTCAGGATACTTGGATCCTATGCTTCGTTCAGAGAGAACTCCAGAGATCGACATAGTATGGGTGTTTGGAGCCTTCTCTTATTCAAAATCTCCTTTTTACCAAAACGAAGAGGACGCAATGGGAAATCTGGTTACATACAGGCATATCATACATGGACCAATCATGGACCACGGTGGTCCCAGGCATTCACAGCACACCAGATTCCCTGGCACCCAGGATGTGTATTGGAACCAGACAGTCCAGCCCACATCCTGGAAGCACGCATACAAGGCATGCAGAAGCCTGCTAAAGTTTGGCGTTTCGCGGGAGAATGCATGCCCAAATAAGGAAGAACCCAGGTCGGCTCGACCGGGCGAAGGAGAAGGGGCAAGACGGTCAAAGGACAGGACAAAACCTTGTGGCATGGCCATTTAAACCAGGCCACCTATTTGTGGTAAACGCGGTTTATCTGACGAGAAAGGGTTAAAATACATTACAAGATAAGCTGCCACCAGCCCTGTCCAAGGCATACATGCACGTCTCCTAAAAGAATCCTTCGAGAGTATCTAGGGCCTTTAGAAATGATAGGAAGTCCCAAGTGCACTATACTGAAAGGTACATTGTGCTCTTGCAACATGTTGCAGAAAAGTTGAAACATTGACAAGGACTAAGGGAAACAGTCTCCCAGTAAGGACTGTCTTTAAGGGCATGTCAGTTTCCCCATAATATAATAAATTGAGCGAAAAAGCCCAGGGGAGTGCAGCAGAAGGCTGTGCTCCTCTGGCAAAGTCAGACTATGGTGTTTAAACAAAGCAAAAAGTTGGGTACACAACGGGAGGTAAAGTTACGCATGAAATGGAAATCTCAGCCAGTAAAACAGATTCTCCTCATCAGCACACCTGCTCCCTCCTTTCCTATCACTCTCTGGCCAGCCTCTCTTGGGCCTCTTCCCGCTCCTACCTGCGAGGCCAAATACCTCGGGCCATCTTAGACTCCACACTCTCCTCCTCTCCTCACATCTGATGTCTCTAAGAAATCACTGCCAAAGCACCTCAGAAGTATTCTTCCTTTACTCTCCTTCCCTACACTCCCCCCCGAAGCTCACTGTCTCCAGAGCTCTGGTTCTCCCTAGGCTGGACTACTGCAACCACCTCTTTCTAAATCAGCCTGCCTCTACACACATCTCCCGAACCCTTCCCCCCCCCCCCAAACACCCCTCAATACTCATCAGGACTGCAAGACTTGTCCTTGGCCACAAGCCCAGGGATCTATTTCTCCAGGACTAAAATCTCTGCACTGGCACCCAGTGGCTTTGTGGATAAAGTCCAAAACGCTCTGCATTATCCACAAGGCCATATGGGGCCTCATATCTTCATCTTCCATCACAAGCTTCACTCATCATCCTCCAACTCCCTCAGGGTTAGTCGTTTCTCCAAGCAACGAGTTGGTGACAGATCTTTCTTCGGCTGGGGCCTCCCTCTGGAACACCCTCCCTGCATCTCTGAAACTTGAGAACCATTTCCTGTTCCGGAAGCACCTCAAGACCTTCCTCTTCCCTTCTGCTTTCTCTCCTCCTCACCCTTGCTGAACTGCTGGCCGAAACTGAAACTGCGCTGGTCACCTGGCTACACTCTGTTCTCCGGCCCCTGTCCCCGCCCACCAGTTGCACACTGCCACTGCCCCCCTGGCAACCCTTGCATTCTGTGGCTGTTTCTGTATCCCTCCAACCCCTACCAGCACTCGTCACCAGATGCCTGCACTTCTAATTGTTATTTGACTGTATCTTATGTAGCACACTGCCCCTCCCCTGCGCTATCTCAATGTCACCTAGCCTAGTAAGATCACTGTCTGCCTTGATATATGATATGATATATGGCATATGGCATTTCTAACGCGCCTATACACAAGTGTTTCAAGGCGCGACGAGGCAGGGAGGGGGGAACAAGGGGAAGACAGACAACAATCCTACTAGGCCAGGTGTCATTCAGACCGCGCAAGTGCAGGGGTAGGGGGAAGGGAAAAAGTGCGAGAGGGGGGGGGGGGGTGCAGTACAAATAAGTAGAATAGAAATAAAATAATAAATAAATAGGGCCAGCTGGTGGCAAGTGCAAGGTAAGTGCAGACAAGTGCTGGGGGGTGGGGGGCTGTAGGGATACAGAGACAGTCCCGCAGTGCAGGGGTTGCCAGGGAGGCAGTGCAAGTGAAGAGTGACTGGGCCCAGCACCGAGGTCGGTGAGAGTGGCCCAGTTGCAGAATCAGTGCAGTTTAGGTGAAGAATTTAGCAGGGGAGAGGGAGAGAGAAAGCAGAAGTGAAGAGGAAGGTTTTGAGGTGCTTCCGGAACCGGAGATGGTTCTCCTCAAGTTTCAGGGAGGCAGGAAGGCTGTTCCAGAGGGAGGCACCTGTCGCGGAGAGAGATCTACCCCCAGCTCGTTGCTTCGAGAAGCGGCTGACCCTGAGGGAGTTGGAGACGGAGGAGCGTAGGGCTCGGGAAGGAAGATATTTAGGAAGAGAGTGTTGAAGGTATTTAGGCCCCAGAAGGCCTTGTGGACAATGCAGAGGGTTTTGAACTTAATCCTCGCAGCCACTGGGAGCCAGTGTAGAGATGTCAGTCCTGGAGAGATACGGTCCCTGGGCTTGAGGCCAAGGACAAGTCTCGCAGTTCTGTTCTGGATGAGTTGCAGAGGGCGGAGAGTGGAGGCAGGCAGATTAAGATAGAGGCTGTTACAGTAGTCCAGCTTTGAGAGAACCAGGGCTCGGGAGACAGTGAGCTTCTGGGGGAAGGAGAGGAAGGGAAGAATACCTCTGAGAAGGTGCAGCTGGTAATGTGACTGCTTAGAGACGTCAGATATATGAGGAGAGAAGGAGTGTGGAGTCGAAGATGACCCCAAGGTTTTTTGCCTTGCAGTTAGGAGCAGGAAGAGGGCCAAGAGAGGCCGGCCAGAGAGCTGCAGAGAAGGAGGGAGTGGGTGTGCCGATGAGTAGGATCTCAGTCTTACTAGCATTAAGGCAGAGGTCATTGGCAGCACACCATTCCTGGATAGCAGACAGACATTCAGAGATGAGGGAGGGAGAGGAGGAGGCCGAGGGTAGCCTGAAAATGAGCTGGGTATCGTCCGCATAGCACTGAAAGTTGGGGCAGAGGGCGGCGATGCGGTGGGCAAGGAGTGCCAGATACTGGTTGAACAGCCAGGGAGAGAGATTAGATCCCTGGGGAACGCCACAGGTGGAGAAAAAGATGTCAGAGAGGAAGGACCTTTACCTCTGTTCCCCCTACCTTGCCTCATCGCGCATTGAAACACTGGTGTATAGGCACGTTATAAATGCAATATCATGGAACAATCTGCTTACCATGAAAGCCTGGAAGCTCAGTGTGTCAATTCCTCTTAAAAGCTTTGCTTTGTAGGGTGAAGTTAGCTGATCTAACCCCCACCATCCTTTTCTAGCACACAATCCTGAGCGTGAGGGGGTTGAGGGGTCGGGGGGGGGGGGGACCAGTGTCCCATCTTAATTCTTCCGTTATATCAGCCAGCAAGCCTAACAATGATTTTTGTGAAAAGACTATAGAAAATGTTAATCATGTCTAATCTGCGTCTCCTCCCAAAACAGAGCCAGTCCACAGCAAAGCTCAGGCTGCCCACAATCAATATAAATGTGCTGGCTGGTCTTTTCCCGATAACCCACCACTTGTTGTGATGTCGGGGTATGTAATCCATGTGCCATCCCATGACAACTTCCACAAAAACCCTAGCCAAGCAGCTACCTGCTTCATAGGATTGACATTGGGAGAAGCCGTTTTTAATTTTTATAAAACATACAAGCTCTAACAATATCAACCACAGGTCAATTATTGCATTTTCAAAATCATAAAGTGTCCCTGCCTTTCCTCCCCGCCCCCCCTTTCACTCCCTGAAAAGACCCTACCACCCTGCCTCCACCCTCCCCTGTATCTGCCATTCCCCATCTGTAAAAGCCTATCCCATCTCCAACCATTTCACCCACGTTTTTAAGACCTTTGGGGGCACCCTCTGTCCCTGTACACCCTGTTCTATAGCTCTACACAATAGTCCATTTCCTCAAGCCATTGTTGGAATCTGGGCGGTGCAAGCGTACCCCATTCTTTCGCCAACATCTTTTTGACCAGCGTCAAAGCCATCCAGAGCAGCGATTTGTCCCAGGCGCTGAAGCCCGATTCTCCCTACAGGTTTAGCGGGATCAGCTTGGGGCAGTCTGGTATCATGTACCCCACCATCCGTGCCATTTTACCTCTCACTTTGTCCCATAAGGACCTTACTACAGGGCACTCCTACACCAAGTGATAAAAGGTTCCCACTCCCGTCTTGCACTTCAACCACAGGGAGTCGGCTGCCCTGCCCATCCGGTGCAGGCAGTCCCTGCCATAGTAAACTGTGCAGCACCTTATATTTTATCAACCATAGTCTTACTGTGATGCTTGCCTCTCTACCCCAAGGCCTCCGCCCAGTCTTCCTCTTCCAGTGGTCCAAGGTTCACTTCCTACGAGTCCCTCAGATTCGTCAGCGTCTTGGAGGTGAATCTAATTAGCAAGTGATCCAATTGTGCGATCCCCTTCTGCTTAATCTCCCCTTCAAAGAGGTCAGCCTCTATGGGTGACCTGTCTGGCAAGTCCCATGTGTCCCGCCCTTCCCGGGACATTGCGTACAGCAAGCGAATATATTTGCATCAGTCCCTCTACGTCAATTTGTAGCGTTCCTGCAATTGTTGGAAAGGAGGAGCCCATCTTTTATTTATGTGCAATTGACATTTTCAAAATGGCTGAAAGTCCAAATGGTGAATCTTTCTAACAGATATTCCTCCGATTTAAAACGTATTCCGATCACTGTGCAAGGGCATGCACTCAAAATATGAACAATTTCATAACACACTGTAAATGAAGGTACTCGATGCAGTTGAATGCTACCCATTTACCACGATTTCATGCTATATTAAAACCTGGGATCATTCAACTCTTTGTAAAACACGGCAGCCGGCTATCTGTATGTACAAATGTCTATACGACAATAAAACAATTAGCACAATCCCTAAAGAATAAACCCTAACGAAACGTATAAAATAGCTCTTCAATTTAAAACTACGACATGCAAGCACGTTACGCATTTGAACCGTTTAGTTTTGATTCTGTGAATATTCTATTTTCAAAAAACAAAATATAGTTCAAGCCACTAGTCACCCTGAGAATGTTGTTCAACAATACTCTGAAGCAATTTAACAAGCATTTCAAATAAGCATTTGCTCGGCAGGGGCCTTAGTCAAATAAATGCATTTTGGAGCTAAATAAAGCTACTTAATAGTGACGCACGTGTTTGAGCGACATGTTAAAGTCAGTTTTAACTGAATTACATACGCTCAGTCAAATAAGCTATTCAGACACTGCTTACATAGAATAAACACTACAGGGAACCTTGTCCACCAGGTTTTCCTGGGTGGGGTTTATCACCCATACAGGGCGTTCCAGACAGGCTAGTGGATAGTAAAAGTTTTTTCATGGTGGACTAGTGTGCAGCTTTATTAATTACTGCAAGGACCGACGATTCTCTAGATAGCGTCCCTTCTCACAAGGGGGGAGCCCTTGCCCATAAGATTAGGGTGGTAAGGCAGCTAACCAAGAGCCCCGTAGGGGTGGCAAGATGAGGACGGACATAAGGAAGGAGTCACCTCCTGGTGACAAGGACGTTATTATGGAGAAGTCAGTCCCCCTTCTCATGCGTTTAGACCAAAAACCTCAGGACCACCATTAAAGGCAGAGACTGTTATCGTAATGTCGGAATTTTTGGCGATGGAAACAACTGGGACGAACACACAAACCTTGCTGGGGGGCATGAGAAATGTTCCCACAAATATTGTCATCAGAATGAAGTTACGCTGGGGCGGGCCCAGCTTTATCAACTAGTCAGAAACAAAATACTGGAGGTAGGAGAGTGAAAGGAGAAAAAAAAAAAAAAGGTGTGGTACGTCAGACCACAAGGGCATTTTGCAAGTTTTAGAATGCCAAAAACAACTGCTGGAGAGGTGGTAGTTGGAGGTCTAAGGTCGGAAGAGGAACCAGTAGAAACAGTAGCCGGTCGACTGGCAAACAGGCCCATGACTTCAAGGATGCGTAAGGTGAGGTTGCAGTGAAGTAAGGGTGTGGGTTTGGAGAGACTAATAACGAAATGTCAAGCAAGCCTATTGTCAGTCAGATGAGAGCCAACAACCCTGATGTAGAGAGTCCATTTGGTGGTTTGATGACCTATGGTGGGTGGACCGTGTGGTACAAGAACTATGGTAACACTTAGAAAAGAGAAGGCTAAGTAGTTATAAAGATATTCCTATGGCTGAGTCCCTAGCTAAACACTTAAAAGACCCTAGCTGTGAGTGATCTCGTACCAAATGGGTGTGGGCCCTAGTTGGAGCTGCTGGGCCGACTACAAATGGTGTCGAGATCCTGTCCCTGTTCTCTCTAAAACACTTTCCTGGTGTCTAGTAGGTGAACACAAAAGTGGAGGTCGATAAGTTATATTTTAATTTGTCGCCTCCATGGTGTGTGTCTTATTAAAAACAAAATAACTATTTCTATGTCCAATCGTCAATAGAAAAGATTTTTAAAAAAGATAGATATTCTTCCATCTAACAATGGTGAGAAAGGATACGTTTGGATAACACTTTCAATTTCTTTTGTACACAAGCCCTCTATTTTCTTTACAAGGGTATTGGAGTCTGGGTTATCAACCAGAACAATTAAACAGTCAACCGGTTTCAGCGGGATTCTCAATTAGCCGCTTTCTTCAGGACGAATACTATTTGTAAATTCTTGTATTCTTATGTTCTCAACAATATCATCAACACTGAAGAATTAGAGGTTGTCTTCTAGGGTCCACAATTGGATAGCAAGAGGCGACTCCTGATCCTATATGGACAAAGACAAGAGAGACAATGGGGGCTGCTGTCAGTCTCAAGTACTATCATTAAAAACCTGTTAGAAACACATTTCACTAGTGATTCTGTCTCGAAGTGATGAAAGACTCTCCTTACCTCTGTGGAAGAGTCCTAGAGATAGAGAAAGCGCTGTATGCTCAAGAGTATGATGGTTCTTACTGCATCTAGAGGTCCTAATTGCGTCTTGTTTTCTCTCCTTGCTTTAAGGCCCTGTAATTCAAAAACGGGACATTTGTATACCCAAGAGTATGTGTTATCTACATGTCCACATCGAGCTTGTTAGTACATATTGGGTTTTTCTCCTTAAACAGGATTTTTTTATATAAACTAAACACGTCTAACTGTGTGGTAGTCTCATTTTGCTTGTCTATTGCATTTCATAAGATGTCTCTCCCAAGGGGAGAGCAATCTGTGTTCCGTTTCTAGATCTGTATAGAACTGGGCATCTATGTGGGTAGTGATGTATGACCCCACTCCGAACGAAACTCCTCTGTGGGTAGGTCTATAACATAAGCCATATCTCCGGACCGAGCATGGATGTTAGTGCTTACCTCTATGGGCTGATTCAATCTGCCTGCGATCATCTGTTCCGGTACCGCGCCATCTTGTTCCCGAGGTTTGCTATATTGTATGCGTAACAGGCACGTGATCATAGGTGCCGTGTCACACGATTGCTATCGCGTCTAAACTACCAGCTGCTGTCACTCTACTTCGGGCTCCTGGTCTGTGTAGGGCCTGTGTCTTATGCGACAGTGTGCCGGGAAACAAAGCCCAAAGGACTGTGGGTGATGTAGTGCGTGAACGCCATATCACATGATTGTGCGATCGCGTCTTCAAAACAAACCGCCATGGCTCGTTCGAGTGAATCAACAACTTAAAATTCCGACGAATCCATGCCTATATAGTACAGGATGCATGAATACCAACTGCCAACATTGTGGCTGCGTCTGTACATCAATGCGATTCAGAGCGGGCCAAGAGGGTGCTTGGGAGTTGTAGTTCGGTTTTCATCTCGGTGCCAGAGAGGTTCCGTGGCCATTTCTGGTTCATAGAGTGGGACCATATATGTACAGGAAAAAGGACATCAGAGGTGGTAGGATAGCGTCGTTTACTCATGTATACATTGACAAATTCAAAGGTTACAAAGTTACAGATTAAAGGACTGCCAATGTTTGCCAGCAAATCTCATTGAGGCCTACCAGGTGGCTACGGGTCCTATATATCCACTGTTCTCTTTTTAAAAGGAGGGCTGTGATGTTACCCCCTCTTTTTGGTACTTTTACTTTCTCTATTATGGTCCATGTCAGGTCATCTTCAGTATGATGTTTGTCAATGTAGTGTACCACCATAGGGGCCGTTCTTTTTTGTGTCCTGATGTTGGAACGGTGTTCCCCTATACGTATCTTGATGGCCCTCGTTGTCATGCCTATGTATTTCTTGTTGCAGGGGCATTGTATAAGGTATACATTGGTAGTATTACAATTAGTTAAACTCCTCTGTTCCCAAGGATACTTCCAGCCTATATCTATGGCTGTAGTGCGTCGTGTGTATTTACATACTGTACAGGCTCCACATTGTGTATGGCCCTGGGGTCTAGGTGTGGTCCAGAGAGTGTTGGTACCAGCGGTGGTGGATGTTTCTTTATAAGTGTGCACGAGTGAATCTCTGAGGTTCTTCCTCCTCCTTACTGCAAAGAGGTTCCGGCAGTGGTTTTTCTTCAATGTTGAGTATATGCCAGGCCTTCCGAATTTTTTTTCAAGCGATTGATTATGGGCGAGTGACTAAATACTGCTGTAATGGTGTTGTCATCTCTCTTTCTTCTTCCGTGTTGGTTGAGAGTTGGTTCTCTAGGTATATTTCTTGCCCTCTTCTTTGCTTGTTTGATAATTTTGTGCGGGTAATTTCTCTAGAAGTTTGTTGGAAAGCCTTGTTGCTTGTATGTCATATTAAACTCTCGTGGTGCAGTTTCTCCTAAATCGGAGGAACTGTCCGAAGGGTAAGTTCTCCTTCAGAGACCTCTGATGGAAGCTGTAATCCAAGAGGGAATTCCTGTCAGTGGGTTTTTGAAAAACCGTGGTCTCAAAAATATGGCCTGTCTTAGTGATCTTTAGGTCAAGAAACGTCGCTGCAGTTTTACTTGCCTCATATGTAAATTTGAGGAAAGGGTTGAGTCCATTGATCCACTCCATAAAGTTGTTCAAAGTGGCGTTGTCTCCATCGAAAAGTAGAAGGACGTCGTCAATATATCAATGCCAACTTACTATATTGGTTGCGAAAGGATTGGTCTCCGGGTATATGTGATTATCTTCAAAGTTGGCCATGTATAAATTCGCTAACGTCGGTGTGAATGTTGCGCCCATAGCTGTTCCTGCTATCTGTTCGTAATAGTTCTCTTCATTCATGAAGTAATTTTTTGATAGGGCCATTTCTGCCAATTGCATAATCAGTGTCACAGGCATGTCCAGTGTCAGTTCGTAGCACACTTTCGATAACCCTCAATGTTTCTCCTTGGGGGATTTTAGAGTGTAGAGACTATTAACTATTAACTATTAACTAGTAACTATGTAGATATCTTCGCTCTCAAGGACAAGGTTGTCTAGATATACCAAGATCGCTGTGGTATCTTTGACATAGCAGCGCATTTTGCTAACTTCTGCTCTCAAAAAGAAGTCTGAACTGCGAAAGGGGTTCGAGAATGGATCCAATTCCAGATACGATGGGGCGTCCAGGTGTTGGGAGGACGCCTTTATGTATTTTAGGTAGTGCATAGAAAGCGGGGCACCTAGGATGTTTTGGAGTCAAGAAAGCTGCTTCTTTAGTACTAATGTGTCCCAAGAACTATGACCAAACCGCCAACACTAAACTACTGCAGTGCTGCATAGGCGATCGCATGTGAAGTACGAGGAACTGTGGTGGTTGTGCGGACCTATAACAGGTAAGTTCCAAAACATGCACCCAGAACACCAACAGTAACGCACAGCTAAGTCAAGCGGGCTGAAGAAAAAAAAAAAGAAAGTACGATCCTGCAACCCCTGGCAAACCGGTGAAGCGTTCCCTTAGAGAAGGTAACAGAAACAGTATTAAGTCTGTGAGGGAGCAGGGAAAACTTGAGAAGGTGACACGAAGACAAGCGATCATTTTGTGAGGCAACCCGCTACTCAGTTCCATGAGACTGTAGAGGTGAAGAGTCAAGAAGAGCTGGGGCAGTCTCTGCCTTGTCCCGGTGGGGGCAAGTTGAAGGAAAGGATTCAAATGGAGAGGGCAGATCCGTGGAGAGAACGTAAAAAATTGATGAAGCATCTAAAGATGACATTGAAATAATTAAATTCATTGATTGATAGCCCATCTGTATGCAAAGGCAGAAAAATGCCATTTTCACCAACCCACATTGGAGTTCTTGGGTTACCTGATAAGTCAGGAAAACCTCCAAATGTACACAAAGAAGATCCAGGCAATAGCTAACTTGCAAAGCAACCAAGTGTTTTTTGGGCTTTGTCAACTAATAGGTGTTTTATACCTGGATTCACCCAGCTGATCTTCAGCCTGACACGCTTAAGTACTAAACAGCAGTTTATGTGGGTTAAACTGCAACATGTCATTCAAACACCTCAAACAAGCTTTCCAGTCAGCCACTATTGAGCATCATACAGAGGAAACCAGCCCTTCTGTTGGAGAAGCAGACGTCGCTCATCAGGCAATTAGTGCAGCCCTTTTATAGCGAGATCCAGACACTAAAAACAAGGCCTACTATTCACAGAAGCTGTCCAAGAGTAATTAAAATTATGCAGTAATTTCGATGGAACAAATGGCCATCAAGGAAGCTGTGAATGGCAGCATTATTTACAAGGGGGACCTTTTCCAGTAGAGATTGGAATAGTTCACCAGAACCTCCAGTAGCTCCATTCCTTGTAGAGTAAAAACAGACCACCCCATCCATACAGCCTTTTTTTTTCCAAAAAGATTTTCACAAATTCCCAGAAGTCAAAATAAGTAGACTGGTGAGTTCTATCGATCCCTGCAGGACTCTTACATGTGAAACCATGCCTTATGGGGCCAGTCTAAAAAATGTTTGGGTGTGGAGCAATCAAGTCAGCAAGTTACTGTCCCCAATCCTTCAGTGCCGGACTAACTCGAAATCCCAGGCTTGGGGGCTACAGACAAACTGATTTTTCACCATGGAAAGCTGCATGTACCTTCTTCAGAATTCCATTAAGCAGCATGCGTCAGTTTTCCCCGAATCCCAATGAGTGGACATTTTACAGTACAATTGCTATTCTGTCAATTCTGCTGGGCAGGTATGGCTAAACTGGTATAACAGTGAACCAAAAGTTGCTTGCTGTGTACATGAACTAAAATTGGAAAGGGGGGGGGGACACACAAAAACACAGTTAGACTGTTACAACCGTTGAACAGCCACCATACCCATAGCATATCAACCAATGTAATTGTCAAGTCCAATGATTTGCTTGTATTATGGTAGTTGTGGACTACTTTAGCAAGGTGGCACACTCAATCCTCACCGAAACTGCCTACAGCTGCTCAAATGGCACAATCATTTCTCCACAAAGTATGGCCTTCCTAAGAAGATCTCGGACAGAAGTTTGTAATGCATATCTCCGTTCTGGAAGCCCTTATGTTGCCACCTGCACATACACCAAGCCCTCCGTTCAGGCTACCATCTGCAACAAAATGTTAATACACAACGACCAAAACATTGGAACAGTATCTATGTTATTCAAAATACGCACAAGACAATTTGTGTTGGCACCTGGATGTAGTTGGGGTTGCTTACAATAACACCTTTCCAACAGCCACTGGAGGCAGTCCATGCCTTCATAACTTTGGCCAGAATCCCAATTGTATGCCTATGGAAACGCCTACATCTAGCGCTGTTAGTTCTGCGGACGTGAAAATACAATGAATCCAGGAACATCTCTTTGTTGACACGATGCACTCTAAAAGCAAATAGGACGCCGAACGGCCAGAGAAGCAGGAGACTGCAAAACTCCACTTGCAAGTGTGTGAGCGGGTAGGGTTGTCCAATAAGAATGGACCTCTGCACAACCTTCCTACCAAACTGGAACCCTGTTTTCTTGGCCCCCCGACACGTTACACAACTCATATTCTCAGTCTCCATCCACATGCAACTGCCCTCCTCCTGGCATATATATTTAGTTTTTCACATTTCCCCTCGAACATTTTCCCCATCTGATCCTTGCGATTATCTCCCATCACGTCCAGCACCGATGTTGTGTTCTGGACACACAGAGGCCGAACTACAGGAGCGACACGATTCTCAGATGCAGCTGTTTATACTACCTGTTGGACCAGAAGTTGTACGTGGCCTGCGATCATTCCTGGAAAACGGCCTCTTGTTCATACTGCGATAAATGAACATTTTCAAGACGTTTCCTAGGAAATGGGGTGTATGTGGGCTCCCAGGGAAAGGTTAAGCTGTTGAATGCCCCTGTGCCACAACCTCAGGTCCACGGATTTCAAACACACCACAAGCTAGGACTTCAAACAGCATTCATCCACTCACATGCTCATGTACCCTTACCTGCAGTGTTCATCCCGGCATCTCTATCCATCATGGCTCTTGAGCACTGGATGGACTGATGGGAGCAGGAATACACATCATCAGTGCCGCCATGTTCCCTGGGTAACGCATGTGCGGTAGGCTGGCTTCCAGGTTGAGTGCAAGTGAGGTTTGTATGGTGTTACATTTGTCATAGCAACTGCATCGTAGCCTCGCTCCCATGGATGAGGGGGTAGTTAAACTCACCATTTCACCAGAAAAGCTCAGAGTTACTAGCCCCTGATATTGTATATCAGACTATACCTGCTACATCTAGTACCTTACCTGCCTCTAGGTTATGCTATATCCTGCCTGGTTTCCCGTCCTGTTCATTTTATAGTGTTTAGTCCCTCCTTGCCTGGTTTTTTGGCGATTGCTCCTCTGCCTTACCCCTTCCGGACTGGACCTCCCCAGTCCTGGTGATCTTGCCTCCAATTCTGACTGGAGTGTTCACCTTCCCCCAACCTGCCTGAAATATCACCCGTTGGGTACACTCACGCCTGCAAACTCCACTGTTGCACAATCACCATTCTTCCTTTGTCAGTGTTCTCTTTGCATTGCGCTGCGTTAATTTCCACATGCTGCTGCGAGGTTCCTAACTTCTTAGGGGGCATTAAGTCAATACTCTGCTCCACACAGCATCTGAGCGGATGTGCACACAAACATTTCATGATGGAGATAAGAGACTCACAAAGCAGGTTCTAAGCGGTCTTTGACTCTACAGCTTCAGCACTGGGCCAACTATTCATATCTGGAATCAGAGATAATAATCTATGCTGGCATTTCTCTGAGGGAACAAGTGACCTAATCCTCAAGCACTTTTTGTAAAAGACATGCACTCTTACTAGCAGGATTTCTCAAATTCACTTTTAAAACCGATCATGCTCGTCTGGGTGCCCATGACACCCCAGCAGCAGTCAATTACCAAGACGACCTTCTCCATTTCGTACTTTGTCCCCACTATAAAAAAAAAAAACAAATCAAATGGGAACACTCGGAAAAACCTTTCCCCTCTTCATTGTACATGGTGGACATGGGTTGGTCACTCACACAACTCTATTGAAACTGCTCATTTCAAGAATGAATTTGGCATGAACTAGACACATCTTGTACCAATATGATACCCAAACTAGGATACTAATCAAATCCAACCATACCCAAAGTCTTATTTTACACGCACTTGCAAATACCCATTGTCCATTAATGTAACCTCTTGCCCCTCTTCTCAGCCGTCTAACCACTATACTTTAACCATCTCTTCCTATCCACAAGCCATCTGCTCCTTTCCCTTCCTCTATACCATTTGCTACACTTTGTTCAATCCACCTATATTCAAAGTGACTGTTGTACCTTCTAAATTGCTAACTCAAAATCATTAATACATTGTTTGTGTCACACAAAAGGAGATACTTCGCTGCATGATATATTGTAATGCTCTGTTCATTTCTTAAGAATCCAATGAAAAGGCATGACGATTACATTTTAAACAATCCTGAGTAATTTGTCAAACTTCACTACCAGGATTTAAAAGCAACAGAATTTCAATGTAACCCCCCTGAGGCTGTGGAGTGCGATCAAAGTTTTTTGTGCAGTACCACTCTAAAGCAAAGAGATTTCAAGATAAAGTTGAAATCCATTAGCTGTGTGAGAATTTTTAGATGCAGACGAGGTAAATGGTGTTCGCCTGTACAGCAACCATGTTCTGTTCAGCTTTATTCAGTGTTTTGTCCTGGCAGCACCTGCATGTGGCTTAGGTCACATGCAGACGCATGCTTTCAATACCTAACCAGCACACCCACACAAATACGCACAAATGGGTTTTTACAGGTGTATCTATGTCAATCTTGTCCGGACTTCAAACAGCACAGAATGGGATACTTGTGCATGCTCATTCTTGACAGCTTGTCTGAAATATTCCGCTGTCAGCTGCTTAATTTTAACAACTTCTCATCTATGCCGTACAAAGGGACCAATCGTGACTTCAAGGACTTCTAGGCATCCTTACAGAGCGAGGTAGACACACATGGTGGAATGGTTAAATAGAAGACCACTTCACATTACATCTACAAATCATGTGACAAGTCTGGGAGTTCCGGGGCTTTAGACAACGCCCTTTCAGGTCACTCATGCTCTATACCTAAACCTAGATTCAATATGTATGCAGTCAGCGACACATTCTTGATGTTCAATGCCCAAGAGATGGCTAGGAGAAACCAAGCCTCATAATAGCAACTGGTAAACCAGATGCTACTTGCAAGGGGGTTGGAGCCAAGGACAACAGAACCAGAAAAAGTTTATTGGGCAACTAAAATGACACCAGCTGCCAGCAGGAGGAGCTTAACCACCTGATAATATACAACTGTTGCACAGTGCAAAACCTATTTACATTGTAGATTGGTAACTATGCGACAGGATTCCACAAGGAATCTGGACTATCCACCAACACAAACACATCACACCAAAACCATTAGAACATCTTCCTTTTGGGATTTGCAATATGCTAACTAAGAAAAAAAAACAGCAGGCCTACAATAAACGCAAAACTATCCCACAATTAAATCCTTATATCATGTGGGAATCTGATGCAAACTAAGTGAATGACAGCTGTGATGAATCTGATGTCATCACTTCTTTCCCTGTGGTAATCTCTCCCATTGTGGCCAGGAGACTGCAGCCACTACCCGATTCTGACCCCGAGAGTGGCTCTACACAGGACCACCACACCAGGTGTGTGGAGAAGCTGGGGTGGGGGTGCACCTCAGGGAGATGACACATTAGGCATGGTCACATACACCCCTTTCCTTTTAGGGAAGTTTCCTCCATCCCTCATGCCTTCATTCTCTCTCAACCATGTCCCAGATATACTTTAAGTAAACCACAACATGACACAAAGATGAATATATCAACAACTGAGACGAGGAAGCAGGGAGCAATAATGATCACTCCCAAAAAGTTCCCATACCAGTTTAATCAACATCACAAAGGGAATGATGGGATAACAGACCAGAAATAGGGACAGAACAATGAAACTCACTAAGACCGGTAAGCCCACACAGCGGTCCAGTCTTTGGAAACTATTCAAAGATGCAGGGAAGTTTAAAACCAGCGCAGCGGAAGGCAAGCAGAGAACTGAAGACGCTGAGCTGAACAGCGACCTGCACGGACACCGACCAGTATGCGGAGTGAGGACACTCTGGGAAACAGCGTTGAGGCCGATCCAGACGGCAGGAGGAAACAGGAGCGCAGACGGCTCACCACCCGAAAGCGCAAGGCAGCAGGAATCCTACAGACACAGCAAGAGTACATCGGCTAACTGGGGTCAGCAACCCGAAGAAGAGCAGTGCGAGGGACACTAAAAGAACCCAGAAAAGTCCAGGGAAAGACATGCATTACTTACCGTAATAGCATTTTTGATGATTCACATGCTGTGTATATAGTTCCACATCTAGTGGTAACCGCAGAGTAGTGCATCTCGTCTTTCGAGGATCGAAAGGAGACTTTGACATGGGCAAGCCTGTAACACTATCCCGAACGTGACGTGTAGTGTACGCAAAATCCCTACGTGTCGAGGTCCCTCCGATTGGATTTTTTCTGCCATGAGGGAGCCTTAGGACTATCGTCAGCGAGTACAGAAAGAGTGCAGTAGTAAGAAGTCTATGTTGCTTCCATCCGAGCGGGAGGAAGGGTGGGCGCATGTGAATCTAAGCCGATACAATCATCAGAAATGCTATTCCGGTAAGTAATGCATTTCTTCTGATGCTTGTAAATATGCTTAAAATCACATGCTGTGCATAGACTAGCGAGCAGTACCCGGAGTTGAAGGTGGGATGTGAGAAGGAACAGTAGTGAAAAGGTGTCTTAGTACTGCTTGTCCCACCTGAGAATCAGACCTAGAGTGAGTGTCTAGGCAATAGCGTTTAGTAAAGGTGTGTACAGAACTCAAGGTTGACGCTTTGCAAATTGACCCGCGAGTGGAAAATTTGCAATGAATGCTATGGAAGTCCAAGTGCCTCGCGTAGGGTGTGCTCCAGGCTTGAACGGCAGATTTCTCTTGGCCAGAGTGTAGCACAGTGTGATGCAATTGACAATCCACCTTGCGATGGCTGATTTGGAGACATGGTCCCCTTCTCTACCAGTCGTCAATGAAATGAAAAAATTGTTTTCCTTAGTGGTTTAGTTCTTTCCAGTTAGTACATGACTGCCCTGTGCACAGTGTGCGTAGGCTTCTTTCCGCCACATTAGTCTGTGGGTAGTTCTATAGACTTGTTCACATGGTACTTAGAAATGAATTTGGGCGCAAACCGTGGGCGAGTACACAGACCCACCATCTCTGAATTGTGACAAAGGGGTCTAGAATTGAAAGGGCCTGTAGCTCACTGACTCACCTTATTGAAGTGACTGCCAATAGGAAGGCGGTCTTGTAAGGGAGTGCTTTGAGGCTTGCCTTGTGCATAGATTCAAAGGGAGACCCCATAAATCCGGTTAATAACACATTTAGGTCCCAACCGGGACCCGGATTAGAAATGGGGGGGTAAATCAATTCTTTTAACCCCATCCATGAAAGCTTTAATTACAGTGATCTTCCACCGGGACGTCGTATAGGCTGAAAGTGCAGCTAAGTGGACCTTAGGGAATTAAAAAGTAGACCCGAGTCTAGTACGCGAGTCAGGTATAGTACATATGAGTAGGATAGCAGTCAATGGGATTGATGCTCTTGGATTTGCACCAGATGACAAAGCGTTTCCATTTATTTGAGTAGCAATATCTGGTGTTAGGCTTTCTTACTTCCCCAAGTATATCCATGCATCTCTGAGTAAGTTGGAGGTGCCCGAACTCTAGGACCTCAGGAGCCAGGCTGCTAAGCTCAGAGTCAGCAGGCATGGATGAAGTGTTTCCACCTTATCCTGGCATGTTGTATGGCCAAGGTAGTTTCATCAGAGGAGAGTGGGACATCTACATCAGATGGAAGAACCAGGGTTGGCGGGCCAATCAAGACCACCAATATCATGGTGACTGGTTGTGCACAATGTTGAGTCCTTGGAGATTGTAAACAGATTTCCCTGACCATGTTATCCAGAGACCGTTCCCCTTGGATCGGTTCTGAGGGTACCTTGAGGTGTAATCTGGCCTTTGTGAGTTCTCCAGAGTTGCGAACAAGTCGATCTCTGGGAAGCCCCATTCTCCGAAAATGTTGGAGACGATGTCTTCATGTAGTCGTCATTTGTACTCCAAGGCTAGTGGGAAGTCTCTGCTGAGCATGTCTGCCAGAAGTTTGAGTTCCCCTGGAACATGTTGAGACAGTAGGAACATCTTGTGTTTGAGAGCCCACTTCAAAATGTTTTGAGACAGTTTGGATAGCCCTGGAGAGTGAGTGCCCCCTTGCTAGTTTTGGTATTACATGGCCGTTGTGCTGTTCGTGAGGACCAGTACCGTCTTTCTGTGCAACTGTCTGAAAATCCTTCAGCACTTTGAAAGCAGACAATCCCTCCAACAGTTTTATGTGGTTGGATGCTACTGCTGGGGACCAAACGCTGTGCGCCGTCTGCTGAAGGCGGCGAACCCCACAAACCTGTGAGAGATGTGTCTGTCGTGAGAGTGGCTTCTACTTTGGGGGTGGTGAAGGTTTTCCCCTCGATCTCTACAAAGAGAACGAGGGCTGCCGAGACAACCACTAGATCGTCCCATTGTCTGCTGGTCCGACAACACTGGCTGTTGAGCCATTCTTGCATGGGGCCCGTGCGCAAACGTGAGGGACTAAATAAATGCAGGATGCCATCATCCCCAACAGTCGCATGGCCTTGCGTACAGTCACCCCTCAACTGCCTACATACGGAGGGATCTGAAACAGCATGTTTTGAACCCTCTTGTTAGAGGGGAAGACTGAGGCAGTCTTCTGTCCGAATTAGGGACCCAGAAACTGCTTGGCTCGGCTGGAGTCTAGACTGGACTTCTTCTCGTTTACATGAAGAATACCAGACTGAAGAGTAGGTCTGTAGTCTTGGGTGTATGTTCCGTAGGAATCCCGTTATGAGCCATTCGTCGAAGTAAGGATATACTGGGATGGATTGCCTGCGCAGGTGAGCTGCTGCAACTACCAGCACCTTTGTAAATACTCCTGGGGCTGAGGCAATGCCGAAGGGGAGAATCTTGAACTGTTAGAGTTTGTTTTCTATCATGAACCTTGGGCATTTCCTGTGTGCCGGCAACATTGAAATATGAAAGTATGCATCTCTCATGTCCATTGTTGCCATGTAATCCCCTTGCATTAGCAGAGGGATTACTTCCTGCAGCGTTATCATTCGAAACTTTAGTGGTTTGACAAATTTATTTGCTGGGTGCAAGTCTAGCACAGGGCGCATGTGAGATCCTTTTCGGGTACAAGGAAGTACACTGAATAAATACCCTTGTTTACCTGTAGAACGGGGACAACATCGATTGTGCCCTTTTCCAGCAGAATCTTGAGGCCTTACAGTGTTAGACGTCTGGACTTTGGTGGTCCAAATCGAGGCAGCTGGCTGAACTCTATGCAATAACCGAGGGTGACTGTCTTGAGCACCCACTGGTCTGTGGTAATGCCCTCCCATGCGTGTAAGAATGATGTTATACATCCCCCCCCGACCAGGGAGGCATGGGAGAGGATCCAGATCTGAGTAATTTCTGACTGGAGGCCAGGGAGCCTCTAAGGGCGACACTGCAACCCCTTCCTTTCCTGCGGCCCTGTCCTCCAAGTGGATACTGATTTGAGGCAGCAGACCCTTGTCCCGAAGACCATGTGTTACCCGTTCCATAATGGTTATGTGGTGAACGAGCATAGGACTGTCTGCGAAAGAGCAGCAAGAACTTCCACCTCTGTTGAAAGGGCCTTTGAGTGATTTGGTTCAAAGATTTCAAAGTCTCTTCTTCTTTCTTGGCAGTTTCTAGCACCTCATCTACAGCCTTGCCAAACAGGTTAGACTCCTCCAGCGGTTTGCTGATAAGACGCTTGGGTCTCCGGTTTGAACCTTGAGTTCTTTAACCAGGCGTGTCGTTTGAAAAGGGTGCCCTGGGCCAGGGTCCTCCCTACCGTCTCTGCAGTATCCAAGGTGTTTTAAAGGATGTTATGGTTTACTTGTTTACCCTCTGACACAATCGTGAGCAGGCGAGAACGCACTGGTTCGGGGACCTCCTGCCGGCCCTCCTGTAGCAGGTTCCATTGAACATCACAATAGCTGGTCAGCCTGGTATTGTTGGCAATCCTGGTGGAATATGCTGCAGCAGTAGTGATCCGTTTTCCTAGGGAATACCGTTCCCCCGCCCCCCCCCCATTTCTTGTCCGGCGGTGGCTCACCTGTGGACATGGGCACCCCTGCCCTCTTTGTTATAGAATATATAGACAACGAGAGAATCATGGGTGGCATGACCCCAAATATAGAGAGGGTCAAACAAGTTTCTCCACCCGTGGATTCACAGCCCTGGTCTATGAAGCGGTCAGTAAAGAAGGGGCGATGTGCCTTTTAATTGAGCTATGTAAAGGGATATCCTGACTGGCACAAGGCTTCTCCTTTAGAATATCCTCCACGAAATTTGAGTCTTACACCGCCTCTTGCGTGGCTATCTGGAAATGTTCAGCTGCTTTTTTCAGAATGGCGTTAAACGCCATCTTGTCATCTATAGGAGATGCCTGACGCATAGGTGGGGAGGAGGGAGGATACATGCACATTGTGTCTGGGTCCAGGGTATGGGTAGGTGACAACCATGGTGGGTTGTCCACAGGTGGCTCATCTGCCCAATCTGGGGCCTTGTCAGTGGGATCCTCAAAGGGATCATCCTCCTGTAAATAGGGGTCATGAGGAACCTCCTCTTGATCTGTCAGGTCAAAGACCTTCTCATGAAGCAGGCAAGAGGTTATCTGGAATTTGGTCACTGGGGTAAAGGCCTTCTTCACTAGGCCGCTAGGGCGTGTTGAACTTTCCTGAGAAGTTCACAAACTTAACAAGCCTATTCATACACCCTTCAAATTTTTCCCTGGTCCATAAAGGAGGAGTTTGGGAGGGGGAAAGGCTCCTCCAGGGGGGAGCGAGGGGGGGGGGGGGGAAGAGAATCTACCTGCCAAGAACCCTAAGATTTATCTGAGAGAGTCTTAGATAAGGGCGGGGGCACTCCGAATAGTCTTACTGCCTTTCCCGGCATGTGGATGTGTATTTCACCTTGTCTTTGGGCTTATTGGCCCCCGAAACGATCTTCGCAAGACTCATGGATGTTCAGCGTCTCCACGAGGGGTTTAGGCAGTTCAAGTGGATTCACCATAGATTGCGACATTTGCAGAACCTTATGCGTCGGCGCGCTCTTATGAGGCGTCGCAACGGCCTTGTGACTTTTGGAGCTGGCGCCCTTGTCTGTGGAGTGCCCAGACACATGCCGCTTATGACGCAGTTGCATGGAGGGCCGCCCACTGCATCTATCGGCAGGTGCCGTCAAAGATATTGGCGTACCCGTTGGCTCCTTGGACCGTTTTGATGAATCCGTCGAGGCTGTACCGGGGTTGTGCGCTTGCTTCTATGAGTAGCGGGTGCATCCCTGTCGCGGGATGTACATTCCCCATAGCAGAACCATCGTCCTGCCTGGTAGCGCCAAGAACTGCCGGTATATAGCGATCATTCCGATGAAAGGTCGATGGCATCCGTATCGGAGCCACGGCCGTCGCTTAACTCATCGTCACTCTCAGTGCCTGTGGTGGCAGGGGAGCTACCCTGGGCCTGCATCATGGTGTAGACCGCCCACTGTTTAACTCGACGCTCCTTGATCGTCTTAGGCCCCCAGAGCTGACAAGACCGACAGGACACCTGGTGGTGATCGTGAGGGAGACACGTATTGCACCTCCGGTAAGCGTCCTTCCAGGGGTACTTGCCTTTACAGAAAGGGCAACATTTTAATTGTGTTCTCTCCAAAGCTCAGGTGTATTAAAGCGACAGCAAAACCAAAGGGGCAAAGAGAGGGGAGAAGGAAAGACATTCTTGAAAAAGAAATATAGACCCCACTCTCCCCACTGTATAGGCCGACCAGAAGGCCCGGCCACGTGGACGACCGCGTCGACCAGAGCACCAGCCGTCGAAGTCTGCTCTTCCACTGTCTTCGGTAGTGGTTTAGAAGTAATTGAAGAGGGGATGAAGAATGTATAAACCACCAGAGGTCATGGAAAGAATATAATTTTGCAATTTGTAAGAGCTCCGGATAAGGCGACCAGATAGCTGGGCGGAAAAAAACAATCTGAGGGACCCCGACACGCAAGGGATTTTGGGTACACTACAAGTCACGTTAGGGAAAGTGTTACAGGGACGCCGATGTCCCCTTACGATCATTGAAAGACAAGATGCAACACTCTGCGGTTACCACTAGATGTCAAACTATATGCACAGCATGTGATTCTAAGCAGATTCACAAGCATCAGAAACAAAGGTTATCCGATTGCCAGGAAATATATGTCACTTCATAGAAGCAACACGCAAACAAAGTGATATTGAAGAAGCTACCATGCCTGCTATGTCACTAAGGGGTTGTTAAACCCAAACCTTACAAAAGAAAGCAAAGTAATTGTTAAAGAAAGCCAAGTAAAAGTGAACACACTTGGAAGAGGCGAAGGCCCACTGTATGAAAGATGCGTTATTCAAATAACACTGCTTAACAAGGAACACACCAACAATGAGCATATATCGTTTCATGGATAAAAGGAAAAATCATTGTGTGAAAGCCCTGTAAGGAGAATATACCAGGCACATTTAAGTGCGTGTAATATGTTCAAGAAGGAAGAGTATTTCAAAGAAAATCCATGCTTTGGGGTTGTAAAGTATAAAACTAATTGTGTTAAACTCCTCGCAGGAGAGTTCACCAGGCAAAGTTAAGAGCATGTAATAAGTTACAGAAGAAGAAATATTTCAAGGAAGCCGATGCCCTTGAGATTGTGAAGTGCTACAAGAGATAAGACATTAAAGGAAACTTCCAAAGGAAGTCACATGCTCCTAAGACTCTAAATTACAAGAAACCGGAGGAAAGGAACTATTTCCCAGAGAACTATGAACGTGCCAACAGGAGAGACATCTTCTTAGGGTTCTAAAGAACTTGGTTCTTCTGTGCTTGAACTTTTTATATTGGTAAAGGGAACTAGGGGCAGGTAGCCATTCCCTTGAACTGTGAATATTATCCACTTGGAACTTTTTGGCTAGATTTACATCTTTGTGTTCAAGTCAAACATTTGTGCACTTGAGATCCAGAAACACTATACTTTGCACTTTGGAGTTCGTTTTTAGAGTGTGCGGGCCACAATAGGATTTCAAACAGTATGTATTTTGACTTTGGACATCTTGATAAAATGACAGACCTTCGTTTTTGGTTCAGGTAGGGGAATTTCTCCTAGATTAGGGATAGTGAGGCATTTCCCAACCCCTCATTTTGAATGAAAGCGTATAACCAAAACCACAAGTCCTCCGTACCCACGTCTCATTCCTTGCTCTTCTCACAACAGAACTGTGATTTAAATAAATTAAATCCTATTGAACATTTCAAATCTGTAGTGTCTTCACACATACGGACCAATCCTCAGCTTCATCATCATCACTTTATGCCCCTTAATCACTATTTAAATGCAGCATTACAGCCCCTCTTCTCAAACTATGCACCCAACAATGTGTGGAGACCTGTACACAGGTACTAAACGGAGATTCCTCACCATCAATAAGTCTCTTCACTCTGTGCGTCGTGGTATTTCATGTTCTTAGCGCGCTTTACTGTAATTATCACCCCCATTTACAGGTTCATGTATTCATAACAGTCCATTCATAGAGGGATCCACTGAAAATCAGAAATGTGTCATCGTTTTAAAGTTCAACGCAAGTGGGCAAGATAGCGGTCACATACTGTTGTATCATACAATACTACTTGCTCATTCAAGCCTTTTCAACAGCACAGTTAGACACCATCTTAAAATTGTTATGCCTTTCCACCAATAATCTGTAGCAGGAGATAAAGAGCTGTACAACAAGACTGAAATTCTATTTCTTCAAAGATCTAAAGAGCCAAGAACCAAACTGCATTGTGCCACCATCAACTTATATACCTTTCCTTCAAATAATCTCATCAAGAATTCACAGCCTACTCAATCGATTTTGACATGTGATCCACCATATATTCCTCAGATGCTCCATGTTCCTTACTGTTTGAAGAGCCAAAATCATCCATAGCCTACACTATTCTAAGCTAAATGTTCTGTCTGTTGTCCGGACCACACCAAATCCAAACTATCAAAACCACCCTCATCAAGCGAGGGCTAAAAGTACTGTTCCAGCTAACATCCCGTTATGCAAATGACCACTTGTGAACAGTCTTCATCTGGAGCTAATCGAATGCGTTTGACATCCATCAACATATGCACCAACCTGCAGCTGAACCCCATTAAGAAAGAATACAACCTCCAGTGGGTTCTATGATGAACCAGAAAAAGGACTTCGACGAGTAAGGGTTATTTTCAATGAATTATTGTATTTATTCAGCGTGGACCTAGCTTCGAGATGCAACAGAGCGCTTTACAGAGGTATACAGTACAGATGCATAACGGAGCGCTTATTAGAGGTAACAGAAGAGATATACAGTGGGGGTAGGATACAGAGGGGACACAGGAGGGGTGCAGCTGTACCAGGTGGCAGGGAGCAGAGGGGCAGGCGGTGTCTGGCGAGTCAGGTGGCAAAAGGGGAGACGTGATCGCCTAGGTTTTGAGAAGGAGGGATTCCTTAAAAAGGTGGCTCGAGTGCTTTTCTGAATTGTAGGAGTGTGGGGGTGAGTCTGATGCCGACGGGAAGGAGGTTCCATAGTCTTGGGGAATAGGCAGAGAAGGCCCGTTTTCTGGTCCTTTCCTTTTTGCAGCAGCAGATTTCAAGTCTGCGTGGGGCCTGGCTTCTAACGATGCACTGTTCGCCAGAGAGGAGTTTCTCCACGAGGTGGCAGGGTGATTTGTGGGTGACTGCCTTATAGATGATGCAGCAAGACTTGAAGGGGATTTGTGCGTGCAGTGGGAACTATTAAAATATAATAACCAACATGCCTAACTAGCCTCATTACCATGAGGGATGTTTCCTACCTAGCAAAACAAGAGGCTAAAAGTCCAAAATAAAGTTGTTCAGCCCAAATCCTATCCAACTAGCTGGCCCTACAACTTTAGGAAAATAAAATATCCAACTAAAAGGGAAAGGGGAGGCTTTGTACAGTAGCCCCAGCAGGGCTTCTGCCTGGCCCAACTTATTCTTAACTTGTTTTCAGTCTTCAAATTTCCTTTTCCACAGCAGGATTTTCTTCCCAGTCTTTGCATCAAGTTAAGGGTTTCCCCTCTACTTTTAACAAATATAAAAAATTGCCTCGTGGTGTGAACATTTCCATTCCTCCAGGATTGCTTGAAATTATAAAATTTCAACATTTGAGGCGTTGACTCTTCGCAAAGTACTGTAATCCTCAGACAGGCTGTTTTCTTTCCCCAAAGTTAATTCACATAGGGCGGGGGACTACCTGATTTGTCAGGCTTTTTTAACTTAAGTGGCTTTCTCAGTCCTAATTCAAATTGGCCATGTTTCTTTGTTTTCTGCCTTTTATAGGATCATTGTACACTCTGGGTTCGCAGGCTTCTGTAACCTGTATAGCTTTCCCAGCCATTAATCACAATTTTCATATTCCTCTCAATCCCCGTTACATAGGGCTTTTGCACACTCAGGCTCCTGTAACCTTGTTGGCCTTCATAGCTTTCTCTCAATGGGTTGGTACTTCCAAGTTGGGTTTCTCCAGCTGCTATATTATTTATTGTATATAGTTCGGTCAAGAACTTTACAATTAACAAATTCATTTATATAAAAACACATTTAAAATCAACTAATTCGCATCAGATTCCAATACATAGCAACACATTAACCCAAATCTAAACAAACATTCAAACAAACCTACAAACATTTACAGTGACCAATTTCATTCAAGTATAAATACAATTACAAATGCTACATTTTTACAATTTAAATATGAATTCAAATCATCTTACAGTTTAAAACAATTAAAAACATTCCTAATTGGTTTCATTTATGCGTAATTTCACACCTTTACATTATACTTCACATGATTATTTGATTTCAAGGTAACAGCCAAATTTTACATTGCATTTATTAACGGACCTGGAGTTATTTCTGGGCCACCATCCAAACCCTATAAAGCGCAATGCAACCAAATCTGATTTCAGAAATAATGCCCAGAAGTCCTCAGATTTAATCTTATTTAAATCAACACATTTTCCCAACGTGGTCATATAAAGTGGCCCCAGCCGCGAAAGCTCTGTCAATTTGTGGTTAACCGATTGCTCGTTAGTTCGAATCGTACATATTCTACAGAATTGAGATGGGGAAGGTAAGTTCCACCTGCCCCCATGTGTGGCACGAACTGGAAACTGGTTTGTACGTATCATTAGGCGGAATCTGCAAACCGCTGGTTCCAGGCAGAGTAAGATATTGTTGTGGTCGCAGATATTTGTGAAAAACATGGGCCATCAAAGGGTACATGTGCAACTTATATAGATGTTTGTAATTATTTAACAAGTCCCAATTGAATACTCTGCGCCCCATGGCCCCTTAAACAATGAAAACATTTGAACATCTTTTAAGGTCAGGGTGCCAATTTATCAAGGAACACAGGTCTTTGACTAGCACCACAAAAGTGTCAACCCTAGTTTTGTTCTCGCTTTTAACGTATTGCTCACCAAGTATCATCAATAGGGGGCATAAAGGAGACATGAATGCCCAGAGGAATAGTTCAGCCTTCCGCTTGAGTCGCTCAGCTTTTGGCTCATCTCCAGGCGAATATACTTAATCAGCGTATTCCGAGGTAAACCGCAAACATAATGCCAGAAATACTGTTCAGCTGAATCCACCATTTTACATCCCTGTGGGTTCGTGCCTCAAGCGCATACAAAATAGAGGGACAAAACCACTGTTTGTATAGGGTAGGCACACCCCTCAAAGAAAAGCCTGCATGATCCTTCACGTGCAGATGGTTAATTTGCTTTGCTCTTCTATATTTGGACCCGACAATGGCATAGTCACCATTGCATGACATTTCTAGGCCCAAGTATTTGTAAGTGTTAGTATGTTCAATGTTCCCCACACGTGTTAAATCTGTCTATTAACCTTTTTCGTGACACGAACATAAGTTTTACCCAGGTTCACCGATAAATCATGCTCCCTGGCGTACCAGCCTAGTTCATCTAGTACTGCTTTCATGCCACTTAGCAAGTGGTCAAAAACCACCAATTTCTCTGTTTAGAGCATTGCATGCATCATAGTGTTCCCTATCTTGGGTGGGCAGTTTGCAATTTATTTTCCAAACGGGCTTGCAAGTCCGAGATATAGATACTAAACAAGGCCGCCAGCATGCACCCCTGCTTTACACCCTTATTGATAAGCAGTGATCAACAGATTCCCACAGTTGTCGAGACGAATCTGAGCCGTAGTATCGGTATGTAAGACCACCACAATTTCAACAGCCAACCTGGGCATCCCCATTTTTTCTTTTTCCCCAAAGCGTTGTACAGTTTACTTGGTCAAAAGCTGAGCTAAAGAAGGGATTCCAAGATGGCCGCCACAGCCTAAAGATGTGTTTTCACATCTCTCCTCCGCTTTCGGGAGAGGCCGGTAACTACCACAAAGCAAGATTAAAGTATATATTTCTTGGCTCCGGAATGCGGTACTAAATCTAAAGAATATATGGGCAAAACGCAGTGTCTACAGAAAGTTCCACTGGGAAATACAAGTAATTTTACAAGCGCTGGCCTTCTGCATACCGCACCTGCAAAGGAGCACTGTCAAAACATCTCCACTTAACTGCAGGGGTCCCGGTTGGACTTCAGATCTGTTTGCCTCTCCGGGAGAAGGTGTAATAAGTAGCTTTGGCAAGCGGCAGTGGGGACTGCACTCACTTCAAGTTGCATAGGACAACACTGGTGCCTGTGGCTGCAAGCTCGGAGCAGGCCTCAACAAGGAGCCTCATCGCCTGCCATGTATACGTGGCCTGGGCTCTCATTTGGACATGGACAATTAGTGCTGTCCATCAGCAGGCAAGCTATTTGCCACGCAGATCGAAATCACAGTAACAGCGAAGGAGGTGAAAGGTAAAGCAGGATGCTGAGCATCAAACGGATCAGGGACAGCTTGTGAGCTGCAACACAGCGGGGGACCATAGTGCTACGTTCTACCATCTGGGCGTTTCCTTCTGGCATATCTGCCTTTACTCACCTTGATCAGGGAAGATGGGACCCAATGGACAGGCTTGAAGACGAAGTAAGCACTTATTACATAAGGAAAGCAAAGTGACAGGCTGCATTTCCGGCATCAACAGTGGCAGGAGATTCTGGTAAGGGTGTTGCATTGATCTATACTTTTAGCGCTGCCCCGCATAGAAGCAAAGGGACATTAAACGCTTTCCCGACTATACAACCCTGTGCAGGCAGGGTCAACATTGTGATAGACCTGCTGGGAATTCAGGCAATACATAGTACCGTGTTTGGCGCATGCTTGGGTGCCATCCCCAAAATACCATAGTCAGGTGGGGATTTAAGATACACAAAGGACAGCAATACTATTAAGCCTCAGAGCCAATTTTTGTATTCAACAGTATACTTCTATGGTAAAACGTTTCAAATAATAATGTGAGTGGCAGTATGGTCAATTTGCTGCTTCCCCAGTATGCTAGTAACTGCGTATGAAACTTAGCAGTGGACAGTGGTACAGCAGTGACATATTCGTGGGCACGTCAACAAGGGATTACCACTTTTGGGTGGGAATCATAATAGTATCATCATACACCCAACCTGGTGGACTATACAGTTTGAGACCAGTTCAGTGGGGTGAGCAGTACTCGCTGTCATAAGCCTTCAGTGTAACACATGGTCGTATGGCAGCACAGTACGAACTGCAAAGGTGGAGAGGATATCAACACTGCACATCTGAGCACAGACGTAGTAACATTTGCAACCCCTGCAGACTCATCTAGGTTGGTAATTTCCGTCTTATGTCGATGGGAAAGAAAAAACCCATCCATCACCGCTCTCCAAGGAGTCCTCAAGGTAAAAAAAACACGCTGCCAAGGCTCTTGGGAGCAAAAGGCTTGGAAACTGCCCCTATAGGTTCAGAGGGGCAACCCCATCTTGCTTCAAAATATCGACTCCCCGGAAAAGGCAATGGTGGCGCCTAAAGAGGATTTCACTGCAAGCTTTCAAGCGTTCCATGAAAAGTTCTCAGCCACCTTTCAAGCTCAGGTCACATCTTTTTCGATGGAAATAAAGCAATCAATGTCAGACTTCGGTAAAGATTGCCACCCTTGGCGAGCGGGTTGATGCTAACGAACTGGCAATACAAGTCCTGTCACAAGATAGTAAACAGAGGGACATAGCATTAGAGGAACTCACCAGGGCAACACGAAATCTCGAACTGCAATATGAAGATTTGGAGAATAGGTCCCATTGTTCAAATAGAAGGGTGAGAATCTACCGGAAACGGTCCTAGACTCAGCTAAAAGATGCAACCCAGATTTTTGCGGACTTGCTCCCGGGTGAAGAAAATCTGCAAGTATCCATTGATCTACTGCATAGGACTGGCCCGAAAAGGAGTGACCCAGGGGATCACCCACGTGATGTTCTGGCTGCATGCACCTCAAAGAAAAGATTTTGAGAACAGCCCTATCACTTATAATGGGACGGAAATTCAGCTTTTTCAAGATTTGTCCCAATTTACTCTATGGAAAAGGAGCAAAATGCAGCCAGTGGTTAGAGCACTACGGGAGCGTGGATCAAGTACAGATGGACATTCCCATTTTGAATCCTTTTTTCTATTGAGGGCATGCAACGCAGGGACAAGTCTCACAAAGCAGAAATGCAGTGCTCCACATTGAAGATTAATGGGAAGGCGCAATAACTTTGGATCTTGGTCGCACATCCCAGCAATCAAAAGGATGGGATTGGTCGGTGGTGCCGCATCGAGCAAGGAAGCAGCAACAGCAAAAGGAGGATTGAAAGGCTTCCTTGAGAGACCCAACTCCAAGAAACTGATTAAGGGACAACAAGAGCAAGAGTATCTTTTTTTGGCCTCTACATCATTTGAATATGGAGGGTGAGATGTTTTAGTTCATTTTGGAATGGTCTGTCAAAGTACAGATGGGGGTACTAGGATACCCCGCACATTGCCCTGGGGGATTAGTGGGTACAAGGCTGGGACTGGGCGCTCTGGATTTTTAGAAAATGTTGCTCACACCAGGAGACTTTGGGAAGGGTTTGTTTGTGTCAAGTTGGGGTTAGGGGTGGGGAGACGTTGGAGAAGAGGGGCTAGTAGGGCGGGCCTGCATGGTATCCACATATCAGATATGAAATTAGATTATGTTTGAATATGCAGTATATAAGCCAATAAAAATCTTGGTAGTCAAGTGGGTCCATTTAAATGCTTTACATTGAACATTAGGGGTTTGAACACGCTGGCGAAGCGTAGGAAGCTTGATGCTCTTTTGGGGCATCACCAACCAGATTTGGTGGTGCTCCAAGAAACGGATATTTGTTTCCCGGATAAGCACAAACTGCGTCTTCATCGGTACATACTGGTGATACAGTTAAACGCAAGGGTAAAAGTAGCGGTCGTGTTATTGGCCTTGAAATCTGGTCCCCAGATTAAAGTATTGAAAACGGATATCCATAAAGAGGGAGAATCTGCATTTGCTAATCTGGAAATAGGCTTTAGGAAAGTCACTGTGGCATCGATATATGCCCCTAACACGGGCCAAGAGAACTTCTTGAAATCATTATTACTATGGTTGAAATGTTTAGTAAGGGGGATATTGTACTACTAGGAGATCTCAACAGAACTTGGGACCCCTTGCGGGATCGGAGCGCAGTTAACTCCTCGGGCCATTCTGCACCCTCGAACCTTTTAAAACAGAAATGTGCTCATCTCGCCTTAGTAGATGCATGGCTGGCCCTAAATGGTGAAACGAAGGGTTATACATTTTATTCACACGTCTATTGTTTGTTTAACCGCATTATGTGTGGGTCTCCAAAACTCAAATAGGCGGGACAACGAACATGAAATACTGTTACATATAGCAGAGAAGACCCTAAGAGTATGGACATGGCGATATCCGACACAGTAGTAGTTCAGGACATGGTGGTTAGGGGGAATATCGAAGCAATGATAGTGGAATGTTTTTTATATCAATATGTCACCCAATGTTTCTACTAATGTGGTGTGGGATGCATTTAAGGCATCAATCCGTGGCGCTCTTATCGCTGAGGCAGCAAATAAACTGCAACAGAGAACAGCTCTCGTCGAAACACTGGAAGCCGAATCGCAACATGTAATGCGGGAAATGGAAACTCAAAGATCTCGTAATTTTAAAAGCATAAACTTTCAAGAGCCAAATTAAATGTTTCTAACTAAAAAGGCAGAGAAATCTCTGCTATATCATGTGCCAGTCATACTATGTCAAAGTCAATAAGGGGGATAGACTGCTGGCGAGACAATATATGAAGATCGCCTCATAGACCATCTTATCGATACTATTACCAGACTGGGGTAGCGCCACCGAAACTTCAGATACTATCACAATTTCACTCATTCTATTCGCATCTTCATCATACCGGGGATCCAGATGAAGATTCTGTTTGCAGACAGTGAAGCTTTCTCAGATTTCGCAGTTAGAGCAGAATGTTCTGGGGGAAAAAAATATTACAACTTAAGTTAGGAACAAGTTACTTACCTGTAACTGTTCTCCAGCATGGGTCTGGCATGGATTCAAATGATCATGAATAATCCCCCTCAGGCTGGGAATCCTCGGTAAAGAAAAATAAAAAAAATAAATCTGTTTCAGTTGCGTTTCTGAACTGTCTTTCTACTAGTAACCAATCACTGGTCTCTGGGTTATACTGCCCCCAGCCAATGACTGCCCTCTACCGAAGCCCCTCCTCTGGCAGCCATCTTCAGATTTGGTAGCACGTAAAGAGGCAGTAGGACCAAGTGAAGAGCCGCAGAGGGATAGGAGGGAGGGTTCGCATGTGTATCCATGCCAGACCCATGCTGGAGAACAGTTACAGGTAAGTAACTTGTTCCTTCTCCATAATGGGGTCTGGCATGGATTCACATGCTCATGAATACAAAACTACATAGCAGTACACATGCACAACCACGGGAGGTGGCAAGACTCAATATTAAGCATTTTATCAACTCAACATTAAGCAACTATTACCTCCTCACCAGGCCCACCTTCAGGCAAACGGGTTGCGCAGCGCTGTCTGGCTGACCTTGGAATCCTCCCTGGAATCCCAGTCGACGCAGTAGAATCTCGTGAAGGTGTGCGTCGACATCCACGTAGCAGCCCTGCAGATGTCCAGGAGGGGCACACCAGACAGGAACGCCGTGGTAGCAGCGATCGCTCTGGTCAACTGGGCTCTCGGACGGCCTTGCAGCGGTCAGTTTGCCAACCGGTGACAGTGCCGATGCAGCCGGAGATCCATCTGGAAATGGAAGCCTTCGAGAGGGCCTTCCCTTGGTTCACAAATCCAAAGTTCACAAACAGTTGTGATGTCTTCCGAAGGCTATCCGTGCAGTCCACGTAGAACTTCAGCACTCTAGCCACATCCAGCGAGTGCAAAGTCTCTCAGCCGGTGATGAAGGCGACGGGAAGAAAACCGGTAACACCAATGGGTCGTTGAGATGGAAGTCTGAAGGCTCCTTGAGCATGAAGGAGGGGTGAGTCCTCAGCACCACCCTCGTCTCGTGGAATGTCCGGTATGGAGGTTTACAGGAGAGGGCCTGGATCTCTCCCACTCGTCGTGCGGAGGCGATGGCCACAAGAAACGCTGTCTTCCACGACAGGAACTTGCACGGTGCCGAATGCAGAGGCTCGAATGGTGGCCCCATGAGCCTGGTTAGCACCACGTTAAGCTCCCACGCCGGGGCCAGGGCCAGGGCCTTCACCGGCAGGAACGATCAGAACAGTCCTTTCATGAACTTCACCAGGCGATGGGACCATATCGACGAGCGCCCCGGAGTTCTGGCGTAGCGGGAGATAGCCGCCAGATGGATCTTGATGGAGGCATGCGCCAGCCCCGCCTTGGCCAGCGATAGCAAGTACGGCAGCACTTGAGGGGCCATAATCCGCAGAGGGTTAATCTTCTGTGCACAGCACCAGACAGAGAACCTCTTCCATTTGTGTCCATAGCACGAGAGTCGAGGACGCCCTGGCCTCTGCAAGCACCTCCTTACAGTCCTCCGGGATATCGTACCCTCCGAACTCTAGTGCTGCAGGAGCCAGGCATGCAGTTTCAGCGACCCCCGGGTCGTTGGAGGATGGCGCCTCCTTCCCTGGCGAGAAGATCCACGTCTGTCAGCAGTTTAACTGGGGGTGGGGGGGGAACGCTAACATGTCCAGAAGGTCCGGGAACCAAATCTGCCTCGGCCACGCTAGTGCAACAAGGATCATCCTGCACCGGGACCATCTTGAGTTGACTGATGAGTCGCAGCAGCAACAGCAATGCATACAGGACTAGGCCATCCCAGGGGAATGAGAAGTTGTCACCCATGCTCCCCGGCTGGGGAAACATGCTGGCGAACCTCCGGCACTTGGCGTTCGTCGCAAATAGGTCGATCTGGGGATTGCCCCATTCCTCAGAATAGGAGATCCGCTTGATCCTGCCGCAGCTCTCTCTCGTGGGACAAGCGCAGCTCCCTGCTGAGTGAGTCGGCGATGGTGTTCCTTATTCCTGCCAGATGGAAGAGTACAAGAAACAACCCTTGGGCGACAGCCCAATGCCACAGATCCTGCGTTTCCTTGGATCGGGCTGGGGATCTGGTACCCCCCCCTGCTTCCGGATGTAGAATATCGTGGTGGTGTTGTCGGTGTAGATCCTCATCACCTTGCCCTTGAGGAACGGAAGGAACGACCCGAGGGCCCAGAACGCAGCTCGGAGCTCCAGGACATTGATGTGCAGAGACCTCTCCGCCGGGAGCCAAAGCTTCTTGCGTGGAGATCTCCGGTGTGCGCTCCCCATCCCTCCAGGGAGGCATCAGTTGTCACGGTTTCCTGATGTGCCGGGGTCTGGAAGTCCATGCCCGCCGCTAGATCCGATGGTGGGGCACCCGCACGCATCGCTTGGCGGAAAGTCTCGTTGAGTGAGATCCTGTCCTTGAAACTGCCCGCCGCTTGCATCCAACGGGCATCGAGGAAATCCTGCAGTGGTCGCATCCGCAGCCTGCATAGGCGCACGAGATAGATGCACGATGACATGCTGAGTAGGGACTTGATGGACCTCACCCTGGCCACCTCCATGGTCAGCAGCCGTTGTACCTTGCCCAGGATGGCCTTCGTCCTTTCCTCCGACGAGGAGGAAGCCAATCGCGCCAATGTGTCGAGTCTGGCTCCCAGGACCAGGGCGACTTGCGACGGTACCAAGTGGGATTTTGCGAAGTTGATCAAGAATCCCAGATTCGTGAGCAGTTGGACGGTCTTTGCTGCGTGATCAACGGCGAGTTCTCTTGACTTTGCTCGGATGAGCCAGTCGTCCAGGTAGGGGTAGACATGAATCCCCTGCAGGCGCAGCTGCGCTGCCACTGGTGCCAGGCACTTGGTGAATACCCTGGGCGCCGACTTCAATCCGAAGGGAAGGACTTTGAACTGGTAGTGCCGCCACTGGACCACGAATCGTAGGAATTTGCGATGTCCCTTTAGAATGGGGATGTGGAAGTAGGCATCCTCCAAGTCCAGCGACGATAGGAAATCGCCTCCCTCCAGCTGTCCCGGCATGTGCTGGAGGGTGACCATCCGGAATTCCTGAGACTTGATGTACTTGGACGACGAAGTCCTGTCTTCTTCCGGATGAGGAATTACTGAGAGTACATTATGGAGCCTTTTTGGAACTAGTCCTATGACTCCCTTCCTTAGCATCGCTCGTACCTCCAGAAGTAGTTGTGGGACGTGGTTTTCCTTCCTGGTCACGGGTGGTATACCGGGACACCTTCTCCGTTTCTAAATTCAAGGGTATGCCCGCGGGCTAGGGCATCTAGCACCCAACGGACATTGGAGATGGACTCCCACACGCTGACGAATTTCACCAGGCGGCCTCCCACAGGGGTGCTTGGGTGGGGGCCCGATGCCACAGCCGATTCAGTCCTGCTTGGCCGCGATCTTGTCGCCTTGGCGATGACCAAGAGATCCTCCTGTCTTGCTGCGTCCTCTGTCAGCTTCACGCGACGAGGAACGGGCCGCTTGACGGCCGTCATTGATGAAGAACACCCAAAGCCCGAGCCGTCTCAGTGTCCGCCTTGAAGGCCTGCAGTGACTCGTCCACTGTCTTGCCGAACAGGTTGTTCCAGTAGAAGGGCATGTCCAGAACCCTGGTCTGCACGTCCTAACGGAAGTCGGTGGCCTTCAGCCAGCTGCGCCAGTGAAGGCAAAAACTGTTGATCATCTGGCGAAAGCCGGTGTCAGCGTGGTCCGTGGCCACCGTAATGGCGTGGTCCGAAGCCACCTGCCTTCCGGTAGGATTTCCAGGGCCACAGCCCTCTTGTTATCCGGGAGGAAGTCCAGCAGGGGAGCGATCTTAAACCACAGCTCCCTGTCGTATCGTGCCACAATCGCGAAGGCGTTGGCCGCTTTAAAAGTAGTCGCCGAGATGACCCCACCGTCCCATGGTGTTCAGTTTCTTTCCCTCGCCCTCCGGTGGTGAAGTTGAAGCCGTTGCCCCCGCCGCTTTCTTCTTGGCCGCTACAGAGATGACTGAATCCGGGCACGGCTGTGCTCTGAGGCACATGGGGGCAGAGTCCGGGACCCGGTACTTCTTCTCGTACCTGTCTGTCTTAGCAGGAGCCGTGGACGGGTTCTTCAGGAGCACCAGCACCTCATCCCAGATGTCGTCCAGTAACAGGACTGAGAGGACAGTCTTCCTCTTGGCCTCCCGCCGTTGGTAGAGGAAACCTTCCTTCTGCTCCTCAGGGCAGAGCTGGAAGAGCTCTGATGCCCTGGCGATCCTGGCATGGAAGGAGCCAATTTCGTTGGGAGGGGAGGCCCGAGCGGGTGGTGATGCAAGGTCCATTCCGTCGTCACCACCGCCGTCATCCGTCCCCGTCGTCTCCGTTCCAGTCTCATCCCTCGGAGGAGGGGAAGGAGGTGAAGGCTGCAAAAGGCTGGAAAGGAGGAGGGGAATGAGTTCTCCTCCACTTGTTCAGTGGGCTTCCCGACGGGTCCAGGCTCCGCTGGGGGTAAGCCAACCTCGTTATCTCCGTACACAAGGCCTGAATAGCCATCAAGATCGCTCCAGAGTTGTTTTGTGACATAGGCATTGGTGGCAATGGTTGGGGAGTAGGATCCTCTGTCTCCTCCACAGCCCGCGGTTCCTCGTGGCACCGCCGTCACTTTCTTCGTCCGCCTCGTCGCGATCCCTCCAGTAGGACCGGACCTCCTCAAACTTCTTGTCCAGGATCTTTGCAACGCCAGCCAGCTCATCCTCAGAGGTGCTATCTGTGTCCATAATGGCTACCCCCCCCCTCTTTCTCCGCCCGGAGTTTCACAGGGGTCTTATCGATAGGCTGAAAGGGGATTCCCTCCCCGATGGCAAGGAAACTCTAGGCCTAGAGGTCTTCTCCACTGGGATAGCCTCCGCAGGCTTCGCCAGGGCCGCCACGACACACTTGATTGAGTCCTTAACCGGGTGAATCCGCGACTTTGGGCGCACATGAGGCCTTCACCTTTGGGGGAGGGTCACCACCTAGCTCCCCCTCGGCTGTCTCCGTCGGGAATCGACCGGGACTTCTCCCGAAGTTTACCCGGGTTCTCCGGTTTCCTCTTCCCCGAGCCAGAGCGCTAGCTCGTGGTTGATGGCGTCGGTGATAATGCGCACTGCCTGGCAGCAGAGGAGCCCAACTGATCGACGCTCCCGGTGCCCGCGGACTCGCAGTGCTTTGCCTTTTGTTGGGCCCCTGTCCCCAGAGCGCCCTCAAAAGGTAGAAGACCGCTCGGACTTCTTCCTCTTCTCACCTGCTGCTGGGCTCTTCCCCTCCAGCCAGTTGGCGAGTCGAGTAAGACGATCCCTCATTGTCCGTTCGGACACGTTCTTACAAAACGCTGTCCTTCTCCACGTGCGATTTGTCGTTGTGAAGGCAGTAGAGGCACTGAGTGCGCTCATCCTCAAAGACATTCTGTAGCCCGCATCCAGGGCAGCTCCTGAACAGCTTGGGTCCAACAGGCATCATTTGTCCTGGGCCATGACCATGCGGGGTAGGCCTCAAAGATCTTCTGGAATCCTCCGAGAAGTGAAACTCGACGAAAAGATGCCCTTGAGGGGAGACGAAAGTTCCGAAAATGGGTCCCCATTGATCGGAAGTAGAATCAGTGGAGCTTGAGGCTCGATTGACCGAAAATATAAGAGAAAAATTCGAAAAAACGCTAAACGCAGTAAAAACTCAAGAGCTAAAGCACGAGGACTCCCAATACTTGAACGTGCGGTAAAAATCTGAAGATGGCTGCCAGAGGGGCTTAGGTAGAGGGCAGTCGTTGCCTGGGGGCAGTATGACCCAGACACCAGTGATTGGTTACTGGTAGGAAGACCGTTCAGAAACGAAACTGAAACTGATTTTTTCTTTACCAAGGATTCCCAGCCTGACGACTGGGAATATTCATGAGCATGTGAATCCATGCCAGACCCCATGCTGGAGAATGAATGTAATTAAATCACTATCCCTTAATAAATCCCCGGGACCTGATGGGTATAATGCACCTTCTATAAAATGTTCAGCAAAGTATTAGCCCCAAGGTTAACATATCTCTAATTCATTCTTGAGCTCTGGGTGCGTTTACTCCTCTATGGAGGAAGCAAAGATTACTTTTTCCCAAAACCAAGTAAGAATCCCGGGAGATGTGGGTCATATCGACATATAGTTTTAATTAATCTTGATGCCAAAATATATTCAAAGGTTCTTGCACATAGGACAGAAAGCTTGCATCCCTCCATCTGCCCGGACCAGCCTGGGTTTATAAAAGAAATGACAGACATGATAATGTACATCGTTTATGTCATGTGTTACAAAAAGCGGCAATTAAACAGATCCCTGCGCTCCTATCACTGGATGCGGAAAAGGCTTTCGACCGGGTAGAGTGGTCGTTCCTTTTTCAGGGCATGGCCCAGATGGGATTTGGTCTGCAGTTTATAGCAAAAATCAAAGTAAAATATAATCTTCCGATGGCCCATTTATTAATAAAGAGACAACGTTCCCCCTATTTCCCTGCAGCAAGGCACAAAACAGGGTTGCCCCCATGTCACCATTGCTGTATGCTATAGCTATCAAGCCTTTTCTTGCAAAAGTCTGACAAACGCAGGATAGTGTGTGTGCGTGTGCGTGTGCGTGTGTGTGTGTGTGTGGGTGTGGGGGGGGGGTGGGGGGGGGGTTGGGGGGGTGGGGGGGTGGGGGGGTGGGCTTGGGGAACGGGGGACAGAACATAAAATAATACCATACGCTGATGACAGGTTGGCAGTTTCGGAACCGGCCACATCTATATGGGGGAATAAGAAGGGAATTGGAGCAGTATGGTTTGGTGGCAGGTCTAAAAATCTATTTAGCCAAATCAGAAATATTAAATGCATCTTTGCCCCCTGCTCACACACAAAATTTGAATGGGCACAGGGGCTCATTAAGCGGTTGGGAGTCGTAATAACTCTGGATTTAGAAGGTTTATATGAATCGAAATATTCCCCTGTATTGAAAGAGATTAAGAGCCAACTGGGAAACTGGGGTCCTTTAGCAATCTCATGGCTTGGGTGGATAAATGTTATAAAGATGACCATTCTGAGGGGCGTGGCCAAGAGGCCATAGAGGAGGACGTGACTCCTGCTGATCCGGCATGATCCTACGAAAATAAGCGGAAATACTGCTTTTTTTAATCTCACGGACAGAGATGAACAAGTTACTTAACAACTAACGTTCTTTCGACTGATGTTCCTCCCACGTATTCCTTATCTAGGATATTTGTATCTCACCAGCTGCCCTGCTTCTGAAAAAAAAAAATATATACATTTCGGCAGAGGGTGCTGTGCACGAGGTCGTGGCGTTGATACGGTCTCCGTAGCGTGTCAACGTCACCAGTCGTATAAGTAGCTTGTGCCGCGCCCATATGCTTCAGTTCTGTTTTTACGATAGCTTTGCAATAGAGTTAACGGTGCGCTTCATATTTTCCTCAGAGAAAATTTCTTCTTCGCCCCCTTCCACTCCTAAAACAGGGTTTAAAAAGTGTGTTGACTGGTTCCAAAATGTCTATCACCGACCCTCACCGGGTATGCCATTGGTGCTTGGGACTGTGACTGTGGCTCCTGTCATGCCCGTTGGCTTCAGCTCTGTTTTTTCATGTTATGATTCCAGGAACACCCAGGCGTGCCTCAGACTGCAAGCTATTCGTGAACGAGAAGTGTAAATAACGTAAACTGTTGTACAGGGTAGGATGGGAGGGGCGATGAGGAATACGTGGGAGGAACATAGTCAAAAGAACGTTACAGTTGGTAAGTAACTTGTTCTTCGAATGGATTGTGTCCTCCCATGTATTCCTCATCTATGATGGACTCCCATAGCAGTAGTACATTTGGAGGTGGGAGTACTAATTATTTTTCATCATGTACGGAATTAAGTACAGCTTTTGCAAACAGACCTTCCTGGGAAGAAGAGGCATCTAAGCAGTAATGCGTAACAAAGGTGTGCATTGTTGCCCAAGTTGCAGCTGAAAAAATATCAATTACAGGGACTCCCCTCTTCAGAGCCGCAGGAGTAGCTATGCCCATTCTGGAATGGGCACAAAGCCCTTCTGGTGGGTCTTTCCCAGCTAATCTGTAGCACTCTACTATAACCAAACTAATCCAGCGGGATATAGTTTGTTTTGTCACTGCTAGTCCCAGTTTATGGCCGGTGTAACCCACAAAAGTTGGTCATCCTGGTGCAATTTTGTCATTCTTGATATATAAAATCTGTATAACCTCTGCTCTTTGCCCAAATGAGGATAGAAGGTTGAAGTGTGATTTTTTTGTGACAAATTAAAGTCAGAAACTACTTTTGGCAAAAAAGAAGGTTTAACTAAGCAGCACCTTATCCTTGTAAAAGGGAGTATATGGAGGTTTGCATGAGAGAGCCTGCAATTCAATAACCCTGCGGGCTGATGTTAAGGCCACAAGAAGGACAGTTTTGAGTGTTTAAAGCCTTAAAGGACAGGAATGTAGAGGCTCAAAAAGGCATATTAGGAATTTCAACAAAAGGTTCAAATCCCAAGTAGGGACATGAAAAGGTATTGGGGGTACAAATTTGTGAGCCCCTTCAAAAACTGAATAATCAAAGGAATCTTAAAATAGGAAACCTCTTCCAAGGAGCGCTTGAATATGGAAAGCGCTGCCAAATATCCCTTTATTGTCCCAATCTGGAGCCCCAGCTTGGCCAGATGTAATAGAAAAGATAGAACTATAGGAGGGCCACATTGAAAAGAGTCTTCTTCTCTGTACCAGTTACTGACTTTATTCCAACGACAACGGTACAGAGATTTAGTTGCTGGCCTTCTGGCTGAAAGCAAAATCTCCATTCTGTCCTTAGGAGGTGCCAATCCTTATATCTCAACCTCTCAGAAACCATGCGTGAAGGTTGAGTGTCTTGACCTCTGGATGGAGAACTCAACCTTCCTCTTGCGAGAGAAGATCCTCTGTTGGTGGAAGACGTACTGGAGGGCAGATGGACATAGACATGTCCAGAAGGTCCGGGTACCACATCATCCTGGCCCAATCTGGGGCAATTAGGATCATGAGTTTCCTGAACTTTCTCAACCTCCTGATTACGTGAGGAATCACAGGGACTGGGGGAAACGCGTACACAAGTGGAAATTCCCAGTCCACTACAAACGTGTCTCCTAGAGCTCTTCTTAGGGGAAATTCCCCTGGAGCAGTACTGATCGCACTTTCGGTTGACCGAGGTCACAAACAGATCCACCTGAGGGGGTTCCCCAAAGGGTGAAGATCTCTTGAAGGACTTCCTGAGCTAGTTACCACTCGGATACTGTGCTCTGCCTGCTCAGAGCGTCCGCCGCTGTGGTCTGCTCTCCGGCTAGGTGAACTGTTGACTGAAAGATTCCATCTTGTATTGCCCAAAACCAGAGCTGCATTGCCTCTGCACAGTGGTAGTACCCTACGCCTCCTCTCTTGAAGTAGTACATGACAACTGTGTTGTCCATCATTATCAGGACATTCCTTCCCAGTACGGATGCCAAAAAGGCCTTCAGCGCTAGTCTGATCGCCCTCAGATCCAAAAGGTTGACTTGTAGTTTGGACTCCGATGGAGACCAACAACCGCTGATTGTCAGATCGTTGGTCTGGGCTCCCCACCCCGCGAGTAAGGAGTCTGTCACTACTCGTCATCTCTGGCCATGGGTGCCAAAAAGATTCTCCCTGAGAATATTGTTGCTGCAAGCCCACCATAGAAGGTCCTGGGCAACTGTGTTTGGAACTTGCAGAAGATCCAACATATTCCCCGAGAATTGGGACCACTAAGTCCTGAGGGCCCATTGAAGGGATCTCATTCACAATCGGGCCTCTGGCACCAGACAAATGCAGGATGCCATGAGGCCGACCAACCTCAGAAAAATCGAAGGCTGGCAGAAGCTGGGCATTTTGGGACTTTGTTACCATCTGCAAAATGTGGGGAGCTCTCATCTCGGGAGACAAGGCTTTCCCCGATTCTGCCTCCCACCAGGGTCTTGTGTGCGAAGGTCTCAGATTTGGAGGCAGCTGCAGGAGCAGCTGAGGGCAAAGATGCCGCTGCTGAGGCTGATTTCACACCTCTTCCTCGTCCACTACAAGGGAAATTTCTTTTACCTTTCTGAGCAGCCTGTCCTCTTCCTCTACCAAACGAGGATTAGTACCCAAAAGAACAACCCCTCCAGGAACATTAGCCTCAATAAGGTTTTTGAGGCTGTCGTATAGAGGTACTAAGTGACTTAGCTGCCGCCTTGGAGGTTTGCAGTTTCTCTAAGCTCTCAGCTTTACTGCCGAACAGCCTTGAGCCGTCGAAAGGCATGTTGAGTAGCCTGGCCTGCACGTCGGAGCAAACCCAGACTTCCTCAACCACGCAAATAGACACAGATGTATATAGACACTCCAATCCTACCTTTCACATCTTCTTACTTCTTGAATGCAAATTGTTACTCATGATGGACAAATAGTTTTGTTTATTTACGTCTCCACAGTATTTTTGCAAAAGCACTTTATACATCCAAATAAATACACAGTACATTGATAGTTTGTCTGGCATAGGCAACAGACCTTCACAGATCACCCATTCCTTATTGCCTAGCACTGTATGTAGCCCTCCGTCATGACACATACAACTATGAAAAGAAGCTACAAACCAATCAAATTTTAGCAATGAAAAAAAAAGAATAGTACGATCAAGTCTGTACAGCAAGTAACAGCTACTGCAACACACGCTGGGTCTCTAAATAGGAGACAGAAATTGAGGATGCTCATAATAACATGGTTACTCTTGGGGTCTCCCAGGGTGTAGGCATGATAATCAAACATTAACCGTAGTAGTTTGGTTCATTTATCATCGTATTGGTAAGTTACCGCACTTTGATTAGAATTAGCATAGAACATCAGGTCATAATCTCATTAGGTCCAAATTGTTATGCCATTATTGCTAGTATCTCACCTGAGTGACACCATGTTTCCTAGCTCTGCTGGTAAACTTCGGAGTTTGTTGGATGAGAGGTCCAAGTAAACTAAATTATGAAGCTTGGAAATATCAGGTGGAATTCGAGAAAGGTTATTGTCGCTGAGATGTAGAGCAGTCAAATGAGTCAAGGTCCAAAGAGATGTACTCAAACTACGCACTCTACCTAAAAAAAATTAATGAAAAAAAAAAATCATCAGAATAACCTGCAAGCATCGTATTTTACACTAGCTGTAGAATGAAGAGGTGATAAAAAGGACTCACTGGAATTTTATAACCCAAAATTAGCTTCTCACTTTTTGGACCAAAACCTTCACGAGAAATTCTGGAAAAATATGTTAAACCCCCATCCCCCGACCCCCCGCCTCAAAAAATATATTCATCATGCGAAGAAGCCCCAGTCCTAGAAAGGTATGCAATGTAAATAAAAACACCCCATGACATTTACAACAAAACGTTAAGCAGAAAAGTTAGACCGATGTATTCAGTTAATATTTTAAGTGCCTTTCTCCACTACAAGGCACTGAAGATCTGTATGTGCACACACATCTACATCAAATCAATCGTCAGGATACAAAGTAAAATACCACCGGCTAAATTAACATGTTTCAATACTGTGGAAATTAACAACACATTACATAGAGAGTTCTCTATGGATGCCCTCAATATCATGGATCCACCCCAGGATCTCCTTCCAGGATCGCTCTATGTGTGTGCAGCTCCACCATTGGTGGCAATATGTGCAGATTTGACCACATCGTCTCCAGCAGTAGGGGGAGATGCCCTCGTACATTTTTGCCAACCGTTGTGGGGTAAAGTGCCATTGTGTAAGGATTCTGCAGTTGTGCATTTTGTATCGCATTGCAATGAGGATTTCCATACTGCTTGTATATAGCGTCCCCGCCAGCTCAATTGTTATCCCAGCCCAGTTCCATGTCCTATCACGTCTTACTGTTTGGTGGTGGAAGATGACCCCTGTCCTTTAGCGCGCTATACATGCTTGATATAAGACCTTTAATACTCATGTGTGTATCTAATTTTTTTTTTTTTTTTTTTTTTTAAATGGGATGAGGGGGCGCTGCAGCTGACCGTTCCATTTACCGTCCGGAAGGACGCCTTTTAGCTGTACATATGGCAAGGGTTTAATACGTAGGCCCTGCTGTACGCTCTCAAGTTAGTCTCGTCAAGAAGGATCCATCTCTCCACAATTGTCCCGCTCAAGCCCTGTTCATACTGTGGTTGGAATCAGAGGGGTTCTGAGAGGAGTCTCTTATTGGGGGGGTCCATTTGCAGCGAAGCAGCGATGGCCATGTCGTCACTCTGATCATGCCTGGGTTTCTGTTCCAGAACACTTTCAGTACCGGGTGGGATGGCGTTCCGAGGGGCCCATAGCCATTTGCCCAGGGTTACTGGGGCAAAGAACATTTTCCAGGGCTACCCACTGTTTGCATTTAGAATCTCAAATGTGGTCTAACAGAATGCACAGCTGGGTGGCTGCATAGTATTCATGAATGTCGGGGTATGCAAAGCCACCCTTCTCCTTTGCCAGGATCAGAGTTTTGTAAGCAATGCACAGTTTTCTATTGTCCCAGAGGAAAGCTAGTAGGGTCTTTGTTGATGTGTTCAGGAAAGTGCTTGGGAGCTAGACTGGAAAAGGAAGAGGAGACGTGGCAATATATTCATCTTGATTGCGGTAAGCCTGCCCGCTCAGGAGAGTTTGAGCTTGCTCCATCTGCAGAGGTTCTGCTAGATTGCAGACCAAAGAGGTGTATAATTGGCTTGGTACAGTGTCTGGAGGTTTGTTGTAATGGTGGCCCCCCTCGCCCCCAAGTATTGCGGGACCTGGAGGCCCCAGGAGAGTGCTGATGCGACGGGGGCGTCGCAGGCTCCTTGAGTGGAAGAACTGTTTTACTTCGGTTTATAATATAAATTGAATCTAGAAGGTATTCTCAACATCGAGTGTGCACTAATCGCACCACTGTCTTAATGTTGAATCTACAAAATGTGCCCCATTAGCATCACTGTACTAGAGTTGAATTAAGATAGTATTCCCAACATATGAAGGTGACTAGATAGCGTTACTGCGTTAAAACTTGAATTTAGGAGGTATTTAACATCATTAAGTGTGCCTGGTCTCATAATATATATAATACATTACTCATCGTAATCGTATTTCTGATGCTTGTATCTGCTTGGATTCACATGCTGTGCATAGGCCGACATCTAGTGGAAGCTGCAGAGTATTACAGTTTGTTTTTCGAAACTCGAAAATGGGCGTCGACACAGGGCGTGCCAGTAATACTATCCCTAGTGTGACGTCCACTGTACCCATGATCCCTCACGCGTCTAGGACGTTCAGATTGTATTTTTTCTTACATGGAGTAGCGCGAGTACAGATAATCCAAGCAGATAGATAAGACTACAAGCATCCATGCGCCTTCTCTCAGAGGGGAGGAAGGGTGGGTCACATGTGAATCTAAGCAGATACAAGCATCAGAAATACAATTATGGTGAGTAATGCATCTCTTCTGAGGCTTGTTGAATCTGCTTAGATCACATGCTGTGCATAGATTAGCGAGCATCCTTATAAAGGGATGGATCTCCCTGATATTGAGAATAGGGCTGTGTACTGAAGGGGTCTGAAGTAGGAGCTTCGACCCGGGACTTCTTACCTGGGGGTATCGGATCCTTAGAGCCTGAGGGAGTTGACCCGTCTGGGGTAAAAGAGAGTGTTCAGGTTTTTGGCGTAGAAATCTGCCAATGATGACATCCTTGGCATTACTCCGTCTATGTCATCAGTAGACCACTCTCGAACTGGGAATGATTCTTTCTTGAAGGCCTTTCCCTGTCTTATCTAGACTAGACTTATTGGTTTGAACCGGGGTCTTTGGGATAAAGACCAAGACTTGTCCATCTTTTTAAGTGGGGTAGAAAGTCTTTGAGGTGTGGAAGTAGGCGGAGACTGCTTCCTCCGTTTTTCACCTTCCCCGTGTGTGGAATAGTGTTCACCCTGTGAGTCCTTCGACGCCTGGCGCCGAGGTTCGGGGGTAGTGTCCCTATCTCTGTGCAGTGGAGGTTGGGACTCGGGAGCAGCCGTTGCGCGGCCTGTTGACGCCGACTCCTGGAGTGCAGACTGGGGATGACGATCGAACCTGTTAGTGAGGCACTTCTGGCAACAGTGGATGGTTGCCTGGAGTCATGCGGCAATCTAGATCGAGAACGCCCAGAGGACACCGAATCGGACTGTTCTTTATGTGCCTCTTTCCGAGTACACGGCGTGCGCGTCGAGTCTCGGTTGGACTTCATGTGTTTTGTGGAAGTGCTGTGCGTAGCGCTTGTGTCGCCGGGGGTCTTCCCCATACCCGCCCTGCCGGACGACCTTCCGAGGTCGGGGACTTGCGCTTGGCTGTCAATTGACGCCACGTTGCCCTTGCTGTCCGAAAGCACAGCGTCGCTGCCATCGCTGAAGGCGCCCTCCGCTGCCATGGCCTCTTGACGCCTGGCATGGTGGGCCCAACGCTTGATCGAACGGTCCTCGAGTGTTTTCGGTTTGAACCTACTACACGCTCTGCAGTTAGCCTCGGGGTGGTCTCTCGGTAAGCAGACATTGCACGTGGTGTGCATGTCAACCCAAGGGTACTTGCGGCTGCACTTGGGGCAAAATTGGAAAGGGGTACCCTCCATGCGCACCTTGTGGCAGCGGGCTAATAAGTGTAGGAATGTATAAGAATGTACCTATATACCAAAAGAGTGTAGAGTATGTCCACCCACCACTCTCCCTACTTGCAGGGCCGAGGCCAGAGGCCTTCCTAGGCCCGGGCCGAGGCCAGAAGCCTTCCTAGGCCCAAATCCGTCGTGCAGCTCTCGGCGGAGATTCTTTCTCCGTGCCGGCGTCGAGTGTGGATGTTCGGTGACTCGACGTTGGGGTGGAGAAATGGGGAAACAACAATATTTTAGCAAAAGTATGGCTAAAGCCAGGGAACTCCGCGGAATGCTTCTGACCAGTATGGCAGAAAAAACAATCCGAGGGTCCTAGACGCGCGAGGGATCATGGGTACAGTGGACATTACACTAGGGATAGCATTACTGGCATGCCCCGAGTCGACACCCATTTTCGAAAAACAAACTGTAATACTCTGCAGCTTCCACTAGATGTCGGCCTATGCACAGCATGTGATCTAAAGTCAGTCAGTCATCCCTCTCCCTCTCCCCCTCTCCCCCTCTCCCCCTCTTCCCCTCTTCCCCTCTTCCCCTCTTCCCCTCTTCCCCTCTTCCCCTCTTCCCCTCCTCCAATTTCTCCTCAACCAAGTATGAATTATCTTTGGAGTCCTATCTTTTGGCAGAATTGCAAAACCGCACAAATTCAAAACAACAAGTTTTACAGAGAAGTATTACAGAGCTCAGTTGCAGCATGATTTTAGACACAAGGGAGCATGAAGTAACTTGGTAAAAAATAAAAAAGGGGGGTGGTCTGTTTGATTGCATTGCCAACTTTAGAATCATTTACCGACTCCAGTTGTTTTACATGAATACTGCTGGGCAAAAGAAAACATACCTAGAAGTGTCTGGTTTTAAAGAAGTCATAACCATGATCGCAAGCATCAGTATCTAATGTGTGTCACGTTACCACTAATTGAGCGCAGTAACTTTTTTTGGAATGGCCAATCACACCAGTGCCTCTGGCAGCTGCGGAGATGCAGACTGAAAAAGCCAGTAAATCACAATTGTAGAATCCTAACTATGTCTGTTGCTTGTAAAAATGAAAGTTATGCACTGTAGTAACTAGAGTACTCCTTGGTTCCTTTCCCTCCATCGTTGTGGGCATCCTTTGCTATTCGCCAACTTGCTTGGAAAAAAAACAAAAAACGATTGATAGTACATTTGACCTATTTCAGCAGCCAATACCATTCCATTGCTTTTTCAAGGGGGGTCCCGCTTCATAAATATTGGAGGTGGGGGGGATGAAAATAAAGGCCCCTGCGGCGTTCAATCTGACCCACATCAGAGGAACAGAACTGACGCCACAGGGTACAGGAGAGGCAGCGGACAGAGAAAGGTTAGATGGGGGGGGGCGTTTAGTGGGTAACTGAGGGACATGCGTTTGGTTTCTTTGGACACTGTAAAAATGTATTTGCAGCGAAATGGACTACCGACAATTCCGCTACGAACAATTCTACCATGGTCAAAAACAACCCAAATCCCAACATGGGGACAGTACCAGAACCTTCGGCAGCAGAAAATTGAGCTTCCCCTTAAATTTAGTACAGTGTGCAGGGGGGAGCAGCCTCAGGTGTGGGAACATCCTCCTCCCGCCTCAACCCCACAGCCCTGCCCTCCAGCGGCTCCCCTCAGCCCCCTTGAATGCTTAGATAACTGGCTACACCTATTACATATTAGCCATTGGTATACTATCCGAGGAAGGTGGGTGCGCTGTCTCGAGGAAAGGGGACTAAGGAGGAACAAGTTACTTACCTTCTCCAGCATGGGGTCTGGCTGGATTCACATGCTCATGAATAAAGAATACATAGCAGTACACATGCACAACCACGGGAGGTGGCAAAGGCTCAACATTAAGCATTACATCAAACTCAACATCAAGCAATCTTACCTCCTCACCAGGCTCACCTCAGGCGAACAGGTTGCGCAGCACTGCTTGGCCGACCCTGGACTCCTCCCTGGAATCCCGATCGACGCAGTAGAATTTTGTGAAGGTGTGCGTCGACCTCCACGTAGCAGCCCTGCATATGTCCAGCAGGGGCACACCAGAAAGGAACGCCGTGGTAGCTGCGATCGCTCTGGTGGAATGGGCTCTCGGGCGGCCAGGCAGCGGTCGGTTTGCCAACCGATGACAGTACATGATACACCCGGAGAGCCATCTGGAAATGGAAGCCTTCGAGAGAGCCTTCCCCTGATTGACAGGTCCAAAGTTCACAAAGAGTTGTGACGTCTTCCGAAAACACTTAGTGCGGTCCACGTAGAACTTCAGCGCTCTAGCCACATCCAGCGAGTGCAAAGTCCTCTCAGCCGGCGACGAAGGGAAAAACACAGGCAACACCAAGAGTTCATTGAGGTGGAAGTCCGACGGCACCTTGGGCATGAAGGAGGGGTGCGTCCTGAGCACCACCCTTGTGTCGTGAAAAGTCAAGTATGGTGGCTTGCAAGATAGGGCCTGGATCTCTCCCACTCGTCGTGCGGAGGTGATGGCCACAAGAAACGCTGTTTTCCACGACAAACTTCAACGGGGCCGAGTGCAGAGGCTCGAACGGAGGTCCCATGAGCTTGGTCAGCACCACGTTGAGCTCCTTCACCAGCGGGAACGATCTGAACAGTCCCTTCATGAACTCTTTCACCAGACGATGAGACCACAAGGACGTCCGCCCCGTGGTTCTGGTGTATCGGGAGATCGCAGCAAGATGAATCTTGATGGACGCGTATTCCTTAGAGGGTTAATCTTCTGTGCGTGGCACCAGACAGAGAACCTCTTCCATTTGTGTCCGTAGCATTTAAGAGTCGAGGACGCTCTGGCCTTTGCAAGAACCTCTCTGCAGTCGGCCGGTATGTCGTATCCTCCAAACTCTAGCGCTGCAGGAACCAGGCCTGCAAGTTCAGCGACTTCGGGTCGTGGTGGAGGATGGCGCCTCCTTCGCTGGAGAGCAGATCCGCGTCCACTGGCAGCTTGATTGACGGGGACGCTGACAAGTCCAGAAGGTCCGGGAACCATATCTGCCTCGGCCACGCAGGTGCGACGAGGATCATCCTGCACCGTGACCTCTTGAGCTGGTTGATGAGCCGGATCAGCAGTGGCAGAGGAGGGAACGCGTATAGGAACAGGCCTTCCCAGGGGAACGAGAAAGCATCGCCCATGCTCCTCGGCTGGGGAAACCTGCTGGCGAACCTCCGGCACTTGGAGTTCGTCGCCGTCGCGAACAGGTCGATCTGGGGTGTGCCCCACCGTCTGAAGAGGCGATCCACTAGATCCTGCCGTAGTTCCCACTCGTGGCACGAGCGCAGCTCCCTGCTGAGTGAGTCGGCGATGGTGTTTTTTATCCCTGCCAGATGAAACGGCACCAGAAACATCCTTTGGGCGACGGCCCAATGCCACAGGTCCTGCGCCTCCTTGGACAGTGCTGGGGACCTGGTTCCGCCCTGTTTCCTGATGTAAAACATGGTGGTGGTGTTGTCGGTGAAGATCCTCACCACCTTGCCCTTGAGGGACGGAAGGAAGGACCGGAGGGCCCAAAACACTGCACGGAGCTCCAGGACATTGATATGGAGGGACTTCTCTGTCGGGAGCCAAAGACCTCTCGTGTGCAGATTTCCGGTGTGCGCTCCCCACCCTTCCAGGGAGGCATCCGTGGTCACTGTCTCCTGGTGGCCTGGGGTCTGGAAGTCCATGCCCGCCGTCAGATGCGCGCGGGTGCCCCACCACCGGATCGCTCGTCGGAAACTCTCGTCGAGTGTGATCCTCTCCTCGAAGTTGCCCGTCGTTTGGATCCAGCGCGCGTCCAGGAACTCCTGCAACGGGCGCATCCGGAGCCTGCACATGGGAATGAGGTAGATGCAAGAAGACATTCCGAGGAGGGACTTGATGGACCTCACCTTGGCCTCGTCGGCAACCAACATCCGCTGTACCTTGCCCAGGATGGCCCTGGTCCTTTCCTCCGACGGGGAGGCCAGAAGGGACACTGTCGAGCTTCGCTCCCAGAAACAGTGCGTCTTGCGCGGGTACCAGATGGGACTTGGCGTAGTTCACGGAGAATCCCAGGTCCGTGAGAAGTTGGACGGTCCTTGCCGTGTGCTCCACGGCGAGCTCCCTCGTCTTGGCTCGAATGAGCCAGTCGTCCAGGTAGGGGTAGACGTGGATCCCCTCTCGGCGCAGCTGTGCCGCCACTGGTGCAAGGCACTTGGTGAATACCCTGGGTGCCGACCGCAGACCGAAGGGAAGGGCTCTGAACTGATAGTGACGCCCTTGGACCACGAACCTGAGAAATTTTAGGTGCCCCTTTAGGATGGGAATATGGAAGTAGGCATCCTCCAAATCCAACGACGACAGGAAGTCGCCCTCCTCCAGCTGACCCAGGACGTGCTGGAGGGTGACCATCCGGAACTTCTGCGCCTTGATGAACTTGTTCAGCCGTCGTAGGTCTAGGATGGGGCGCCATCCTCCCGTCTTCTTCACGAGGAAGTATCTGGAGTAAACTCCGGAGCCCCGAAGCCTCTTTGGGACGAGTTTGATGGCGCCCTTCCTGAGCATCGCCTTTACCTCCCGGAGAAGCTGAGGGACGTGGCACTTTTTCCTGGCCACAGGGGGGACGCGCGGGCACCTTCTTTGAAACTCGAGCGTGTGGCCCTGGGCCAGGACGTCCAGCACCCAACGGTCGGTGGAGATGGACTCCCACACGCTGACGAAGCTCGCCAGCCGGCCTCCCACCGGGGTGCTTCGGTGGGGGCCCGACCCCACGGCCGGTTCAATCCTGCTTAGACGAGGCTTTGCCGCCTTGACCTCCTTGGTGACGACGGCGGGGTCCGCCTGACTTGCCTCGTCCCCTGTAAGCTTCCTGAGACGACGAACGGGCCGCTTGAGATAGGTGGAAAATCCGCCGCCGGAACCTTTGAGGCGCCCTTGCCTCCGCCGCTCCGAAAGGGCGGCCGCCGTTGCTGGAGAACCCCGAGAGCCCGGGCCGTCTCCGTGTCCGCTTTAATGGCTTGAAGGGAATCGTCCACTGTTTTCCCAAACAGGTTGTTCCCATCGAACGGCATGTCCAGGACTCTGGTCTGTACGTCTTGACGGAAGTCAGTAGCCTTGAGCCATCCACGCCGCCTAAGGCACACGCCGTTGCCCAACTGGCGAAGTCCAGTGTCGGCGATGTCCGTCGCAATCGTGATGGCGTGGTCCGACGCCACCTCACCTTCCTGCAAGATCTCCAGGGCATCCGCCCTCTTGTCGTCCGGTAGGAAGTCCAGCAGGGGAGCCAGTTTGTACCACAGCTCCCCGTCGTAGCGGGCTACGATAGCCAAGGCGTTGGCCGCCTTAATCGTCGTCGCTGCAGACGAGATGACCCTGCGCCCCATCGTGTCCAATTTCTTTCCCTCGCCGTCCGGCGGGGAAGTCGACGTGGAGGCCGCACCCCCCCCCGCTTTCTTCCTGGCCGCCGCGGAGACGACGGAGTCCGGGGTAGGCTGTGCCCGGAGGCACAAGGGGGCCGCGTCCGGGACCCGGTACTTCTTTTCGTACCGGTCTCTTCTAGCCGGCGTCGTGGATGGGTTCTTGAGGAGGGCAAGGCCCTCATCCCAAATATCGTCCAGCAGAGGTACCGAGAGGACCGTCTTCCTCTTGGCCTCGCGCCGCTGATAAAGGAAACCTTCCTTCTCCTCAGGGCAGAGCTGGAAGAGCTTGGACGCCCTGGCGATCATGGAGTGAAAAGATCCAATCTCGTCGGGCGGGGAAGCCCGGGTGGGAGTTGACGACGGCAGATCCTCGTCGTACACCTCGTCGTCCGTACCCGTCGCGGCCGTTTCAGTCCCCGTGTCATCCCCTCGAGTCGTGGACGGGGAGGAGGGCTGAACGGGGCGCGACGGCTGAAAAGGAGGTGGAGGGTGAATCCTTCTTTTCTTAGGAGGGGGGGCCGCCCGAAGGGCCTGGTTCCGGGTCCCCCGACGGGAGTGGCTCCTCCACTGGCAACGGCAGTCTCGTCCTTATCTCTGAGCATAAGGACTGTATAGCCAACAAAATGGCCGCCGAGTTGTCTTGCGGCGCTGGTAGAGGGGAGTCCGACGGGCGGTCAGGGGCCCCGTCGGTACCCTCGACGATGTCGTCGTCTCCTGCGTCGGGATCCCTCCCGACGGGCTGGTCTTCTTCCACGCCAACGCCGTGGCTTAAGACCTCGATCAGTTCTTCCTCAGAGGTTGAGGCCGAATCCACGACAACCTCCTGCCCCCCCTTTCTCTTCTCCGTCGGAGTTTTCACGGGGGTCCTGTCGATGGGCATAAAAGAGGACTCCCTCCACGGTGGCAGGGAGACTCTGAGTCCCGAGGTCGCCACCACTGGTGTAGCCTCCACAGGCTGAGCCAGGGCCGCCGCGACAGTCTCGATAGAGGCCTTGGCCGGATGGATCAAGGCTTTTACCATCTTAGGTGCGCTCACCGCCTTCTCCTTGAGGGGGGGGGGGGAACACTGTCTCGCTCCCCCTCCGCCTTCGAGCTCGACCGGGCCTCTCCAGGAACTTTGCCGGGTGCTCGGCCTTCCTCTTACCCGACCCAGAGCGTTGGCTCGTGGTTGATGGTGCCGGGGAGGGTGCGCCCTGCCTGGCGCCCGTAGAGCCCGACCGTTCGGCGCTCCCGGTGCCAGCGGACTCGCGGTGCTTGGCCTTGTGTTGGACCCCCGTCGCCGGGGCGTCCTCAGAGGTCTTAGAAGACCGCTCGGATTTCTTCCTCCTTTTCTCGCCGGACGGGCTGTTCCCTTCCAGCCAGTTGGCGAGACGTTGATGGCGGTCCTTCATGGTCCGCTCCGACATGTTGCCGCAAAACGCACAGTCCTTCTCCACGTGCGTCTTGTCCTCATGTAGGCAGTAAAGACAAAAGGAGTGTTTGTCTTCCGTAAAGACATTCTGTAGCTGGCATCCAGGGCAGACCCTGAACAGCTTTCCGGGCGTCGAGCTTCCCTTCTCCTGGGCCATGACCGAGATGGGCCTGAGAAACTTCTGGAATCCTCCAAAAGCGTAGCTCGACGAATCTTCACCCTTGAGGGGCGTAGACGAATCCGACACGGGTCCCCGTTGATCGGATGGAGAGTCGGTAGAGCTTGAGGCTCTTTTGACCGAAAAAACGAAGTTTTTTGAGAAAAAACATGAAAAAAATAGCACTAACGCTCGAGAGCAATAGCATGAGGATCCCAACACATGAACGTGCGGTAAAAATCTGCAGATGGCTGCCAGAGGCGGGGCTTAGGTAGAGGGCAGTCATTGGCTGTGGTCAGTATGACGCAGAGATCAGTGATTGGTTACTACTACGAAAGACAGATCAGAAACGAAACTGATACTGGTTTTTTCTTTACCGAGGATTCCCAGCCTGACGACGGGGAATATTCATGAGCATGTGAATCCATGCCAGACCCCATGCTGGAGAACTAGGAGTACTCTTGTCACTACGGTGAGTAAACTTGAATTACTCCTATGTCCCGTAGCGTTTCCTCCATACTTGAGGGTTATTCCACCAAAGAACAGAACATCATAAGGTGGAGCTGTGATAACCAGCATCGCACCTGGAGCTGGTGTCCAGTGAGCAGTGCTTACAGAAGGCCGACATAGTGGCCCAAGTAGCCGCCTTGCTGAGGACATCCCAAGAAGCAGGTCTGTGAAATGCAACAGCCGTGGCCTTGGCTCTGATCACATGGGCATGAACACCCTCTGGAACAGGTCTGCAAATGACCATGTATGCCTCCTAAACGGCCTGGATCATCCAACGGGTGATAGAAGTGTGAGAGCTGGGGGGAGGAGCCCCCAAAACTCATGAACAGTGCCTCCGACTTCCTGAAGGATTTCTACCGAGAGATAAAACTTGAGGACCCTCTTTAGGTCCAAGGAATGCAGGGCCTTTCTGCCTCGGACTGCAGGTTCAGGAAGAACACAGGCAGATCACCCAATTCAGATGAAAGACCACCTTGGGCAAGAAGTTAGAGCGCAAGATGACCTTGTTGTGAAACGTGGTGATGGGTTTGCACGAGGACAACTCCTGCAGCTCACTAATACTGCACGCAGAGTTGAGAGCTACCAGTAAAGGTCTGTCACCAAGTGGCTGTCCACAGAAGCCATCAGCTCAAAGAGTTTGAGCTGCAACGCTGCCAGAATCACACTGAGGTTCGATACCAGGTGCGGCCTGTGCACCTGCAGAAAAGACCTAGACAACCCCTTAATGTGGGCCTTAACCACTGCGTTAGCTGCAGAAAACATTTTCTCAGGGAACCCTTGTAAGCCCCAATGGCCAGCAAATAAGTGCTGCAAGTATCAACCTAAACTCCAAAAACGAGCCAGGTATTCTAAAAAAGCCAGTACGTCGTCCAGAGGACAGACAACAGGGTTCAGACACTCGTCACAAGCCCAATGGCAGAACCTAGTCCATTTACTCATACTGGGAACAAGTCGAGGCCCTCCTGAATGATGTCCCAGTGGTCATCTGAAAATTGAGCATGTTGAAGCCTCAGCTGGTCAGGAACCAGCTTGGCCAGGGACGGATGCTCCACTGCCCCGGCCTGCTGCGTCAGGAATCACCTACTGGAGATCGGAAAGTGGACGGGACACTTCGAGCACGACTGCAGCAGATCCGAAAACCAGTGTCTCCAAGGGCAGTGGGGGTCAATCAGGAGGAAGCTGCAACTCACTGAAGCCCAGAATTTAGGAGGATAGCTCAGGGGCAACGTGCTCACCTTGGAAGCACGACGACATGGAGCAACACAGGTTCGAACCCCGGGTCCGTACTTAGAAACCTCTGGGTACTAAGCACGTTATATATAACCTATCATAACTACAAAGGTTTTTTTTGGAGCAGAGGCGTAGACGGGAACGCTTAACACCAGCAGCCGTGCCTACAGAGATCTGGTAGTCATCTCGCAGAGACCCCCATCCTCTCCATGAAGCAAACTGGGGGGGCACTTGGAATTCAGAGGGGGCACATCATCTTGAGGCAAGCGTGCCGTACAGTGAGCACACAGATGGCCATCAACCCTGTGCAGGAACAACCATGCCAAGGTGTTAGTTTTGGCCAGAAAATGCCTCACCGCCTTGCAGAGGGACAGAAGCGTCTCTGGCGCAGAGAACACCCGCTGAACGGTAGTATTCCAACGCACCCCAGGAAGACCAGTTCCTGAGGTGGGCACAACTGACTTCCTCTGGTTGAGGGAGATCCCCCAGCTGAAGGATATCCACCAATCTCTAGCAGGAGTACACCACCCCTTTGCGTGACCCCCCCACGAGCCAGTTGCGCAAATAAGGGTACAGATGATGGTCCTCCAAACAGATGGCCCACCACTGCGTTCATCAACTTCGTGAAGACACAAGGAGCAGAGTTCAGGCTGATGGGCAGCACCTTATACTGAATGTGGTTAAACAATCGTGACCTGCAGAAACTTCTGATGCAGTTGGTAGATGCAGGTATGTATCACTGAGGTCCAGGGAACACATCCAGTCCCCTGCACACAGACTTGGCTATGAGCGTGGGAGTAATCATCTTGAAGCGGTAAAGGCAGATTTAGAAATGACAGGTCCTGGACAACCCTCAGGCCAGCCTGTTTGTTCTTGGGTACTGAAGGCTTCTCCCAAACATTGCACATATACCCAAAACCAAATAAATGGACACACCCTGCTAGGGAATGAGACTAAGAATAATGTCAAGTGAAATTTATTTATATAATATAAAAATCGCAAGCAGAGAACTCTGCTGCCCGAGAGCGCTCTGCCAAACAATACACGGGCAGCACCTTATGAAGCAAAACATCACGAGTGATGAAATGACAAAGTATGAAAAACAGTCAATTGGTCGGCCCCCATAGCACAGCATGTGCCATAGGTGATGGCAGGCTGCAATTAGTTGCTTGCTTCGAGTCGATCTGGGAGCACGTGGGTCAGCTGTGCTCATCTCTGTGGTGAACGTCAGTGCAGTTAAAGAGTTCTAGCTAATATAAGCTTAACAATAGGCATTGGTTCAGAGTGAATAACGATGGACATAAAAGTTAGTGCATGAGTGGGGCCAGTTACAACCCCTGGGCAGATACACCAGCATTACGACCACTCTAACCGGAGGCTCATAAAACAGTCTTGACCCAAGTGCCCACCCTGTGGGGTTTTGATTTACCCAATGCCTCATGATATGGATAGACATGTGTTATGTTTAGGGAGGATATAGTGGTGTCTGGGATTAGAATGATGGTGGGGGTCCCCATCTGGTTATCGTGAAGGGTTAGATGTGTATCTGTATCAAACGACCAGAGGGCCTTGAGCTCAGTGGACTGTGGCCTGGCGGGGTGGCGGTCAGAGGTGCATGAGCAGATTTGTGGAGATGAATAGGCATATAGACTGAGGCCTGCTCCGGTCTCACATTACGGATGAGCTGATCTGTTCTGGGATGATAAAAAAAGGTTGAAACAATGAATGGCTAGACTTCTGTGAGAATAGGGCTTGTGCGGAGCTGGCAGGAAGCAGAGGCGGTCTGGGTTGCCTTTCTAAAACGCTGGGCAAGGGAGAGACAGTATTTAGAGATCATGTTCGGGCCTAGCAAAAGATGGTGTCAGGTGTGTGACAAAATGGACTTTCTAGGCATATAAAGACTTGGTTATTGGTTTGCTTACTGCGGTAATTAGTGTGACCGGGTGTGCGGGGCGTCTCCCTCCTCTAGTAAATACAGGATTTCATTCAAACGCAGGAATGGTGAGGGGCGGAAAAGACAACGTCTCCCCCAACAGTACTAATCCAGGATTTTTGCGGTACGTGGAGCCCCCGTCTACAAGAGGAACCAGTTCCATCTCCTGCATCTCCAAGAGCGAAAGGACATCCCGTAAGAGAGCCAGGCACCCGATCTGAAGAAGAGGAGAGGATTTAGAGGCAAAGGAAGAGGAAGACTGAAGCCCGTGGAGATTACAGATAGGATCCATGGTGTTGGGAAGGCATGGAATCCCAAGTATGACAGTAAGAAAGGATAAAATTTGTAAAAAACCTTTATTGTAAATGCTGGGGTCGGAGAAACTCCTTTTTGGCCCTATAAGTAAGATGGGAGTAGTCTTGACCATCAAATAATAAAGGAAACAGTCCTAGTAGAGTTAGTCAAAACAAAATGGCATATGCTAACAAAAACCTGCCTGAGGCCTGCCTGGCCTTCCACGTTAAAGTCTTACTTGACTTTCAAAATTGTATTCCAACGTAAAGTTCACAAAAGGTTCCCCTCTGCTGGGCTCAGACCTCACGTCACAGTTCAACACAAACTTGCCGGCGGGGGGGGGGGGGGGGGGGGGGTACACTCACTTCCCACCCACGCTTATTGTACTTCAGGTCTCCCTCAATCAGGCGCAGACGTCAAAGACTTTCGGATGTGTGTGGCTCTTTACAGACCACCACAGGACCACTTCAACTCAAAGTTCCCATTTACTCTTGCTTAAATCACTTTTGCCATTTGTTCGCTTTATAGCTTCAAACAAGGCACCTTTCACAGAGCCTTTCGAATGGGCCACTTCCTTTCACCGGAGCACTCCGTTACTTAGTATTGCTGATCTCATTCACCCAGGAGGGTCGCTGGTGACCTTGAAACAGTTCAATCTTCACTTGTGGAATCTGGCCTCCACGTGTCTTTTGCGGTCTGTCTGAGCCAACAACCTACAGTACCAAAAATTCCCAACCTCTAGGCACAGCTTCTGGGTAGCCGCAGTGACGAAGGAGTCTGTGTTGGCTTGCCACCGATGCAGTCCTGAGATGGTATAACAGCACTTTCCCAAAGACTCCTTGGAAATACAACTGGAGGTGGCTCCCGTGGAGGAAGACGATTACTATGGTTTAGCAAACAAGAAGGCTGCAGCCACCACTGAAGACTGAGGCTGCGGGTGTGAGGCCAGGAGGATTGGCTTCCCCTCCGTCAGCCTGAACCCGTTGTCCAACTTCTAGTTCATCTGGGCGTTGGCCCTGGAGTTCAGGTGCTTCCTCATGCAGAGGACCCCCCCCCCCACCCCCACCCCCACAACAACTCCACCAGACCCTAAAGGCGGTCATGAAAAGCCTTCACGGATGCAGAGAGTTAATCATCCTGGGCATAATCGCCCCCCCCCCTTCCCCTTTTTCAGACAGGGGACTCCTGGCCCTGGGACACAGGTGCCAACGGGGGACCCTGCCCCTTAAGTCCAGCGCAGAAGACAGAGCCAAAGGCTGCTGAGGGGGGAGGCGTTGCAGGTACTGGGGAAGGTGGATGGTCTGAATAACCAGTAGGGCTTGGACGGGGGGGATGGGGAGGGGCCTGGTGCTGGAAATGGCAGCACACAGGGGAGGGGGGTGGGGTTCAGGCAGCACCACCTGAGGGACAACCTGCACTATAAACTTCAGGAGCCCCTTCATATGAGAGGGGCATGAGGAAGAGGAAGCTCACGAAAAATCGTTCCTCACAAGCCCCCAGGTCTTGTGCTGGGCCTCTGCTCCTGGTAAAAGCGTTGAGGCCCCTGGGGGCGTGTAGCTGTAAGGATGGGGTGGGGTGGGAAGATTTATCCCTTTAGGAAACCAGATGCCTGTACCGTATAATCTGCTAACGCTCCAGGGGGAAGAGAACTGGGATCATCTTGCAAAGCTCATTTGATGGGCGAACGCACAGGCAGGCCCTGAGCTGGATCCTAGATGGCCGCCAGCCTGGCAGGCTCTGCCACGTGCGCCTCTGCCATTTTGAAGCCTTGCGCCACATCATGGGCAGGAGGGAGTGAAGGGCCTGAGCCACGAGAGGCCTCAGACACTGGAGGATACAGCTTGAGTCTTGCACTCTTGGCCAGCAGGTCGTTGCAACACCCTGCCTCATGACTTCGGAGCGAGCTACGGTTGGCTGGAAGTCCCTCTGCACCTGTGCCGGTACCCATGCTGGATTGTGGAGAGGCCAGACTCGCAGGTGGCACTTGACGATTCCTTACCTCTCCTGGGGTAATAAGAAAAGGATTAACTTTATTGCCCTTCAGAGGACAGCGCGGTAGGGCCCCCGAGCCTGTCAGCTTTGGAACCGGTAGCCAGGATGGCCTCAAATCTCACCCCAGAAGAGACCCCAGCCTGCGTAGGGAAACAAGCCTTTGAGGCCTCAGAACCTGAATCCAAGGAACCCCGATCGGTGGGAAGGCACCCAGTCATGCTTTTTTCACCTTCGAATTCAGGAAACTGATTTCATCTTTTCTATTTTAAATTGGGTATATGTCAAAGTTACAGAGCAACTTTCTGTTAAATAATAGCCACGAGGCAAATTTTAAAGTGGCAGCACCAGCCTTATCACGTACATGACTTCAAGTGAAGATTAAGACTATTCGGTTAACACGTTAGAAACAAATCAATATAGTCATTATGACTCGAGGACGCTTTCAACTAATCAATTTGGAGGCTTTACGATGCTACAATTGATATGTATTTGAGATCGAATCAAACAGTATCGGATGAAAGGAATATTTTAAAATACATTTTGAAAGTAAACTTAACGAAAAACCGCTTCAGGCTGCCAGTGTTTTCTGGACTTCGTTGACCGACACTTGGCTGAATGCTGGCAAAGGAGGGCATGAAATAAAAAATACCTTGTCGGAGATTCAGACTCTTAGTCCTTGCTCTACCCTCCTGCACAACTGGTCGGGAAAGCCTGTATGCTAAAAGAGGACTAACTTTTCCAAATGTTCGAAAGCCCTTCCACCCGATGCATATATCCATGTCTATTCCCTCCCCCACCCCTCCCACCCCCGACGCCCCGCACCCCACCCTCGCTGCGCCAATCGCGACACCCAGTTCCTTAATGTCTTTTTTTTCTGCCTTCCTCGTCGAGGGGTGAGGGCAGGAGCCCCCCCAGCCCAGCAGAGGATCCAGGCTCCAGCGCAACACGGACAGGGCCTGCCTGACCCTGTCCCCCTACAGCGCCTGACTTGCCCATGCCGGGCGCGAAGCGGCGCGAAACCGAGGCTGAGCCTCGATCACATCAGCTGGTTCCGCCGGCAGGCGGATTCGCCGGCGGCCAGCACTAAGGCCACACAAAGGCCTGTTCCTGCGCCTGTTACGCGCATGGGAGCGCGGCGTGGCCACCCCCCCTGCACAAATTTTCTACACTCCAACCGATACACTTCCACCCGGACAATGAAGAACGTACTGTAAGTACTTGCCAGCACCGGAGACACCACTGTATGTTTAAACCCTAACCGACTCTATTGAAATCTGCTATATTGTTCCTATATTGTGCCTTTTGGTCGCCTACAGACCATCTAGCCTGCTATATTGTGCCTTTTGGTCGCCTACAGACCATCTAGTCTGCTATATTGTGCCCTGGTGCATACATTTAACATGTACTTTTCCTATACGCCTCAGTTTAGAATGTGCCTATCTGCTAGCCTCTGTGCCTAGTCCATTGACCACCGTGCCCTCTGTACCGACTCTGACCTGACTACCTGCCCTCCTGCCTATCCCGACCCAGTCGGCTCCCACCTCACCTCAAACTACTCTATTACTACCACCTAGTCAACCTCGGCCAACTACACCCGGGTCTTACTCTGACCACCCATGGCAAACTTCTACTTAGCCTCGCTCACCCTAACAGCTACACTCGCCCTGCTCCACCACAACAACACTACCCACCACAAACCCCTTCCGCAATCACTCCCAACCCAACTTACTATGGGCTTTTTGGAGGCCCAACATACTGACAAGCCCGACGCCCTCAGTCCTATAGAATGGATCCGCCGATTTGCTGCTCCACCCACTCCTTGGAACCCATGCACATTAAAAGACAGAAACCTGAGACTCGGCTCTCGGTTCATAACCCCCAAAACACTTGCCAAAAAACACTCCTTTCATCCCGCACACATTCAAGCAAACTCCGCTCAAACTTTGAACATCACCCAATCAGCCCTCTTGAGTACATCTGAACAACCACTAATCAAGGGCGCCCTTGTCAATGCCCGCTCCCTGGTCGCCCATGCGCTAGATATCGCAGACTTCATCTCTGTCAACAATCTACACTTCCTGGCTATCACGGAAACTTGGCTGCACCAAGCAGCAGGCCCAGCCTTATCCCTCGTCATCCCAGAAGGTTATTCAATACTAAGGAAAGACCGGGACACAGGCAAAGGAGGAGGAGTAGCCTTCATCGCTAAAACATCCCTTGGACTTAGATTAATCCCGCCGCCTAGCTTCCGATCTGCAGAACTTCTGTCAGCTAAGCTCCAACTCTCTGCCACACAAACCATACTATTACACCTCCTTTACAGACCTCCAGGCCCCATCACCACATTTGAGGAAGAGATATCTGACCTCTTGACCACCAACACCAAAACAGGATCTCAAATTATCCTTCTTGGCGACCTCAACCTCGGTCTCGGCGACCCAAACGATACCAATGCACTCTCCCTGGAAAGCACCATCTCCCAACTAGGGTTCAAGCTCAGAATCACAGACCCTACCCACAACAAAGGCAGGACCCTGGACTGGCTAGCGGATCTCAACTGCTCTACGACCATTACAAAAAACGAGCAAACTGCTTGGTCTGACCACCACGCCATCTCCTTCTCCATACAAGGGAATTCACAACCAAACTCTCCAACCCCTACCATCCCCCAAACCCTCACCAGAAACAACCGCAACATTACTTTACAAAACCTCTGCCCACTTATAGACAATATCTGTACCCCTACAAACTACGCCAACCTAGATGCAGAGAAACTCGCTGACCTCTACAACAAAACGTTAGAATCAGCAATAGACACCATCGCCCCACTCAAACTCACCAAAGCCAAACCGGCAGCTCATATGAACAAATGGTTCACACCAGAGCTAAAAATCCTCCGAAACTCCAAACGAGCCGCAGAAGCCACCTGGAGAAAAATGCCCAACCTCTCCAACAAAACTCAACTCTCGATAGCAGCCACCACCTACAAAACTGCTATCCTTAAGGCCAAAAAAGAGACATATGATAACAGAATTGAGAACGCCAAATCCAAAACAAAAGAGCTCTTCAATATCCTTAGGGAACTCGAATCCCCCCCCACTCTGGCTGAAACCTGCGTGAAAGATGCAGACTGGTGTGAGAGGATTCAAAAAGCCCTTGCAGACAAAATCACCATGTTACAATCCAAAATCGAACAGAAAAAGCTCAGCCTATCCAAAAAAACAAACCACCCTCCGCCCACCACCCCCAAAACACCTACTTGCCCCCCCTTCTCCTTCTCACCAGTTTCCACTAAAGAAGTGGAAAGCATCATTAAGGGCCTCAAGCCCTCTAGATGCCAAGGGGACTCATGCCCAGCTCCCATCATCCAAGAAGGCGCCAACACTCTGGCCCCCTTCATAACAGCCCTCATCAATGCATCCTTCAAATCAAGCTCAGTGCCCAGTAGCCTCAAGGAGGCCTGGGTCATGCCACTTCTAAAAAAACCTAATCTAGACCCCAATAACCCAACTAATTACAGGCCAATCACCACCGTTCCCTACATCCTAAAGATCCTAGACAGAGTGGCCTACCTGCAAATACAGAAGCACCTGGAAGACAACAACCTCCTGGGTCTCAGACAATCCGGCTTCAGGCCAAGGCATGGAACAGAGTCAGCCCTACTGGACCTAAAAATCCAGATGGACGAGGCAAAGGACAAGGGTAATCTAGCCATTCTCCTACTGCTAGATCTATCAGCTGCCTTCGACCTCGTCGACCATCAGATCCTCACAGAACATCTGATGACCTCAGCGGCCTTCTCTAACCAGGCGACTGCCTGGATCCAGTCCTTCCTAACCAACCGAACCACCCGAGTCTTCTCCCCAGGGGCATCAGCACTCCCTGTCCCCATCACCTGCGGCGTTCCTCAAGGCTCGTGCGTCTCGCCGACCCTATACAATATCTTCACAAAGCTATTGTTTGACCGCCTAGATAATCTAGGTGTCACTTACACAAACTATGCTGACGATACCCAGGTTCTCATCACCCTATCAGGGTGCTACGACGAGGACTCCACCAAAATCAACAACCTTTATTTAGAGATCCAAGCCTGGATGGCAGAGCACGGCCTATGCCTCAACGATGAGAAAACTGAGCTCCTCATTGTCGGCTCCCAACCCCGGCTAAACAAACTAGACCCCCGTTACGCGTCCTTCAACATAGACGGTAACCTAATCACAGTAGCCAAAGAAATTAAAACCCTTGGGGTTTATCTAGACTCTACTCTCTCGCTCAAAAGACAGGTGAACGCAACTGCCTCTTCAACCGCTTACACCAATAAGCTCATCAACGCCTGCAAACCTTTCCTATCACCTTCTAGCTGCATTACACTAGCCAGAGCGTTAGTGCTCTCAAAAATTGACTACTGCAACACCCTCTTTCTTGGCTCATCAGAACACAACCTGAACAAACTACAGGTACTTCAAAATAATGCCATCAGAGCAGCCCTCAGTATCCCACGAAACGCCCACATCTCCAGCTTCAGACAAGATGCTCACTGGCTCCCAGTACGAGACAGAATCTCCCTCAGATCCCTCGTCATCGTCCATAAATGCCGCTCTAACGACGCACCCAAATACCTGGCAGACAAGTTCCACAATCACACCTCAACTAGACCAACTAGAACTCCATACGCACACTGCCTCTCTGTTCCCAAATTCTCCCTAAAAAAAGCAGGCGGCGCCAGCTTCCCGGTCCTAGCTGCCAAACTATGGAATGCTTTGCCACCATACCTTAGAGCAGAACCCTCATTTTGGACTTTTAGAGCCAAAACAAAAACATGGCTTTCCAACAAAATGCCGTTTAATGCACTTTCTCTCTGCTTGCCTTTGTTGACCACCTGTAACCCGGTCTACTAAGCCGTTGTTGTTTTTTCACAATCTGTACTGTATATTTTTGCCATGCTGTAACTGTTTTTAAGTCTCCGGCGCCCAGCTACCCCAGGGTTCGGTGCGCGGTACAAATAAATAAACTAAACTAAACTAAGAGTGCTGAATAGGGATGTAACGGTATAACGGTATACCGTTAAAGATACCGTGAACCACTTAATTGAACAATAATAACCGTCACATTGTTTATACCGGTATACCGTTTATACCGTTAAGTGTGCTTTTCAATCTGATTTGGAAAGGCTGCAGTAAGCAAGTGCTGCACAGTCTTGGTCTTGCACTGTTGGATGTGCCGTCTGCCAAGTAGTTTCAGTTGGAGCAGTTTTTAATGCCATTCCATAAACCACACATGCCTGACATAAAATCAATATGTTAGCAATAGGAAGAATAAATACAGTGCCAAGAAGGAAAAGGGTTTACTTTGGGATGGCGGCTTTGGGATTTATATATTTATAATGGATATTGTTTGCTAAACATATGACAATGGGGGATTTCCCTGGTTCCATCATTGAATTTACATATAATAAGTCACACTGCGAAATTCACTCAGCTCTGTTTGTATTCCCTGCTGCCATACCAAATGGTAACATGTCCGTGATTACTGAACACCTTTTGGCCTGCAAGTAAACTAAAGGCTGTAAAGTAAAGAGCGTGTGTGTGTGTATGCGCACAAGCGTATACTACCATCAGCCTCCATTGATCTGTGGCATGCAGGTTACCAAGATGGCAACATGTTCATCTTCACCAGTAGCCAATGGGGGAGCTAAAAGCCTAAATGACCACTTTAGAAAAGCTATTCAGTTTGCTTTGCCAGTCGCAGCAGGACTCCCCCCACAATCCCCTCCTCCTCTTCACACATGTGTTTGGTGGAAGCAAGGGGTGGCATTTCAGTCGAAAGTATGTTGAAAAGCCCAATTCTGGCCCTGGGTGCCTGGTTTTGTTTGTGATAATAAATCTGACAATGTATGACCTTTTAGAAAATATTTGTTAAGATTAGTTAACTCCACCTGCTATACCACGATAACCATGATATACCGTCATTTGGCAAGAAGGTTATCGTACCGTCATAAAACTAATACCGTGGCACCCCTAGTGCTGAAGAGGAATTTGCTTTTCTAAGGATGGTGAAATTGGTGTCGTCTATGGCAGAGCATGGACTAAAAAAACGGAATTACTCTGATGGTAGCAATTCTATTTCATCCCTCTCACACCCCCCCCCCCCCCCCTTGCCAAATAGTTTGGACCAAACTAAAACACTGACCCGTAAATATAATTGTGTATTCATAAGGCTCTTAATAGCAAAGAGGTTTCTAAGCGTGGACCCGGGATTCGAATCTGTATTGCTCTGTTGTCTTGCTTCCAAGACGCGCATTGCCACTGAGCTATATTACATGTGCCCATGGGTGGAGGAAATCACATATACCAGAAAAACACCCCTTGGCCAAAAGGCACATCTTTTCTGGTTGATGTGTAGCCATGAATTGAACGGTTAATGCTTACTTAAAGCTAGAGGAGAAGCCACCCAAGTGGCAGCCCTACAGTTTTCAGGAATCGGGAACATGCCTTTTAAAAAGGCCACCGATGCTGCTTTGTCTCCGGTAGAATGGGCCCGAAGTCTCAGAGCCTCCCATCTCTCACAAGTCAAACCTTTGCCATGCAAGAGCCCACCCACTTAGGAATAGTGGCAAACAATTGGTCCAACCTCCTTTTGTACGCGCAATTTAACATTTATGAAAAGGTAGTCCTGAGACATCTAAATTGTGCAAAGCCTCGTTTGCATGAAAGGTGTGGGTCCCAGGATGAAACACTGGGAGGAGGATCTCCCGATTTAGATGGAAATCGGGAACGATCTTTGGGAGACAGGAAGGGAGAAAACGAGGAACTTCTTTCCCTTTGAAAAATAAGGTAGTGTTCCTTTGAAGAAAGCTTAAACTCTCCAATTCCCCTTGCTGATGTAATTGCTACCAAGAAAGCAGAAGCTGTACTTCACTAGGCAATCAGATCAAAAGTTGTGCGCATCGATGCAGCACCAAAGTAAGAGCTCATTGAGGCAGGTGCTCTTCAATGGGAGAGCATAAGAAATGACCACCTTCAAAATGCTGCCTAATGGCATCATTAGAAAAAACTGAATTTTATTCTTTATCCAGATAAGCACCCCTCAATGAAAACAACAAGTTACTTCTTACCTTGTAACGTTCTTTCGATGGGATGTTCCTCCGACGTATTCCTTATCTTTGATAATTCGTCTCCAGCTTGCTGGCCTCGGAAATTCTCTCTGTAGAGGGCGCTGCGTGTCGACGTCCGCCGAGTCGATGTCCCTCGACAGCCACCGTATCAGCGCCGATGTCACCATGCTCATAAATAGCCACGCTGGCATCCGTTGCTCAGTTCCGTTTTGTAGCATAAGAAAAGTCATGCCTGAATTGGTTATTGACCTTGAAGGAGTGTAAGCTGCAACCACAAGGGAAGCATTACTGCAGGGATGGATGAGAGAGGCGATAAGGAATACGTCGGAGGAACATCCCATCGAAAGAACGTTACAAGGTAAGAAGTAACTTGTTCTTCGAAGGGATTTTGTCCTCCGACGTATTCCTTATCTTTGATAGACTCCCATAGCAGTGATATGTAATTGGAGGTGGGAGTAATAATGTCATGTATCCCTTTCAGGAATGAACCGAATGTAATACGGCTTTGCCAAATCTGGTCTCTTGACTAGAGGAGGAATCCAGGTTGTAAAATCTTGTGAATTCATGTGTGGACGACCATGTGGCAGCCGCACATATGTCTCGGACCGGTACCCCTCTTTGGAGGGCTGAAGAGGCTGCAATACGCCTGGTTGAATGAGCCCTAAGATTCTGCGGTGGCTTTTTCCCTGCCAGTTTGTAACATTCCAGAATGGCCAAAATAATCCACCTGGAAATGGTCCGTTTTGTTATGGGTAGTCCCAACTTGTGACCCGAGTAGCCTACAAACAGTTGGTCTGCTTGCCTAATTCTAGCCAGTCTGCTGATGTAAAAGCTTAGAGCTCGCCTTGGGTCCAGCCTATGTAGCCTTTCTTCCTCTTTCCCCGGATGGGGAGGAGGGTAGAACGAAGGTAAGGTAATTTTCTGAGTGATGTGAAATTCAGAAACCACCTTTGGGAGGAAATTAGGCTTCACCTGTAGGACAACTGTCCTTATGGAAAATTGTATGGGGGGTTTACAAGATAGAGCTTGTAATTCGCTCACCCTCCTAACAGATGTTAGTGCTACTAATAGGACAGTTTTAAGAGTGAGGAATCTCAGCAAACAAGATTCGAGTGGTTCGAAGGGAGTACCCATTAGGAAATTTAAGACTAAATTTAAGTCCCATAAGGGAACTTGGAATGGTCTTGGAGGATAAATATTAGTTAATCCCTTGAGAAATTGTATTACCAGCGGTAGTTTGAAATAAGATGGTTCCTCCGCAGTGCGCTTGAAGATTGATAGCGCTGCGAGATAGCCTTTTACAGTGCCAACGAAGGCCTGAATTTGCCAAGTAGAGCAGAAACGATAACACCGTTGGTGTACCACATGAAAAAGGGTCGATATTCTCTTCTCTACACCAGCTGCAAAATTTGTTCCAACGGCAGCGGTATAAAGACTTTGTTGCTGGCCTTCTGGCAGAAAGCAACACCTCCATGACGTCATCAGGGAGGTCCCAATCCTTGTACCTCACCCTTTCAGAAGCCAAGCGTGAAGGTTGAGGGTTCTGATGTCTGGATGGAGAACCTGACCTCCCTTCTGCGAGAGAAGATTCTCTTTGAGTGGAAGACGGATTGGAGGGCAGATGGACATACCTAGAAGGTCCGGGTACCACGTTCTCCTGGCCCAGTCCGGGGCAATTAGGATCATGGTTTTCCAGAATCTTCTCAACCTCCTGATCATTTGAGGAATAACAGGGACGTAAAGGAGTGGGAACAGATCGCACTTCCTGGTGCTGGTGGCGAACAGATCCACCTTAGGGGTTCCCCAAAGGGCGAAGATCTCTTGAAGGACTTCCTGAGCTAGCTCCCACTCGTGGGAGACTGTGCTCTGCCTGCTCAGAGCGTCAGCTGTCAAATTCTTCTCTCCGGCTAGGTGGACTTCCGATGGAGAGATTCCTTCCCGAATTGCCCAAAACCAGAGCTGCATTGCCTCTCTGCACAGTGGCAGTGACCCTGCGCCTCCTCTTTTGTTGAGGTAGTGCATGGCCACCGTGTTGTCCGTCATTATCAGGACATTTCTCCCCTGTACTGATGGCAGGAAAGCTTTCAGCGCTAGTCTGAACGCTTTCAGCTCTAATAGGTTGATGTGTAGTCTGGACTCCGATGGAGACCAATGACCGCTGATGGTCAAGTCGTTGGCATGGGCTCCCCACCCCGTGAGTGAAGCGTCTGACTACAGTTATCTCCGGCCATGGTTGCCAAAACAGTTCTCCTTTCAAGATGTTCTCTGGATAGGCCCACCATTGAAGGTCGTGGGCTACTTTGTCCGGAATCCGGAGGAGATCTGTCATTCTTCCTGAGTATTGTGACCACTGGGTCCTTAATGGCCACTGGAGAGATCTCATTCTCAGGCGAGCCTCTGGCACAAGGAAGATGCAGGATGCCATGAGGCTGGGAGATGTTGGGCATTTTGAAACTTGTTGACCATCTGCAGAATATCTTGAGCCCTCACCTCTGGTGGCGAGGCTTTTCCCAGGCAAGTGTCCAGGACCGCTCCGATGAACAGGAGTCTCTGTGATGGTATCATCTGTGACTTATTTAAATTGAGGGAGAAGCCCAGTTTGTGAAGGAAGTGGCAGACATAATCTAGATGGATCTGAGCTTGTTCCGAAGATAGAGCTCTGATCAGCCAATCGTCCGGGTAGGGGTAGACGTGGATCCCTTCCCTCCTTAGACTTGCAGCCACTACCGACATTAGCTTGGTGAAGACCTTCGGGCGGAGGTCAGCCCAAATGGCATAACTCGAAATTGATGAGAGCCGCCAATTGCGAAACTCAGGTATTTCCTGTGTTTGAGATGGATTGGCACATGGAAATAAGCATACTGAAGGTCCAGAGATACCAGCCAGTCCTGGATCTGGAGGGCCTGAAGGATCTGCGAGAGAGTTGCCATCTTGAACTTGTTCAATTCTCGTAAGTCCAAGATAGGTCTCAGTTCTCTGTCTTTCTTCGGTATGAGAAAGTAGGGGGGGGGGGGGGGGGGGGGAGTTGGGGGGGGGGGGGGTTGGGGGGGGGGGGGGGATACCGTCAGATGTTGAGTTAACCTGCCCCCTACTGGTGTTTTGTGAAGAGAGTCCTCAGAGCGGTTTGAAGGCGGCTGATTCAGATGCCGAGGGTAAAGAGGCACCTGCTGCTGCTGCGGCTTTTGTGTTTTTACCTCTTCCACCTCGGGTGAATTTCTTCTGACCCCTTTGAACCGGCTGTCCTCTGCCCTTTCCGAATGCGGAATAGAAGCAAAAGGACTTCCCTCCAAGAGGTTCCCGAGGGGCGAAAAGGAGTTTGGCAGATTGCAGCTCCTAAAGATTTTGCTGCTGCTTTAGATCTTTGCAACTAATCAGCCTTTTTACCGAATAAAGGAGAGCCGTCAAAGGGCATATTCAAAAGTCTGGCCTGTACATCTGGAGCAAAGCCAGACTTTCGCAACCACGCATGCCTGCGGATTGTAGTACTTGCCGCCATGGCCCTGCTGATACTGTCAGCGGAATTGATGCCAGTTTGAAGAGATTCGCACATGGCATCTTTGCCATCTTTAATGATGTTAAGGAAGGCTTCCCTTTCCTCTCCTTCCGGTATGCAGTCAGCCGCTGATGAAGCACACTCCCACAGTGTGTGACTGAACCTGGCGAGCGTACAAGTGGCGTTGATGGACTTCAACGCCATACTACAAGCAGAAAATACTTTTTGCCATAGAATCGTACCTTTTGTCATCTCTATCCTGTGGGACAGTAGGGTAAGCGGATCTGCTGCTTGATGAAGTTGCTGCTTGAACCACCAGGCTCTCTGGAGTCGGGTATTTTGATAAATATTCAGGGTCAGCTGCAGCTACCCTATACTTGGCTGACAATCTTTTATTGACTGCAGGGATAACCTCAGGATTTTCCAAATTTGATGCAATCTTCCTTTGTAAGGCTGTATGGAAGGGGACCACAGGATCCTCCTGTGGACCTTTGTCTAGTGTGTCTGTAAGGTCATCCTGTTGACAAACAGGATAAGGCGCAGACCAACCCATGAATTCAATAATTCTTGCCATCAGGGTTCTGTAGGGGGTTTTGGCATGTTCCCCTGGGTCTGGTTTGACAAATTCCACTTCTGGGGAAGTGTCCAGCCCACTTGCCTCATGTAATGATTCCTGTAGGTCTTTCAACCTTCTTTCCTCAGAAGTAAAATCCTCTGAAACAGGTGGTGTGGTCCTCTGCAGCCCGAAGGGTCTCTCTTGGTCAGAATCCTCCCCTTCTTCATAGATTGAAGATAATCTGGGGTACTCTGACCTCGGAAATGGTGTAAAACCCATTTCTAACGCAGAAGGAGCCAAACTCGTCATTATTGGGCGAGAAAACGTCGATGTCGTCGACGCCGATGTGAAAGGCTTCGAAGGCGCTGAGAAAGGCATCGAGAAAACTGGAAGAGGCCTCGAAGAACTCGAGAGGATCGGGATCCTACTCGAGGATGTCGACGACTTTCTCAGCGTTGTGCTGGAGGCTCTGGGTAGAACCGTTGGCTGTGAAGTAGCCGTGGTTTTCTCTTTTATCAGCATCGATGTCTCGTCGATGGTGCCGATCCATGCGTCGAAGGGATCTTCGACGACGGCGAAGATGGTGCCTTCCTACCCGATGGCCCGTGGCGCTCTCGGGTGGACTCTTTGGCCGGGCGCAGCGACTCGCGGCGTTTCGATTTTTTGGGTTTTTCCTCAGGGTATCACCCTCAGCTGTCTTCGAGGGGGTCGAGGCCGCTTTCTCGAAGACGCTTAGCATTTTCTTCCTGAATTTCTCCGACTCAGCCTGAGAGCTGTGTTTTGTGGGGCAGGAGACCCTTTCTGGGGAAACAGAAGACGAGGAAGGGGATCTTCAACGTCTCTTCTTTGAGTGTCTAGATCTCGACAAATGGTGGCAGCTACTTCGAGACCTAGAATGGGAATGCTTTTGACGGCGAGGAGACGAATGCCTCGACCGAAGAAACTTTTGAGGAGGTTTTGACTGGCTTACCTCTCTCGAGCTTCCCCTTGCGCTCCTTCAAGGCTTTCGCCGTCATGGACATGCAGTCCTCACACTCCGAACAATGGTGCTCGACTCCCAAGCACCAGAAACAGATCCTGTGAGGATCCGTTATCGACATTTTCTTTCCGCAGTCTCGACATTTTTTGAAGCCGGACCGCGGAGTCGTCGGTTCGGATGAAGAAGCCATCGAGAAAGAGTTGGTTTTATCGAGTGAAATATAAGAGGTTTATTGGACTGAATTGAGCAACGATATTCCGAGGCCCCACGAAGCACGGAAAAACGGAACTGAGCAATGAACACCGCGCGTGGCTATTTATGGGCATGGTGACGTCGGCGCCGATACGGTGGCTGTCGAGGGACATCGACTCGGCAGACGTCGACGCACAGCGCCCTCTACAGAGAAAAAAGTTCCGAGGTCAGCAAGCTGGAGACGAATTATCAAAGATAAGGAATATGTCGGAGGACACAATCCCTTCGAAGTAGTGTTTACAAGTGTCAATTTTAATGCCTGAAGAGGCTAAGAATGACAAAATAAATGACATTGTCTATCGAGGATTAAAGACTGTTTATGTTTTGGTTGAGAAACCAATTTTTTTTAAAAAAAACTTTTGCTTTTCTACTGCTTTCGTTCTGCTAGTAAAGATGTAAATGGGCAAAAATGTCTCTGGAAAAGAGCTTTCCAGTTCATCAATTGTGGGGCTGGATGAAGGACCTAACCATATGCTGAGCCAAGAGATCTTCTAAATGGGGAACATCTTTTGGGAGGTAGGGCTGCCAACTCCAAGTTCCGAAAAGCAAATCAAAAAGTGACCAAGATCAGGCTAATCTGAACCTCATCAGGGTCCTGTAGATTAAAAGGCAGCTGAGGAAAGGCATTAAAAGTAATGTTTGATCATACTACAGGAGGACCTCCCCAAACAAATGATGTCCCTGGCCTTTCCAGTCAGCCTGATGGTGACAGAGCCCATTGTATTGTGTTGCTAATAAATTCACTGTAGGAAACCCCCATTTGGGAAACCACATTTTCGCCACAGACTACTAGAGTTCCCATCTGTGTGGTGTTGAAACAAGTCTGCTTAGACCATCCAATAACACATTTCCCCCCCCCCATCACTTTCAGAGCTGACACAATCCAGAAAAGGCGGATCCGAGGGCAGAATTCCACTGAAAGATAAAGGACCGGTTCAAGCCCCTGCCCTGCTGGTTTATATAAAAACGTGGTTGGAGAATGGTCCATAAACACCTTTTCCGAAATGGCAGGAAGGAACAATTGTAGAGTTTAGTGAACTGCCCGCAGAGCCAGAAACTCACTGTGCCTTTACATCATGATCCGACCAAAAAACGGTTGATAGTTGTAAGCTCCCCAATCATAATTCTGAGAATCCATTGTCACAGATAGCTAAGGCTGAGGTTGTTCAACAGGAACCAGGCCATAAGGAGCTAAGATTTGCTTTACTCAATCAGGGCATCTTGGTCGTGGTCTAGAACAGAAATCATCGTGCTTTGCAGATCTGATAAGATTCCAGATCTTTCCCATGTAGAGGCCTCAATTCTCAGCCTTACGAAACAGGTCAGGTTGGTGCACGTTTCTGAAACCACCATGCAATTGCTGACCAGGTGTCCACAAGTCGAATACTTATACGTGACGCAGCGTTGCTCCCCACCACAGAAGGGAGGAGTCTGTAGTTAGTTACTTCTGGGCAGGGCTCCTGGAAGGTTGTTGGCCGAGGACCACCGCTGTAGATCTGCCATCATGTAGTACGCAACTGGAATCATCTTGGAAGCTGGATCAGTTGCCAGCGATCAGCAGCTCCGGAGAGCTAGCCGAGCGAGTCATCTTCAGACGTGGTAGAGCTAGCATGCAAGAGGCCATGGGACCCAGAAGTCTTTGGAATCACCAAGCCGTCGTGTGAGGACTGCAGGAAGAGCAGACACGTGGTCGACAGGTCTGCAATCCTGTCAGTCATTAGGAACACCTTGGCACTGACTATATTCCAACAGAAACCCAGAAAGATCAGGTCTTGACACCATCATGGAGGATTTCTGCCAGTTCACCAACAGCCCAAAATGGAACAGGAGCTGAAGGAGAGACTGAAGATTGGTCAAGGTCATCTGTGGGCAAGGACTACGCAGAAGCCAATCATCCAAGTATGGGTATACATGAATCCCCTTCAGTCTGAGGAATGCTGCAATGTCAGACATCTTTGTAAAGACACGTGGGGCGAGCCGAGACCAAAAGGGAGTACACAACTGGTGTTCTGCTCCCACAGAGAACTGTAGATATTTTCGATGCTGACTCCAAATCAGAATGCATGTATGTATGCATCCTGGTGGTCTACCACGCTGAGCCAGTCACCCTTCCGGAGAGAAGACTATCTGGCAGGGCGTGATCATCTTAAATTTCTCTTGGGGAAGAGAATGATTGAACTGGGAAAGAGGAAAGTGCACAGGGCAGCCTGGTTGGGTTTGGACACTGAATAGACTGGTGTAGTAGCCCTCCCCTTGCTCCCCGAGGGGAACAGGCTCTGAGGTCTGAATGTTTCTGTACCTTGGCTCTGAGGGAGGGCGACCCAGTCTTCTGGAAGGGATGGTTGAAGGGTGGGGTAATTGGGAGGGGAAAGCGGAAGCCCGCCCGAGTAAATGACAAAACCTATCCCCGAGTAAATGACAAAACCTATCGGTCTTCGGTGATGGTCTTCCATGCCTCCAGATGAGACGAAATCCGTCCCCCACCAGAGTCTTGTGCGACCAACAAAAAATATAATTTGGAAGATTTGTCCGCAGTGAGACTACCTGTCCCTGGAGAGGCTGATGGCCGAGAGAAAAAAAGGCCACTATGCCGCTGCTGCTTACGGCGGGCCCGCCAACCAGAGCCTCAGATCAGAGCGCACGGCAATCCTGAATACCCCTGAATCCAGAGAAGGGCTGAGTTTGGGATCCTGACCTCTGTCAATATGGAGCCTTAGCTGGAGTTTTCACCAGGCCCGATAAAGACTTGGCTGTTTTCAGTGCTCACCTTAATCTTCGAGAGTTCCTCATCTGTGTAGGAATGTAAATTCCTTATCAAAAGGAAGCTCCAGCACTTCCTTTGAGAACTTCGTAGCGTGGAGCCGCGCTTGGCTGGAGAGATCATCCCAGACCATAAGGCTTCAAGTGGAAGTATCTACGTGGTGTGCCACAGCCTCCAGTAGATCCTGTGCCAACGATCTGGCGTCCGACAAGCCGGCTTTGAACTCCTCAAGCCTATCCACAGGAATACATTCCTGGAAATCGGCAGCTTGACATTGGCTGCCGCCAGGATAAGCTTGGTGTTAGCCTGACCAAGTTGGAGAGCCGAATTGGAAGAGACTTTCTTACCAATGGCATCAAGAAGTTTGTCCTCCTTGGAGAGGATTTGGGCCGGTGCAGCGAAGGATGTAGAATCCGGCTTTGACTGGAGCGTGGCTGCTGCCACTACTGGTCTACGATGGGACCAGACAAGCCGACAAAGATATGTCCTCCGCGGTATGAAGCTTGTATCGAGCGTGAATCCTCTTGCTGATATGCTGCCAGGAATTAGGCTTTGCCCCAGACCTTGCAGTCCTCAGCCAAGACATCCTTCTGGAGGAACAGGCCAGTGCGCTCCTGAGGCAATAGAGTAAAGTCCCAGAAAGCACCCTCTTCTGTGGAGCAGGGGCCTCAGGTAATGGAATGCCAAGCAGGGCCATCACGTCCAGCACCCGGTCATGGAATGCTCTAATAGAACAGGGCGGCTCACCATCCTGGTCCGCCTGGCACTCATTCACTGAAGCGGGAGCAGAAGACTGATCCGCCGCACGTGGTGCCTCAGGCCCTAAAGTGTTTGGCAGAGCACACAATATCTCTACTGGGGAAAGCAGAGGAAGAATTGGTAGAGGAGGCCCTGCAGTAAGAGGTGGAGGAGATGGCACCACCAGGGCCTGCAGAGGATCGGCCAAAACCGGAGGCGGCATAGGATACATTTCCCTAAACAGATCCTTAAAGTAAGCTTTCATGGGATCAGAATGCACGAGCTCTGAAATTTCCCAAAAAACGCATCCTCGGATGAAGGTGTAGGTGCTGGAGTGGGCAGAGGCCGCTCAGAAGGGGCATAGCCCCATGAATGCAATGAGGATGGTTGCCAGCAAGGATCTCCACATAGATCAGGGGTGCAGATCCAGGGGGGTGGGGGGGGGGGCGGAGTGCGACTGCATGGAGCAGCGGTGCTCGAGCATGCCAATTGAATGGCGGAACAGGTTCTTGTTATCCACAGTGTGAAAAAGGCTGCTCTGCCCCAAAAGGAGCTCCCCCCCCCCAGCACCAGCCATAGTGAACGTTGGTGTAGGAGAGGAAGTCAAAATGGCTGCCGTGGTCTGCAGCAGTTGGGCCACCATTTTGTGGACACCTGAGGTGAACTGCGTCCCAGGAGAAAGTGAGGCAATGGTCTTCTCAGGGGAGTCAGGGGCCTTATGTGACATTTTAGCCTCGAAGCAAGGACCCTCAGCAGAGCCGGTACTGGCAGATCTAGGGTGTTGACTGGACACCTTAGGGACTGCCCCAGAATTCGCTTCAGGTGAAGGAACCTCAGCAGAGCCAGTAATCGAAGGCCTGTGGTGCGTGACCTTCGACAGAACTGGTACCCCCTGAGCGTGTTAAGATAGCGGGCTATACCTCAGCGCCAGGACCCTCGAAGAGGATCCCTCAATTCTGCCGGTATTGGATTTAGCCCCAAGAAGGGGAACCTTGGGGTGCACCCGGTACATTAAGCTCTCAAGAGGGGCCTCGAGCCGAGACTGTGTGTAAAGCCCCAAAAATGAGGCCTCAGAGCGAACCCCAGTACCAAGAGCCACAGAAGCACTAGGCTCAACTTTAGGGGACCAAATATGAGGTCAGACCATAGCCGGACATAGGAGACCTACAATCAACGTCTCCTCCAACTATACTCACATTCTGTGTTTATGGACTTAACTACATGGTTTCCTTCACTTACTAGGAAGTTTTTTGGGAAATGTACTAGCGTTTTGTTTACGCCATGGACACCTATGAACAGTTTTTTCACTGTATTTTAGATGTAATTATGTGTTTGTTCAGTACTATGGTTATTATGAATTGGTATGCAGATAAAAATATTTTGCAAAAGAAAAAGCATCAGCGAATTAATAAAAAGCTGATTAATTTAAAAAACGAAGTGACATGTGTACATTAGCAGCAAATGTTTGTTTCTAAAGATGGTTGCCCTATGAGGATGGGCTTCCAAAAGGGTTTAAAACCGGTTTGCATTTAAATGTCTTTGTATGTTCTTGAATCATAGAGGGTAGGACAACCCCCCAGTTATAGATCAACTTTAGGGGAACCTTGAAAGAATATCCAGTTTTGGCAGGTCCACTGCAGGGATCCTCGGAGGACGCTTTGGTGCGCCCATTAGGCCCCTTACCGGACACCTCAGGGATATCCCTGGTAGAAGAGCTACTTGAGCCAGTCCCAGAAGACCCTGGAAGGAGTCCCTTGGCCGTGGCGCCCTAAAAAGTAAAGAACTCACCGGGTGTTTTTTTTTCTCATCAATGAAGAGCTGTAAATGTGGTTGAGGAACACGTTGAAACACCTCCTCCCACCAGACAAGACCCTGGAGTGCCCAGATGGAAAGGGAGTCGCAATAGAAGCACAAGTCCCAACGGTGTTCTGGGCCTAGACACTCCAGGCAAGGAGTGGGGAATCTGACCTCGCGATACACGATACAGCGTTCAAGATGAGCACGACATGCATCCCAGACGCTCCGGCATAGACACAGGACAAGATGACCGTACAGCAGGAAGGATGGACAAAAGGAATACAAATTCACTGAGGTGCTAGTGCGTCCGGCCCCGACTGGGCGGATAAAAGGACTGAAGGGTGATGCATGGGGCAGAGCTCAGGAGGACGGGGCTGCGGCCACATGCAGTGGCCCAGCGTAAAAATGGAAGTACAAAATTACATTTTTTATTTTTTTAATAAAAGTGCTCTGGTCCCGTCACGAAGGATGGAATGTCCCACAAGTATGGAGGAAAGGGGACGGGACGTAGGAGTAAGACAAACTAGTACAGTGCCTAGAGCATGCAACCCACAACCTCGGACTACAGAGGACCTAGAAAACCAATCTAGGATATCAAACATTAGGGTAAAGGGCCTTTCTGAAGAAGTGCAGGACAAGGAACTTAAGGAGACACATCTGCGAATATTCACAGACTTGGCAAAACTGAAAGATGGTGCTGAGCTCAAACTAGATCGGATACACAGGGTGAGACCTTTGAGGAAAGAACCAGGAACAAGGCCGAGAGATGTCTTGGCAGAAGACTGCCAAGACATCTCTCGGCCTTGCTCCCGGTTCTTTCCTCAAAGGTCTCACCCTGTGTATCCTATGTAAGAACACGTCTACTCCCATAAAGTAGGAATACTGGGGCAGTGAGAAAGGTGAAACGGTTCTTACAACAGCTATGAGCTGCAACTCTTCCAGGACCAGTCATAGATAACACTGCTTAAGAGGAAGATGAGCCCGGTGGCAAGCTTTCTTCGCGAGAAAGACCTTCCGTCTTGCTGGACATTCCCCTTTGGCATGGTGTTCAAATGCAATGGAAGGCAACACAGGATCTCAACTTGCAGGGAAGCAGCAGACATACTTGGCATAGGAGGATGGAAAGGATTGAAGCGCCCGACAAAACCAATGCGAGAAATTGAAGGACTGAGAATGGACAACAGTGCAGCGAAAAAACATAGATGAAAGGCAAACCAGGGGATAAGACATAATTTCAAGACCAGCACCAAGAGGACTAAATGACGGCAATAATAGCTTATTAAATCTGTGGTGGAGTTAACTGCACAAAACAGCCTACGCAAACAAGACTGGGGAGGGCACGATTGTTAACATAAAGGGGGTTAGAAATGTGTTCAGGGGAGCCTGCACAAGTGGGGACTGGGCGGAATTATAGACTCCATCCCTGAGTTGGCAAGTCGGGAGAGGCTAGAGACCTGTTGAGTCGACCGAGTGAGGGGTACAGTATGGAGTGTTTAGGAACCCAATTGGTTACCACTGGAAAGACAGGCACTACTAGATTCCATGTAGTATATGGCCAAGAAGGTAGGATTGAGAATTAAGTCCCTAAATATTAATGGGAAGAACTGGGGGCGCAGGAGAAGATGGCCGCCTAAGCCTGTTGCTCCCATCCCTAGTAGAGACATAGGGCATCAATGACTGCCGTTTCAAAATCCACAATCATCGAAGCATAGACGATAGCCCCTGGAATCTGTGTGTGAAGAAAGCGGAGCCCTGTGCACATGGTGCAAGATGAACTGCAGTGAAGTGGAATGTAGCGTTGAGACTCGTGACAAGAACGGGCGCTGTGTACAACCGTTATGCCCAGTGCTGCGCGAGTGAGGGGCACGCAAGTAGCAGGGAAGGCCTCAGAGACCCCCCCAGGTGGTTCGCACCTGCTCTGTATAGGGTCCCCCACCACAGACTGCCCCGAGGCCAAGGTGTGTGGACAGTGCACCAGAGAGGCAGCTGGCGAAGGGCCGAGTGAACGGAGCGGGAACAGCGAGCCCAGGACAGGCTGAAGACGAGCAAGTGAAGTGGCAGACCACCGGACCCCGGTGGTCGCAGCACCGAGCGGCTGCATGGGCTGCAGACCAGGTGCTCACCGAGGGCGGGCCGGTGAAGCAGGCGCTAGCCCAGCTTCGAGAGAACTGGGAATCCAGGGCCGGTAGTGAGCGGACCGGAGAAGCAGACATCTGCCCAACGCCAATGGCTGCAGCGCCCAGGGTGGGAGCGCTCCCCCCCCCCCCCCAAAACCTCCGCACCCCAGCCGGAGGGAGTACGGCCATCCAACGGACGGTGCAGGGAATCACTGAAAGTCAGCCCAGAGCACGAAAGGACCACCCTGCCCGACATAAAAAGGTGTGTCCAGGTCCCTAGAGGAACCCAGACAACACAGGCTGAGGAGATAGCCACCAGAGCAGTCCAGGGGAGATTAGGAGGGGGCAGGGCGGAGTGGAGCCCATAAAGCAAAAGTGAGAGAACATAACCCTCAAACAAACCAGAGCAGTGACACAGAAAGCAGACGGGGGTTGCTCAGCCCCCTCCTCTCGGTGCAGCAGGCAGTGCCCGACATACTTGCCACACTAACCACCCTGAGCCTCCCCACGGGGGTACGCAATACAGGATGAGGATTTGGGAACGGACCGGCCATAGACCGATAGCAAGTTCGACTAACTAGATAAGAGTGCGCGCGCACAGCGCATCGAACTGAGCTACGAAGGGTTAGTGGGGACTCCCACCCGCTGTACAGTGCAGATAGGACATACTGCAGCAGGGATTTAAGCAGCAGTAGAAGCAACAGTGGTCCCCACTGCACCAAGGAACCACTGTGCACAGGCCTCAGGAGGCAGCAACCGCACAGAGGAAGCGTGGGTGAGTGAAAAGCCCCATGATAAAGATCAGACTGCTGGGTGACTGGCCTCAGAAAGTGTAAAGGTAGCGCCCCGGGGCCAAGGCTGATGAGATCGGAGTGAATAGCTTCACACCAGATGAGAAATGAAAGGGGAGCGGTCACGGTGCACGCCTCTAGATCATAGGCGCTGCAATAAGGACACAGTACACCACTCAAGCAGCGAGAAGAGGAGGTCCTACTGAGGGGCACTACACCAGCTACGACACTGCCGTTCCCTCTGAGTGTTGGAAAGATGAGGGCTCTGGATAGAAAGGGACGGAGTGCTTGACACAGCCTGAGGGTACTCGAAACACAGGGGCCATTGCCGCAGCGTGGTCCAAGTGAAGTGAAAGCTAGGGAGTGGACCGCTCCACTAGGGAAAAAAAAGGGAAAACATTGGGTAGGAGGGTCGTAGAGAGACGTTTGTTGCCTACAAGAGGTGGTGAAGCTGTGTATGAGAGAGAGGACCTAAACAAAGGGAGAGAAGGAACTGGCACGTAGGTGGCTTGAAGTGAGAGGCACTGACTACAAGGCAAGAGGCATGAGAACAAAGACATACAGCCGAGTGCCCTATGAAAGGAGGGGCAATGACAGCCTCGGCAGTACAAATGGCGACAGGAATGTAAATGTCCAGATTCTCTACAAAAGAAGATACAGGACATATTCTAGCAGAGATTAAAGCCCTCAGAGGAGATATACAGGCCTCATTGGCAGACCTAACAGGCAGAATGACAGCAGTGGAAGGTAAAGTAGAGGGGCTGGAACATAACCAGCTGAACAGAGACATGGTGGAAATGAAGCTGGATGCGAGGATGACGGAGCTGGAGCTCATGGAGGAAGAAGTAATGCTGAAAATGGATGATCTGGAAAACGTAGAAAGACGGATCATCATAAGGATACCAGGGTTGAAGGAGTCGAACAGGGAAACCCCAAGACAAGTGGAGGAGAAGGTCATCGCGCTGATACACCAACTCTTTGAAGCAGAAGGAGGCAAGATAGTGCAACTTGTGCGAGCGCACAGAGGAGGCAGGCCCTACGGAAATGGTCTCCGCTCAATAGTGGCCAAATTCCGGAGCTACAAAGATAAAACTGAGGTTCTGAACAAGGCGAAACAACGTGAAGTGGAATTTGAGGGCTCCAAAGGTTACAATATATCAGGACCTTTCCAATCTCACATTAGCACGACAAAGAAGTTGTAGACCACTCACAACCTGGCTGTGGGAAAAGGAAATCCGGTACAGGTAGGGCTACCCATTCTCCCTGCAGTTTGAGATGGATGGAATATGGTACCGGCTAATATCAGTGGAAGAAGCGGAGCAGGCCCTCAGACCCCTTACAGAGGACATGGAAGCCCAGCCAAGAAGCCTGTCGGGTCCACACACCAGCGAGACAGAACCAGACCCGCACAAGGCTCACAAAGGAGGAGAGGACAAACGGGGAGGAAATACATGAGACTCACCGGGCCCTCACCTCGAAAGACGACCACCACGCAGGAACAGCCAGAGCAAGATTCCAAAGACTAGATTTTAAGCGACAGCGTGGTCACTGAAACCAGGCAGATGCCCAGAGAATAGCTTAATGTCTGCTGAAGGGGAGCAGCTCTACTTGCTCCAAAGTGGTCCCTTGTGAGAGAAGTTGCAACAGACTAATTTCCTACACACCAAGTTGGGGACCCGAACAGTTAAAATTAAGTTACAAGTTAAACAAGGGAGTTGGCACCAGAACGTCAGGTACCAAGGATGAAGGGCAAGGTCACAAGGCTGCCCAAGGAATGGGAAGACGGAGGTTGAAAACTGGAGACAGAGGCAATTGAGGGACAGGGAACAGCACCCGCAATGGGGAAAGGTGATCGGAAAATGGGTGGGCACGCTTAATGTGAAAGGTCTCAACCCCCCCCCCCAGCAAAGAGGTCGTTAAGAGTAAGGGAATTTTGGAAAGCCCCATTACATATACTCTTCTTAGCGGAAACGCGCCTAATACAAGGGGAAGAACCGGTGTTGATGGGGAGCAGGGGGGGAATAGGACAGGTATACTGGGCCTCAGGGAACACCAAACGGGGTGGTGTTGACATTACCCTCCATAGACTATGCAGGCTGCAGAACTGTGGCCACAAACCTGGTGGAAGGGAGAATGTTAATCCTACAGTTTGGTGGCAAGTTTTCTAAGGTAGGCATTTGACAAAATACAGGGTGTGGGCGAATTAAGCCTGGGCAAATTAAGCTTGGGCTAGGAAGGGGAGGGAAAGGAATGACTACTAACGGCAGAAAAGAAGGGAAGGGTCACCTAGGACTGGCCATTGAGAGGCAAGGTTTGGTGGAGGTATGGAGGAGTCGGCTTCCGCGGGGAAGAGTGTTACACATTCTACTCAGCCCCCCACAAAATACACTCAAGAATTGATTATTTGCTTGTAAACAGGGAGCAGGGTCTGAGGGTGACTGGGAGTAATATCAGGCCAGTGGGGTGGACGGACCACGATATGGTTACCATGACCCCCAGATGGGATAGGCCTACATAGGCCGCAGTGTGCGTGGCACTACATCACTCTGGAGAGATCCTATTTTCGCTGAACAATTAGACAAAAGAATAACAGACTATTTCAAATTGAATGACACAGGGGGAGGTGAGCACTGAAGTGGTCTGGGATGCAGGCAAAGCCACCTGGACAGGTCTCCTAATCAGAGAAAGAGCGAGGAGGAAGAGTACTGGGGGAGGAAAAAAGAAAAAAAGAAAAATCAGAAAAGAAATACTAGAGGGAGAGGAGAGGATGTTTGTCATGAAAGGCAACACTGATTAGATATGGGAAGAGTTGTTGTCAAAAAGGGCAGAGCTAAATGCATTGGGTATGGGAGAAACCCTATGGAAGTTTAGGTATCTAAAACAAATACTAAGAGAAGGGGGGCAAGGCGGATATGCTTCCCGTAGCTAGGCTCCAAACACAAAGAGCAGAGCGGTGGATAACCAAATTGACAGACCCGGGGAGGGGTGATAAGGTTCTACCAAAGATCGAGGAATTTGCCCAATAATATGAGAAACTATATGAATCCGAAGCTACCAACCTACAGGAGGGACATACCTCAGCGGGGTAAACATGGACAGATTCACAGAGCCCAAACACAGTTGAGGTAACCCGGGATGCCATTGCACGTCTCCCAAACAGTAAGGCCCCAGGAGAGGACGGTTACAACATAGGATTTTACAGAAAACACAGGAATCCTGACACAACATATGGCAAAGCTTTACCATCACATATTGGACACAGGAAAGGCAGCTGTAACATTTAGCAGAGCACTGATATCAGTAATTCCAAAGGAGGGGAGGGACCCGACCCAATGCCAGTCATACCTTCCAATCTCACTCCTAAACTTAGATGAAAAAATATTTATGAGCATTCTTGCAACAAGACTAGAGGGGAAACTACCTTGCATAGTACAACCGGACCAAATGGGGTTTATAGCAGGCAGACAAGGCCCAGATGCAATAAGAAATACACTGGGCCTCATGGAACATGCAAAGGGAAGCCAGGGAGACCAGGCGCTACTTAGCCTGAATGCCAAAAAGGCTTTTGATAAGAGTGGAATGGGCTTCCTCTTTGCTGTACTACGTAAATTGGGCATGGGACAGAATGTGCCGGGCGATGAGCGCAATCTACTTGGGACCAACAGCACAGGTAGTGGTGAATGGGATGAGATCAAGAAAGTTTAACCTCGGCAGAGGAACCAGGAAGGGATGCCCTCTAGCACCCCTGCTATTTGTGCTAACAATGGAACCATTTGGCGAGATGATACGAAATGAAGACCAGATAAAGGGGATACAAATAGGGACTCAAACTCAAAAACCGAGCATTTATGCCGACGACATATTGTTACATTTGTCAGATGCTAAAGGAACAGAGGGTGCTCAAAACACTGGAAGAATACGGGTAAGTGTCAGGCTTTAAAGGAATGGTTCGGTCAAAATTTCTTATTGCCCCTACAGGTCGGCCATATGTTTTTAAGCCTAAGTTGCTCGATTTTAGAAACATTTCCTATGGACCTTACCTGAGTTTTCGTCCATTAAACACACGCGAAAACAGGCATCAGGGAGCTGCCATTTTGTGATAATCCCATCATTCCCAGCCCCCGCCCCCCCCCCCCCCATCGCCCTGGCTGACCTGCTTTTGCAGCACTAAATCAGATCCCCCGCCCCTGAGCCTGTCATCAGCATACGCGTACCGCCCATTTCACAACCACAAAGCACGTCTCGCGTCAACATTCGCTGAGCTTCTGCTAATGACTTGTCGCCATGGAAATGGCAGGACGCCTCTTTCCTCAATAAGTATAAACAGACCGTTTCACAACACACAGCAACAGATTTTATTCCAATCCTCTCTGTGTTACTTTGAGTATTCTGTGACTCATTTCTGTGCTCTGGTCAGGTACCTTTGTTGCTTGTAGCCCGTGTGAACAGATACCAGTACCACCCTATCAATTATTTTAGTTTGTGCAACACACAATGGCTACAATAATGCCCTACATGTAATGAGCCCGAGTATACCAAGGAGGAACTACTGGAAAGGGAAACCCGCGTAAACGATGGGTCTTCGGACGGCAGTTGGGAGGACGATTCAACAGCTGAAGAGCCTGGACCTAGTCGCATGGACGGTGTTTCCACCTGGTGCACATGCAATCGGTGCGAGCTAATGCCAACCGAGGACGAGAACTGCTGCGTGGTCTACATTTCGAAGGGCGAGCCACGACCGCAATGCATCACCGAGCTGCCAGACTTCAGGGCAGCCTGCCTCACACTGTCCGTGTTGACGATAATGGTGCTTATGCACGAACTTCGCGCAACTGTTCGTCCTCGTAATCCGAGTAAGTATACTCTGCTTGTCATGCCACTCCTATTTCATGGTCTTCTACTATATTCAAAATTACATATACATATCATTGTAACGCACGAAAGTCATTCAATAGTGTGCAGTGTCTAGATCGCATTTGTCCGAGCAGAATGCCATTAGTTACAAGAATTGTCATTGACAACAAACGTTTATTAAACTTATCTTGGTCATTTATAAACAGTTTGTTTCATTCCTTTTCACAGGTGGTACAGGCTGGTGGCCTATCGTTCCTTTACATGGTGGCTTCACGGGAGGCTTGGACACCGCGTTCGAAGAGCGATACCCGCCTGTGCCGTTCGTACCATAAGAGAAACGTTCCCGAGTGACAGCGGTCAGTACAGGGGATTTTCTCTCGCTGTGCTGCAATCTGAACTGTACAATGTTTAAAGTCTTGTATTTTTGTGTCATCAAAATAAGCTATAAAATAAAACACCACATATATTTTAACAACGGTTGTTTCGATTTTTTAAATCAATCAAGTGTGTCTCCATTCAAGGATGGACGTCGGACATCTGTGCTCGGAATGGGTGAAGGTCTGGTTGCTGTGAAGCGGGCTGGTCACTATCTAAGCTAACATAATACATTATCAATAACGCATGCACTAAATAACACTTGTTCAAAGTCTTTCAGTCCGTTATGTCTCTATAAAAGTCACACATATATCTATACTATCAATTAACATTGGATTTTACAGGCCTTAGGTCAAGGGTCTTGACCACTATAATACACTGTTTCAAGTGTGGGTCTGTGCTCACAAGAATCTCCGGTATGTGGCATTTGTTATTGATAGGCAACGATATACTGCAGTAGGGGTCTAATGTTAGTTGGGGTTCTGCTAGGTGGGCATCATGGCGTGGTCAGTGGTCTGGCACATGAAGAGAATACCTTGCAGGGACACAGGGTCAGAATGGCAGTAAGTTTCCACTAGCGAGGGTGCGTGGGCAAGGACACGCTTGTGGAGATGAACGAGCTATGTGCTTGGTTCAGGCCGGTTCACATGCAGGACGGTGATCTCAGAGGAAGAGTGATGTGTTACATTTATTAGCTGTTGCAAATACCTCTGGAGTTTTCCAGTCAGAGTGGGAACAAGGGTGTGGGCCATGTGCTCTGCGCGCTGTACTATCGCAGTGAGGCCTGGTCACCAAGATGGAGTGGAAAGGGGGGTACAAAAATGGATGCCCCGTGTCCTGCTCAGTGTTCCCATCTACGCGAATGTCATCCAAAGTTACCACATAAGGGCAAGGGGCGAACCCACTACTGGAGGCACTTGGTATGAGTTTCTACTGAGAAGTAAAGGATGAGAGGGGCCTGATGGCCCCTCGCTCCCACACACTTGCCTGCACGCCCCAGGCCCATCCATCCCACCCCCTCTATCGAAGGCGGTTCGCACCCGGGGATGAGCGCTGGCATGGGGGACTGTCACGGGCGCAAACGGCCAAGGTGCCAAACAGCATGTACACTTCAAAAGGTATCCCACGCCCAAGGGCCATCGCTCACATGGCCTCCTCTGACCCTGTGTCTCCAGGCAGGCCTCCCCCGAGGCAGGCTGCCCCCTGCAAGAAACATACCACGACATACACATGTAATTCATTCACAAACACACCCCTGTTTCTAATACTTTATAAACCACTTGATATGTCTCATGAGAACATCTTTGTGCTTTGCAAGTCAACTCCTGAACCTTCTACCTGAGAAGTACTGAAATCTATGCTAATCTGCTCATCGCCGTGCTATCTGTGACCGCTTCGAGCAAACTCGTCAGTGTGCTACCTGTGGCCATCTACCTGTTCTCCTGCAACATACTGCTCGGCCTGCTGAATCCAACTGTTTGTTGGTCAAGGTAAGGCCATGTATCCTAGTCATATTTTGGTCATTTTTACATTTCAATCCATTTGCTATTACAGTACCCAATAGAGCTATGGTCATTGGTCTCATTGCTATTGACTTGAGTTTCAATTGTTATGCTATCAATAGATCTATTTATTTTCATCTGTGTCAATTGTCATCTAATTGCATCCTTCGGGGGTCCAGTCTATAATGTAAGCCTGTTTCCTTTTCATGCAAGACAGAACATCCAAGAGACGAGTCAGGTGTTCAGAGTTTAGTCACATAATTAAAAAAATGTCTAACTTATGTAAATACTAAGCCGCACATGATGAACTGATATAGTTCCAGCGACCAAAACAAACCTTGCATTGAGCATGGTATGGTTCATTTACTTTATGACATTTTTATTCATCAAGGTTTTATAATAATCTTGATATTTAATTTTCAGAATTTTCAACAATGCCTGCCTGTTCGATTAGCGGTTGCCCTTCGAAGACCCATGCTTAATCTGAAGGCACTGCAATGCATGTATTCCCGAAAACTGTTGATCGAATAAGAGAATGGGTCAGACATTGCGGATATCCACTGGATGAGCTGGAAAGTAGAGTCCAACAAGTCTTTGAGGGCAAGAGGAGTGATCGATACCGCATCTGCAGCCGGCACTTTCCCTCGAACATGTACACAACATCTTGGGTAACAAAGAAGAATAAAAGGCGATCGGCACGAAAATTTCTCGCAAACGCTATTCCCACTATTCGTCCACATTCCGCCACTGGTGAGTCAAGTGTCCGTTTTTAGCTTTAGGCCTTGCGGTAGTGTGTAGGTAGCCGAATGGATTCATTGATATTTTAGATGCTTCCAATTTGTAATACTTTGGACATTGATATGAGTATAGCTTTTTGAATAATGACATTTATCAATATATTATTTTTAGATTTCATAACCCACAAACGAAATCTATATATGGGCACAGGGAACTGTGCTATATTGCGCATTACTCAAGTATTCTGTCTCCTTACGTGGCAATTTTAAATATTGGCATTTCATTATCAAACAATAATTTACCTTTACAACTTGACTATCCCTTGAATCTGAAGCAAGAACATTCTACTTCCGTCACATGCTCGCAGTTATCAACCACTTCTAGCGCGTATCAGGTCATCATACTTGGCTATTCCGCTACAGACTGGTTTTATGCATGTCAAGTAATAGTTTGTATCGTGTGATTATTTTACCAATTGTTTGGTTAGTGCTTTCCAATTGATATACACCTTAGTTGTCGTCCCCTGGTGTTTGTTTTCAGTTATAATTAGTGTTATCCATACTAATGCAAGTACTGTCTTTCAGGGAGATGCTGAAGCGTCCACCACATTGACAACAGCCCTAGATGTTCTTCAGCAGCACGAGGTATGGATACTGACAGCTCAATCGACCGTGATCATCAGGACTGGAACACTTGTCGTTTGTTCTACACCATGTTTCATTCGTGGTTAGCCGTTGATATGTACCTGTGCGGTCAACCCCAAGCGGGTGTTGTGTTTTCAATATAGTAATCCTTACTAATGCAAATACTATGTTTCAGGCACTTGTTGAATCGTCAACCCATGCACTTGATGCAGAGCCTGACATTCAAGTAATTCCGGTGGAAGCGGGACCATGCGGATACGAATCGCGCAACAGCTTTCGGAAGTGCGCACCACATTGACAACAGCCCTAGATATTCTTCAGCAGCACCAGGTATGGATACTGACAGCTCCATCGAGTGTGATCATATAACGTGATTCCATTTGCTATACTTTCTTCCCTATTAACGCAAGTACTGTGTTTCAGGGAGACGATGGAGCTTCCACTACAATCACAAGATCGCATTTAGATGATGCAGATGTAAAGAAATCGGAGAAATAAGTTGATTAAATCTGATCATATTTAAATATTCCTTGATTCTTTTAGACAATGCAACATTTGTGGTTATCTCTTTAGATGTACCTGTGCCGTCGACCCCAAGTGTGTGTTAGGTTTACAATATTGAAAACCATACTAACGCAAGTACTGTGTTTCAGGGAGTTGCTGATGCCTCCTCTTCAATACAATCATTCGTGGCAGTCCATGCAGAGCCAGAGGTATGGATACTGACAGCTCCATCAAACTAGGTCATCAGAGCTCGAATACTTGTCGTTTGATTGTTCCACACAATGTTTAAATCGCGTTTGGCTATTGAGATGTACATGTGTGTTCGTCCTCACGGGTGTTTTATGCTAACAATATTTTGATACACAGTAATGAAAATACTATGTTTCAGGGAGTCGATGGATCCCCATTCCGTGCTGTCTATGCGGATACAGAAAATAAAGTCTTTGCAGCGCAAGAGGAAGAGGAAGGGGAGACATGCGGATACGTATCGGAGCAACAACGTGCAGATGTTGAAGGTCGAGTCAAAAAAGTTGCAAAGAAAAGAAACAAAAATAAGGTTAGTTACAAACAGTTCATAACTGTAGACTTTTTTTGTGCTGGGGACTATTTTATGTTTTTTTCAAGTCAATTGTACTATACTTTATCTTGCGTTTAAACTGAACATCCCTTTTCCAATCTGTCCTCTAGTTACCCGTGGGTCTACGAACTATACATACCAGACAGTGAAGCGAATGAGAGATGTTGCTTGCCAGACCATTAACACTATGGAGGCTATGGAGGAACTATTAATTCAGACGCGGCGTGTTGAGACTCGGGATGCTCATGGCCAATGTACAGAAAATGAAATGAATGTGTCTGGAGAATCTGGCAAAGTTGCATTGAACCATTGCTACAGTACGACCGCACCACCGCAACAACATGATACTGGATGTTTTGCTCTGAAATAGTCACAGATCAATTCACACAATCTACACCCGCCAAAAAAAGCTCTCAACATTGTTGTGTTCTCCCATCAATGTTGAAGTAGCAGATGATGAAATGACAGAATGAACCAGCAGCAGCATTCACCGACGCATCAGAACTTGATAGCAGCGATGTTTCTTTCAAAATGTGGTGATATGTCCTCAACGTCACAAGCCGAAACAACTTTGACGCAGGATGACAGTCTAATGAAAGCGGGCAAATACATAGTATTCGATAGTTGTTTGATGGATATTATAAGTATGCTGAAATGTGGGAAGCCATTGATTCATGTGACTCGTCAAAAACAAGGCAGCAACGTCACAATAGATGCCGCCTGTAGATTACATCATACGTTTTCATGGTCTGCACAACCGATGCTGGGGAAACTGCCAGCAGGCAATCTACTGTGTGCAGCTGCATCACTTTTTAGTGGCTCCAGTTTTAGAAAGTTAGAGGCTTTCTTTCAGTTTGTGGGACTCCATTTCATTTGAAAAACGCAGTACTACAAATACCAACGTGATTATCTGTTTCCGGCAATTAGTGATGCTTGGAAAATTGAACAATTGTCTCTAGCAAGTACATTCAAAGGCAAGCGATTCAGGCTAGCCGGCAATGGACAGTGCGACAGCCCTGGATTTTCTGCCAAGTACTGCACCTACCACTTTCAGGACATGGATAGTAAGAAAATTGTGAGTTCGGTGGTCGTGCAGGTAACAATGTACATCCTCAGTGGCCATGGAGAAACTAGGATTTTTAAAATCAGTGGAATATCTGCAATCGAGGGGAATGCACATCGACCTCAGCCACGGTCAGACACGTTTCAATTGCCAAGACAATGAGAGAGCAGTTCCCACATATTAAACATCAATTTGACGTATGGCATCTTGCCAAATCAATCAACAAGAATCTCGGCTGCAGGGAAAAAAAAAGGTTTGGAAAGTATTTCAGAGTGGTCCCAGTCTATCAGCAACCATCTTTGGTGGAGCTCAAACTTGTGAAGGGTCAGTGGAAATACTACTTGAAAAATGGTGGTCACTGATGCACCACTGTACCAACGTGCACCGCTAGTCAGAAAACCTACATTTCCACCAATGTGAACATGGCCCTTTGTCCCCAGTGGAGGCACGGAATAAGGTTGAATCCATCTTCACCGACATACAAAGCCATTGAGAAGATTGTTTGATAAAACTCCATCAAGAGATTTGAGGGGACTGACAGAATTCTGTCACAGGAGGTTTGGAGGTGTTCCACAATATGTGCCTAAAGTACAGGCCAAACTGCTTGCATTTCAGCATACAGGGCATGAGACATAGGACTCTACTAGCGGTCTTGGCCCATAACGAGAATCTCGGCTGCGAACAATCTAGGACTAAGGGTAATGTAAGGATGCCTCGCTACACTAAGGCCTTTTCAAAAAGTAGTAAGCAATGGGTGATCAAACCAGTCTATGAGGAAATGGAGTTCGACTTTGTCAAAAGTCTTATCGTTGCTGTATTAGAGAAGCACAGATATGGAATTTTGAACGTTTCTGTGCAGAGCACTGATCCATTGCCACCCAACATTGCCACTGTGCCATGTCCACCCAAAGGAGAGCCGGTTGTGGGCCCATATGCCCTTACGCGGTACCAGCGGCTAGAAGCAACATATAAACCTTTACGCTGGCCTAGTGCCTACTTGATGGAACAGCCTTGCGGTTCAACGTGTGGCAAAAGTGCTTCTTTGAACGAAAACCAACACCCTGTGTACCATAAAGGAACAGCGCGCGACTCACGATAAACTTTTACGGTTTTGCGGATAGAGATAAAAGAAAATTGACTTTCGGAGTTCATATGGCAATTGCTGAGTATTCTATAAACATTTAATGTCAAATAAATGTACTTTACCAAATGTACCGTGTTGCTGTTTGATTTTAAAGTACAGTTTCATATTCCGAATTGTGGCGCGCTGTGTTGCGAGTTGATCTGTGTCAGTTTCCGGGTTCTGTGTGAAGTCGCGTAGAAGACGACTGGGCGCGTTTGCCTACGCAGCACAGAAACGTCACGGAGAGAGGCAGGGAATATAAATGTTTTGATAATGTCAGGCTCGGGGGCGGGGGATATGATTTAGTGCCGCAAAAGCAGGTCAGCCAGGGCGATGGGGGAAATGATAGGAGTATCACAAAATGGCAGCTCCCTGATGCCTGTTTTCGCGTGCGTTTAATGGACGAAAACTTGGGTAAGGTCCATAGGAAATCGAGCGACTTAGGCTTAAACACACATGGCCGACCCGTAGGGGCAATAAAAATTTTTGACCGAACCATTCCTTTAACTCCATGGAATGGGACCTGGATCCCATTGGTATGGCCTATTAGAGGGCATGCTGCAGCTCCCTGGAGCATGCCCTGACCCTTGGGATGGCACACGAGTGCACCAGACAGGTGATATAGGCTCCTATGAAGAAAGAGCAAAACACCAATAGCTGATTGCAGAGTGTTCAGACCAGGCTGGCCCACTCTCATTGTATACACATGTTTTGTGCAGAGGCGTTGCTAGGGAGGGGGGGGGGTCAGAGGGGGCTATAGCCCCTGGTCTTTTGGTTGTAGCCACGGATAGAAGCTCAGGGGTTACAACCAAAAAGGCTAGCTAGCCCCGACTCCCAACAGTCCCAAAATTAGTGTAGCCCTGGATCTTTTCCAGACCTAGAAACACCCCTGGTTTCGTGAATATCTGTGTGGATCAAAATACAGCATTTCCCAGTTGAATCCCCTAAGGAAATTGTTGGCACTAGTCCAAATGTTGCTGGATGTATTGACATGGAACTTGAAGGAGCATGTGCCAGGTAAGGTTGCTGTGCCGGGGGGCGGCTGCAGGATATTCAAAGTGGGCACAGCAGCTAGTTGTGCTGTTCAAAGTGAATGGCTGACGGCCAAGCCCCAGGCAGAGTGATCACTGGGAAACGTTGCAGGCCACAGCCAGCACTCACTGCAGGGCGGGCCACCGTCCTTGGGGCATGGCCACAAACCATGCACTGTGGGCAGAGTAGGCAGAGTAGGCAGGTTCATTGTTCCAAGGGCATGCCCACAGGGTCATGCTGAAGAAATTCTTAAAGGAGCATAAAGACCACCCCTGCAGCGTGTACTAGCCCTAGATAGTGCAACGGTACGCCCCAGAGGGACTGCATGTGCCCATTCCAGTGACAATGGAAAAAACGGACTGCATGAAGTATGGCTGCTAGGTTGCAACGTTTCCCCCCCAATGGACAGAAATTCATGAACGTTTCACAGAAAATTTACAACTCACTGGTTATGGATTTTGAACGTTATTCAGAATATCTGTCCTCAGGGGACAACGTTTAGGCAAGGTGTGTAAAGGACCATATACACAAACATGGGTTTGACGCTTATTTTTTGTCAGGATGGCGTTGGAATAAACCCCCATGGGCACAAGGGGTTTATCTCCAACTAAAAGATGTGTTCCTTTCTCTAAACTATACAAGAAAATGATGTAGGTCCAGATTAAACAATAGTGCCGTCTGAGTCTCTACACTAAACACATTGGGCCTCATCAGGAGTAGGGATGTAGCCCTTACATGTGGCAGTAACGGTATTAAAATGGGCGCTAAATGGGCTGTTTTACTTCCAGCTTTTTTCTGGATGTGAAAATCCAATTTAGCGCCCTGTTTTCAGCGGCATTACCGTATGCTGTATGAACCTGCAGTATTAGCACTGAAAATGCCCCCATTGGATCCAATGGACCCATCAGGGAATGGGGATTTACCGTTAACGCCCAACTCGAGAGCCGGCGGTAATACCGCCAGACGGGTGGGTGCTTAGGCTATTACAGTGGGGCGGTACTACAGCACAACTCATGATGAGGCCCTATAGAACCCAGTACGGTTCTTGACACAGACTAAGGAACAGATTACCAAATAAATTCCTGGATTCTCAACAGCAGCTCAAGGAATACCACTCTGCACACTTCTTGACACAGTCTCAGGGATATAATGGCAAGCATGTTTCTTGACCCTCAAAACATCTTCAGGCCTATAGCACCCAGCTCACTATTTGCAATCCAATGTAATATGGCTATAGCACGCAGCTAGCTATGCCTAATCCTTGCATGAACACAGTGCCTGTTTCACTTCTTTCAGGCCCTATGCACACACAAGACATATCCAGACCACTTCAGGGATAAAGGGCCCAGCTCACCCCTAGACATACAGTGTCCAGCTCACTATTTGCAATCCAAACCAATGTCTTTTGGCTATAGCGCCCAGCTAGCTATGCATAATCCTTGCATGAACACAGTGCCGTTTCACTTATTTCAGGCCCTTTGCACATGAGGCATATCCAGACCACTTCTCAGGGATATAGTGCCCAGCTCACCATTTGCTATCCAAACCAATGTCTTATGGCTATAGCGCTGAGCAATGCATAATCCTCCCATGAGCATAGTGCCTGCTTCACTTCTTTCAGGCCCTATGCACACATGAGGCATATCCAGACCCCTTCTCAGGCATATAAGGCCCAGTTCTCCCCCAGCTCACTCGGCAGGGACATGAATATGGTGCCGGCTCACTCCTCTGTGAAAGGTCCGGTATTTCCTTCAGCCAATCAGCCTGTGAAACACCTGATAGTACAAATACTGACAAAATATACAATTATGTTTAATTTACCGCACAGGGATTGAACCCAGTTATTGGCCAAGCATCAATTCAACAGTCTAATGTAATGGGGACACACATTTGAAGGTAAAATAATCTAAACAAACTTGAATGAACACAGATTTATCAGAGATGTGTGGTGCCCAAGGAAACTTAAACTTCTGGGTTTGTGCGACTTATTGGAAAGGGGTTTAAGGGAATGGCTAGCCATATATGAAGGAAGACAGAAGTGGAAAGTGGAGAATGGATTTAACAACTACAGAAAGTAAAAGTTCAGTGGAAAGAGATTGGGATGGGAAGGGAGAGGTTGGGGGCGGGGAGTTTGGAGTTTACTTGTTTGAAAAATGCCAGTAAAAAAGTTATGCGAAAAAATATATATATATACATAAGTCTCCTCATAAGGTAGTATACACGTTAACAGAAAAGTAAAAGATACGGAGACAGGTAAGCAATGGGAAAGTAACATAATATCGTGTGGCACCCACCACCTGAGAGCAACGGGAGAGATAAGGTACCTAATGATCTATCCAAATTGTGATACAAGTAACTGTACTAAGAAGTGGGGGACAAATACATGAGAGACAGGATACAACAGGGAAGAGGGTTTCATATAGTATATTAAGGTACATGTGATGCAGACAATTGTGGTCATCCTTACAGCATTAACATTGGAAATTCATGAACCATGAATAGACATTGTGAACAGTAAGATAGTTTGAAAAAAAAAAGTCCATTTAGCATCATGTTTGAATTTTGCATTGAGACGTATTGTCATTCAATGTTCAAGCCTTTGACTGATAGCTTTTTGGAAATCTTACAGTTAGCTGTGAGAAGTTTGATGGCAACAGCGATTAACAGGTCAGAGACAAAGGGGTGCATGTACTCCCCGACAAGGGTTGTACTTCACAGGAGCACATTTGTGAATGATAAGGGAAGATCGAATTTAAAGATGCTAAAAAGAGGCCACACATCACACCAGAATGTACACACAAAAGGGCAGTGTAAAAACATGAATATAGGATCCACATGTATCACCCCCTGCAACAGAGAACCAAATCTTTTGAGGTGAGAAAGACCCTTACATCTCTTGATTGAATTGTTACTCTGCAACGTAATGAGGATGACAACTTACCAAGGGTAATAGAGAAAAATATGCAAAATGACATCAAAACATTAATGATGTACCATAGAGTTAGCTCGACACATGGGGAGTTTAGGGAGATGTACACACCTGACATTTATATAACATTAACTTACAGAGTGAGGAGCTGAAAGGGGTAGAGAAAACCTAAGATAATGACATGTGGGTGGTAAGATAAATGTCAAGTTAGAGAGGAGAGTTCAAATACGAACTTGAGAGCTCGGTGACACCTAACAGGACTCGAGTGAAGGGCACCCGAAACAGCAACAGACACTCCGGTAAACTATATAGTATGAAGATAACGTCCACGATGCAAAAAGTAACCATGAAAATATAAAAGGAGATAGAGTGAGCATTTCAAGTGCCAGAGATAGAGGTTGTGAGTGGTGTGGAAGTATTCCTACTGTCAGCTTTGAGGGATCTTATAAAGACTAACGATCAGCTGGTTCATCCAAGAAGAACAAGTTACTCTCTTACCTGGTAACTTTCTTTCGATGGGATGGTCCGACGACGTATTCCATATCTATGACAGTAATCACTACAGCTGTGCTGCTTCGTAAAATCTTTCTGCGTCCTGCGTCGATGACGTCGAAACACCGCCTTCAAGGACCTCCTGCAACGGCCGATGTCACTGGATGTTATAAGTAGGACGCATGACGCCCGTAGCCTCAGTTGTAGTTTTTTCCCCAGAACGTGTGGCACCAGTCTTCTGCCGGTCTGACCACAAAGCCTTGCGGAAACGTAAGCTGCAATCGCATAAGAAATTCTGTAGCGTGGAAGGCAGGGAGGGCGCGATAGGGAATACGTCGTCAGACCATCCCATCGAAAGAACGTTACCAGGTAAGAGAGTAACTTGGTCTTCGAGGGGATTGGGTCCTCAGACGTATTCCATATCTATGACAGACTCCCAAAGCAGTACCAATGCAAGGAGGTGGGAAAAGAATTTAGAATACAGAAATTTAGAATGCCCAATCAAATTGCGGAGCAAAGGACCGCCTTACCAAAGGCCAGATCCTGCCCACGGATCGAATCAAGGGAGTAGTGACGTACAAAAGTATGGACCGAAGCCCGGGTGGCTGCATCACAGATGTTACAAATAGAACACTCCTCTGTAGGGCAGTAGAGGCAGCCATACCCCTGGTAGAATGGGCCCGCAAGTCGACCAGTGGGTCCTTACCCGCCAAGCGGTAACATTCAGAAATTGCCAGAATAATCCAGCGAGACAAAGTCTGCTTAGTCACAGCTTGTCCCAAACGCTTTCCAGCGTAACCAATGAAGAGTATGCATGAAATATAAAAGCTTAAAGCTCTCCTAGGATCGAGCCTATGGAGCCTCTCCTCTTCCTTACCAGGATGCGGAGGAGGACAAAATGCCGGAAGAATAACCTTCTGGCCTAAATGAAATTCCAATACCACCTTCAGAAGAAAGGAAGGACGAACTCTAAGGACAACCCTGTCCTTATGAAACACAGTGAAGGGTGGCTTAACTGAAAGTGCCTGTAACTCACTCACTCTGCGAGCGGAAGTGACTGCAACTAAAAATACAGTTTTAAGGGTTAACAGTCTCAAAGGACAAAAATGCAAAGGCTCAAATGGAGCACCCATTAGAAACTTGAGAACAGGGTTCAGATCACAACCGGGCACCTGGAAAGGTGAAGGAGGGAACACATCAGTGAGCCCTTTCAAAAACTGAGAAATTAAAAGGGGATTTTAAAATAAGAACACTCCTCAGACGAGCGCTTAAATATAGACAGCGCCGCCAGATAACCTTTGATGGTACCCACTTGCAGGCCCCTGTGGGCCAAAAAGCAAAAAAGACAGAACCATAGGAATGTCATGAAAAAGGATCCACATTCTTAACCCTGCACCAGTCGCAGAACTTTCTCTAACGTCAACGGTACAGGGACTTTGTTGCGGGCCTTCTGGCCGAGAGCAACACCTCCATCACGTCTTCAGGGAGGTCCCAATCCTTATACCTCAACCTTTCAGAAAACAAGCGTGAAGGTTGAGGGATCTGACCCCTGGATGGAGAACCTGACCCCCCCCCCCCCACCCCCTTCCCGTGAGAGCATATCGTCTCGGTAGGGAAGACGACGTGGAGGGCAGATGGACAAGTCGAGGAGGTCCGAGTACCACGTCCTCCGGGTCCATGCCGGAGCAATGAGGACCATCTGTGAACCGAGCCTCCGTAACCTCCGCAGCACTTGCGGAATGACGGGGACTGGAGGAAACACGTACAGCAGCGGGAAGGACCACTCCACCACAAACACGTCCCCACCACAAACGCGTCCCCTAAGGCTCCGTTTGGAGGAAATTCCCGCAAGCAGAACCTTTCACACTTCCGGTTGACACTGGAGGCGAAGAGATCCACTTGAGGGGTCCCCCAGAGGGCGAGGATCTCCAGGAAAATCTCCTGACCCAAATCCCACGTGAGAGATCGCGCTCTGCCTGCTCAGAGCGTCCGTCTCGTTTTCGTCTCCCGCCAGATGAACTGCTGAGATCGAAACTTCCTGCTGGATTGCCCAGAACCAGAGCTGCATCGCCTCCCTGCACAGAGGAAGTGACCCTGCCCCCCCCTTTTTGTTGAGGTAGTGCATGGCCACTGTTGTCCATCAGGATCAGGACATTCTTTCCTCGCACAGTCGGCAGAAAAGGCTTCAGGGCAAGCCTGACGGCCCTCAGCTCCAACAGATTGATATGGAGTCTGTACTCCAACGGAAACCAACGACCGCTGACTGTCAACTCGCTGGCATGAGCTCCCCATCCCGTGAGGGATGCGTCCGTCACGATAGTCACCTCCGGCCAGGGTAGCCAAAATGGAGCCCCCTTCATCAGATTGCTTTCGACGGCCCACCACAGAAGGTCCTGGGCGACCGAGGACGGCACCTGAACAGGGTCCGACATCCTACCGGAGGACTGAGACCACTGGAGCTTGAGTGCCCATTGCAAAGATCTCATCCGCAACCTGGCCTCTGGCACCAGAAGAATGCAGGATGCCATGAGGCCAAGCAATCTCAAGAACTCGAACGCTGGGAGACTCTGGGCATGCTGAAGCTTGTGCACCATCTGCTGAATGTGAGGAGCCCTCACCTGGGGAGGAAAACACTGCCCAAGGGACGTGTCGTGCACTGTTCCGATGTACTGGAGCCTCTGAGTTGGCGCCAAGTGGGACTTCTTTAAGTTGAGGGAGAAGCCCAGCTTGTGGAGGGAGTGACAGGTGACGGACAGATGATCCAGGACTTGCTCGGGAGAGCGCGCCCTGATCAACCAATCGTCCAGGTAAGGGTAGACGTGAAGACGTGAATCCCCCCCCCCCCCTTTCCTGAGATGCGCTGCCACCACTACCATGAACTTGGTGAAGACCCTCGGGGCGGAGGTCAATCCAAACGGCAGGACCCGAAACTGAAAGTGCGAGTCGCCAACCGCGAACCTCAGGTACTTCTTGTGCTTTGGATGGATCAGCACATGGAAGTAAGCATCCTTGAGGTCGAGAGACACCAACCAGTCCTGAAGTTGAAGGGCCTGGAGGACTTGAGAGAGAGTAACCATCTTGAACTTGTCCTTCCTGAGGAGTTTGTTCAAACTGCGCAAGTCCATGATGGGTCTCAATCCCCAGTCTTTCTTGGAAATCAAAAAATAAGGGGAATACCATCCCTTGTTCCTCTCCGCTACAGGCAACAGTTCTATGGCGCCTTTCTCCAGCAGGGCTTGAACCTCCTGCACAAGGAGCGGATCCGGACTCTGCAACAAGAGATTCCCCGGTGGATTGTCGTGGGGCCTCTGCCGAAAAGGAAGACAGTAGCCCTGGGCTATGATTTCCAGAACCCACACATCTGAAATAATGGCACGCCAATCGACAAGATGCTGCGCCACCCTTCCCCCCCCAACCGGCGAACCATGGGACATGGCCTCATGACTGAGCTGAAACAGCTGCTGCGTTCCCTGAGGGCAACAAGGCAACTGCCCGAGCGGCCTTGGCACCACGAGTACCCTGCTTTCCACCTCCGGCACTCCTACGGTGGCCCCTTTGACTGGCAGCTCCTCTCGCTTTACCAAAGGATGAGTAATAACAAAAGGAACCTCCCCTCCATTGTTGTCCCCTAGGACGAAAAGGCGGAGGTTGGCGAACTGCAGCACCCAACGACTTAGCTGCAGCTTTGGAGGTCTGCAACCTCTCAAGGCTCTCGTCAGCCTTGCTGCCAAGAAGATGTTCACCATCAAAGGGCATGTTGAGGAGCCGGGCCTGCACATCAAGAGCAAACCCCGACTTCCGCAACACGCAAACCTGCGTATTACGGTGCTCACCGCCATGGACCGGCTGACGCAATCTGCCATGTCCAAACCCGACTGAACGGCCTCACACATGGCGTCCTTGCCATCCTGGACCATAGCAAGAAAACCATCCCATTCGTCCCCTTCGGGAATATGTTCAGCCGCTAAGGAAACACAGTTCCACAGAGTGTGCGTGAAACATGACAAGGCACATACGGAGTTGGCCGCCTGAAGAGCCATACCCCCTGAAGAAAACACTTTCTTAGCCCAACCATCAAAACGCTTGTCGTCCCTATCGGGAGGGATGGTAGGATATGACGCCTGCTTTGCTGGGGCCGTAGCCGCCTGCACCACCAAACTCTCCGGAGTGGAGTGCTTGGTGAAGTAGCAGGGGTCGCTACTGGCTGGGCAGTATTTTCGCGGCAAACACTTGCCCACTGCCGGGAGACTATCCGGAGCAGTCCAAGCCGCCGCCGCCACCCTCCTCTGTAGAGCCATATGGAACGGCAGTACCAAGTCAGTTGGTGGACCTTGGTCGAGGATATCCGTGGGGTCATCCTGAAGAAAATCCCCTGGGGAGCAGACCGCCCCAAGTATTCGGTGACCCTAGACATAAGGCGCTGGTACAAGGAATCGGCATGGGTGCCAGGCTCAGGCCTACAAAACTCCACCTCCGGAGAGGCGTCCAAACCACTGGCGTTGTGCAGGGACTGACGCAGGTCCTCAATCTGCCTATGGCCTGAGAAAATCTCATCTGGCACCGTATCAGGAATCATGCCATCATCAGAGCTCTCATCCACCTCCGAAATGTACTCAAGATGGCGGAAAGTGGGCACAGAATGTGGACCAAAGCCATGCTTGACCTTGGCCAGAGCCTTTAAGGGGTTCCACTGTGCCCCGGGCTACCCCCGTCGAAACAGCTTCAAAGGCGTAGAGTGAATCAGCGTTGACACCGAATGCGGCGCCGACAGCATCGACACAGGCCTCGAGGGCGGAGCCCCGAGCGTGTCACTCGACATCCTGGGTGCCGATGGCATCGACGACTTCCTCCGAGGCGGAGCCTCGAGGGAGTCCCTCGACGACCTCGGCACCACAGGCGTTGACATCTTCCTCGAAGACGTCACAGGCTCACGGTCTCGAGCGCCTCGAGGACCGAGACCTGGAACGGGCATGACTACAAAGATTCCTTGTCTGAGCGGGACTGCTCCCGCGAATCGTGCCGACCACCCGAGCCCGAAGGCGTACGAGCGGTGTCTCGTCCGATCACGACCGACCCCACTCAAAGGCGTGGACGGACCAGTGCCCTGCGATTCGAGAATCGCTAGCATTTTTCTTACCGAAGGAAGCCCATTCCTCAGGCGTCGCATGCTTGGTGGGATAAGCAACCCGCCGACGGGCGGAGTCCTCGGATGAGGACGGGGAAGGCGATCGATGACAGCGCTTCCGGGAGTGCCTCAAAGAGGCAGAGGAGTGGCGGGACCCACTCTGGGACCGTGACCCACTGGACTTCGACAACTATGCGAAGAGTCGCCCCTCGAATCATCCGTCGAAAGCCCCGTGGACCTTGACTTCCGGGGCTTGGACACCTTACCGACTGACAGTTTCTTCTTGCGCTCCCGCAAGGCTTTGGACGAAAGCGACTGGCAGTCGACAATATCCGTGTCATGGGCCTCCCCGAGGCACCAGAGGCAGGCGCTGTGCGAGTCAGTCACCGCCATCTCGGACCCGCAGTCCCTGCACTTCTTGAAGCCCGGACGCGGCGTGGAAGAAGAGGTAGACATCTCAAAGGTTTTTTTTACTACAAAAACTAACAGGTTCGAAGAACCGAAAGAACAAACTCCAAAGAGTTGAGGTGTGCCGAGATCTCCGCAGCGAACACGTTCACGGAAAAAATGGAACTGAGGCTACGGGCGTCGTGCGTCCTACTTATAACATCCAGGGACGCGGGCCGTCGGAGGAGGTCCTCGAGGGCGGCGTATCAACGTCATCGACGCAGGACGCAGACGCCAAAAGATTTTCCGAAGCAGCACAGCTGTGTAGATTACTGTCAGATATGGAATACGTCGGAGGACCCAATCCTCTCGAAAGATGTTTTCCCATTGGATGTGACAGGGATCAAAAAGACCCTATCTGATATGGATTTGTTTCAGGGCACGACGATAAGAGAAAAATGATTTTCTTCGTTGTGCAGTATTCCGAACTACATCTTGAGAGATGAATATCCTGTTGCCGTGCCAGTTAAGGGTATTCTTTTCCTTTGCCTTGGAAATTATGTGTTGCAGTTGCGTGTACTCCAAAAACAAACAAATGAGTGCGTTGCGTCGGGTGAGGTGATTGAGAAGATTTGACAGGCCCAATTTGGTGCGCTCGCTGAATGTTGAGAACAATGTCTGGAGGAATATAGAGGAGGGCCGAAAGCATTTTCTGAAGAACAAGAGGACGTCTGTCTTCCTCGATTCTCTAACTCTTCATTGTGCCTCTGGAGCTCCAACAGTGTTTGCAAGTGAAAACTCAAGGAGAAAGATCCTCCATAAAACCCATTGTTTTTCCACCTCGTCCATTCTGTTTTCAAATGCACCCCATCTGTCATCAAGATGCTGCAGTTTGCGACTTGTGGTCTCAAAAAGGTTTTAGAGACCTAATTTTTAGTATCTCCATGCTGGGGTCTGAGGGAATAAATGGTGGGAGTAGAGTCCCTTTTGGGCCTTTTGAGTGTGGCTGAGGCGGAAGCAACGTGGGGGGTCCATTGATCTGTGTTGGCTTCTGACCGCCTTTTCCTGAGGCCATGGTGTGCAGAAGTGCAGTTTAGAGTGGTACCCCAAACAGTACAAGGTTAAGGCCAGGAGAAAGTATATGGAGGTATGAACGGCGTTCAGTGAAGTATTACAGCAAGGTATCAGTGGAGCGCAGGGTAAGTATCAACTGCACCATCAGAGAATTTCAAAATAAATGAAGAAATAGAACGTCTCACCATGCACCAGTATTGTAAGCAGAATAGGACTGTTCCTTTCCTTTTTATTTCCTGCCTTATAGTATTCGTTCAGTAGATGGCAGGGGAGAGTGGGCTTGCACCGCAGACGCATGACGTTTCATGTCGAAGCTTGCCAATTTTCTCCTCAGCACTGTCAGCTCAGCTTCCTGCGTAGAGGGTCTCTGCAGCGGAACACAGGAATCATGCCACAGCAAGATACCAGCAAAGTAGTAGAAAAGTAATATCGATCAACGCTGTGATTAAAGCACTACCTCCGGATGATGTTTTAAATTGATAAAGTCAATGAGGCATCAAGGGCATAGATAAAGCGTATCGCGGGAAGGTGATGTGAATTTAGGTGGCCATCAACCTCGGTGCCAATTCCTATCTATCGATGGTTGCATCACATTAGCCACAACCCTTATACTGCACTGCCACGCTGTCTTTGCAGGCTCCTCCACAAGCAACATCAAAAAACTTCAAGTCATCCAAAATGCCCTACGAGCAGCACTGACTATTTCTAAGAAAGAACACATACTCGCAGCAAGACGCAATGTCCATTGTCTTCTTGTCCAAGACTGCATCAGATTCAAAACATGTCCATCGCGCACAAAACGCTGAATGAACACTGCTCCCAAGTACCTCTCCAACAAGCTTGCCACACCTCACACCAACAGATCCACCTGGGCCTCTTACCTCGCACCTCCTCACCACGCCTAAATTCAGGAGCGCTAGGTCAGGGGGACGTACCTTTGCAATCGCTGCCGTCAAACAGTGGAATGCTCTCCCCTTCCCCCTCAGATCAGACCCACGCACTCTGATCCTTCCACAAAAAACAAGGGTTCTTCACACAAGACCCATAGATTACACAACTGAAATGTGTCCCTATTGTCACCGATGCCCGTTTTACCCATTTGCTCCTCAGGCATGTACTTACCAGCGCCCAGATGTCCGTGGGTTCAGCGTGCTTTACAAATGCCAAATAAAAGGTGCCAGGCTACGAACTCCTACTTGCCGGAATTGAACCACATCCCCAAACTACCATAAACCTACTTACAGACAACCAACCAACCTCAGCTCCCCTGAGGCAGATATACCATTGCTTATGGCCCCACTTCTGAAACCGAACCCTAAGCTCTTGATCCTCTGGGCGACTTCAACCTAGGTTTCAAAGATCCCTTAGACATGAAATCTACGACCTTCGTCTGGACTATCCTTGAAATGATCTTGGCCAAAGCGGTCTCAGTCCGACCCACTCCAAAGGGCGCATCCATGACTGGATCCCCTCCACTAAAGCCAGCATCTAAAATACTCTAATCAGTAAAGCCAGCTCCAACACTGGAAAATTATTTAAGATCCTCGCTTGAAACCCCTACCCCTAATCCCACCCCCCACACCTCCCACCAGCTTCCCTAAAGACGAAGCTTGGTTTACACTTGTGCAATCAGCCCTAGCTAACAAAACCACCATAAAGAAATCCCTGCTCCTCACAACCGATGAGATCACTACTGCAGCCACTACCCCTCCCACCCCCACAAACCCCCCCTTCACCCTTCCCCCACCCGATGTCATCTCCACCATCAAATGCCTCAAAGCCTCCAATTGCATAGGTGATATCTGCCCAGTCAATCTCAAAGCTATGTGCAACTCCCCCTCCCCCTCCCCCTCCCCCTCGCCCCCATCATCACCAAATGAACACCTCTTTTATTACCCACAATGTTCCCAAATCTAGCGAAGCAGCAAGGGTCACACTGCTTGTGAAAAGAAAAAAAAAATGACTTGACCCCCACCCTTCCTACAAACTACTGCCCCATCACAACAGTAACAGTACCAAATCCTTGACCGCACTGCCTACTCCCAACTCCAAACCCACCTAGAAATGGACAACCTACTTGGTACCCATTGATCTGGCTTCAGGCCCAGACAGCACAGAATCCAGCCCTTCTAGATTTAAAGAGCCAACTTGACCACGTCTGTGATGGAGACCTTGCCATCCTTCTACTTCACCTCTTGGCACGTTCAACCTAGTCGACAATGCTATTCTGTGACACCACCTCACTGGCCTATTTAACCTTGCTTCCGAAGGAGCAGACTGGATCAAATCCTTCCTGAGCGATCAAACCTCCAGGGTATTCGCTGCATCGGAATCATCAGACCCCACCCCTGTCTCCTTTGGTGACCCCTCCTCCCCACCCCCCAAGCTTCCTGCCCATCACCCACACTATTCAGCATATATAACAAGCCACTCTTTGACCACTTACACAACATTAACATCCCCTACACCAACTTCGAAGATGATACACAAGTCCTCCTTAAGCTCAGCAGCAAACACAAAAGTAATTCGGATAAAATCAGAGTTTAAAGCATCATCCAAACCTGGATGGCTAACCACCACCTCTGCCCAATGATGACAAGACAGAGCTGCTCATCGTTGGCTCCCTGTATCGCCTCAAACATCTTGACCCTGCCTTCTCCTTTTGTATTGATGGGAACACCAACCTGGTCTCAGCCCATGTTAAAACACTGGGCATCTACCTTGACACTGAGCTAAACATGCATAAACACAAAGGCTGTCGCCTCCCCGCACCAGATGCCACTAAAATCATCAAACTATCTAGAAAGTTCCTAACCCCAAAAAATGCCTCACTCTAGCCAGAGCCATGATAGGGAGTAAACTGGACTACTGCAATGCCATCCTTGCAAGCTCTTACGCCAAAAGCCTCAGGAAACTACAATTGATCCAAAACAATGCACAGAGCCGTCTGGGGCTTGAAACGATCCAACCACATCTCCAAAGTGAGACGGGACGCTCACTTCCTACCAATCAAGGCACACATTGACTTCAAAATACTCTCCATCAGGGGCATGGCTTGGAGCACCATCGATATGGCTGCTCTTTTTAAGCCATCCGTGGGAAGCGCGCTGCTATGGTGAAAATGTGCAGCTTCCGCAACGCATTTGGATCGCTATTGCCAGCGCAGGCGACCGAACCACTCAGGCACCGCTGGCCCGAAGAGGAGCGTCCTACGCTCAATCATTGTGCCCGAATTGAACAGAATTTGCTGGCCCCCGACGGAACCCGGAAATCCAAGATGGCGGGCGCGTACTACATCTGAATGCAGAGGCGTATTTTAATGCGGACCCTGACGGCAAACACCCATCAGCGTCCCGGAGCTCGAGAGGAAGAGCGATTTGTTGCAATGAAAGGTCTACTGCTGGGAGACCTGTATACCTTCATTTCAGTAGGTCTATAGTGGGGAAACCCCACTGAGAGAAGCTATCTTCTACGACCTCTGTGTAGACACCATTCGTGTTCCTCTGGGAGGGGGGTCTCTGCTCAGAGCATCCGCTAGGGAATTGAGATCCCCTGGAACATGTTGCGATGACAGGAAGATGTTCGGTCTGAGTGCCCATATCCAGATTTTCTGGGCAAGCTTGGACAGATTTGGTGACCGAGTCCCTGCTTACTTGTTCAGGTAGAACATGGCTGTAGTGCTGTCCGTCCGGATTTGCACTGACAGATTTAGGGCTCGAACGCTTGAAGTGCTGTGAATACTGCTAGAAGCTCTAACAGGTTGATGTGATTCTTGGCCACTGAGTGCGACCAGAGACCCTGAGCTGTGTGCTGTCAGGCATGCATCGGTTGTGACTACCGCCTGTATCGCGGGATCGTAAAAGGGTTTCCCCCTGGACAGATTCTCTCTTGTCCACCAGTGAAGGCTTTGTACAAGTGTTGGCGAAACGACCACTAAATCATCCCACTGACCACTTGCCTGAGACCACTGTTTCGACAACCATTCCTGCATGGGACGCATGCGCAGGCGCGCGTGGGGGACCAGGTAAATACATGACGCCATCATGCCCAGCAAGCGCATTGCTTTGCGTACCGTTATCTGGCGACCGGACTGATATTGCGGATTTTGCAGCAGTATATTCTGAATTCTTTCCTCAGAAGGAAAGGTCAACCCCTCTTGAGTGTCTAGGATAGCTCCTAGGAACTGTTTGGATGTGCTTGGCACCAGACTTGACTTTTTCTCGTTTATTGAGAAGCCCAATTCGAAGAGGAGGTCGATAGTCCTTTGAATGTTTGCTCTGCAAATTACTGGGGTCTCCCCCGTGATGAGCCAGTCGTCCAGGTAAGGGTACACTGGGATTGCCTCCCTGGGTAGGTGTGCTGCCGCCACCGCCAGTACCTTGGTGAATACCCTTAGAGCCGAAGCTATCCCGAAGGGTAGTACCTTGAACTGGTAGTGCCGACTGTCCACCTTGAAGCGCAAGTACTTTCTGTAAGCTGCGAACATGGAAATATGAAAATAGGCATCTTTCATGTCCAATGTCGCCATGTAATCCCCCTTTTTTAGGAGGGGGTTTACCTCTTGGAGAGTAGTCATGCGAAACTTTTGGGGCTTGACATACTTTTTTGCAGGCCGGAAGTCCAATACTGGGCGCATTGTCAAATCTTTTTTTGGCACAAGGAAGTAAGTTGAATAAATACCCTTGTTTACCTGGTGTCCCGGGACGAGTTCTATTGCGTCCTTTGCTAGCAGATTGACGATCTCCTCGAGGAGGATCTTCTGGTGGTCCAAGGAATGTATTTTTTGTCGTGGAGGATGGTTCTGAGACGCTCCAACAGTTCTATGCAGTATAACCCTTTTACGATCCCGAGACAGAGCACCCATCTGTCTGATGTGATCCCTTCCCAAGCTTGGGTGAAGTTGGAAATGCACCCCCTTAGGGAGTCCAGCGTCAGATGCCCCCTTATATACAGTTGCTCAGATTGGGCTGCCCTGAAAAGTTTCTCAATCCTGGGTTCACTGCTCTGGTGAGGTTAGGATTTACGAGTGAAGGGTCTATTCTCCTCTGAAGAGACTTCAGGATAGGGATGGCCTGCGCAACAGGCCTCCTTTCTCCCACTAACTCTTGGGCTAAGTCCCTCGCCTCTTGAGCACCCTGGGTGTCAATGTGGAAATGTTCAGCTGCTCGAGACAGAACTTCATTCAGGAGAGGTTGGTTGTCAACAGGGGAGTCGGTAACCGGGGGTTCCTTCTCTACCGGGAAATCTACTCTGTAGGTTTCCGGGTCGTCCTCATCATCCCCATAGTAGCCCATACCAGTTTGTTCTTCCAACATGCCCAAATCGGGATCCTCACAAAAGGATGTCTCTCCTTGATACTGAGAGTAGGGCTGTACATAGAAGGGGTCCGAAGACCGTGTTGGTGTTTCAAACTGGGACTTTTTACTTGGAGGTATAGGATCCTTAGAGCCTGAGGGTGCTGACCCGTCGGGAGTATAAGAAAGTGTTCAGGGTTTTCTGCGTAAAAATCTGCCAATGACGACATCCTTGACATGACCCTGTATATGTCATCACTAGCCCATTCTCTAGAACTGGGGATGACTCTTTCTGGAAGTTTCTCTGACTTATCCTGACTAAACTTGGTGGTCTGAGTAGGGGTCTTTGTGATAGCAGAAGACTTGGACTTGTCTGTCTGTTTATGAGGAGTGGAGTGTCTTAAAGGTGTGTAAGTAAGCAGAGGCTGCTTCCTTTGTCGTTTTTCCCCCTCCCCGTGAGTGGAAGAGTTTTCCCTGTTTTTTCGCCCCTTTGGAGCGTTTCGACGCCTGGCGTCGAGGTTCGGGGGTAGTGTCCCTATCCTTCGAGTGTGGAGGTAGGGGTTCGGGAGCCGCCGTAACGCGGTCTGCGGGTGCCGACTCCTGGAGTGAGGTCTGGGGATGGAAGTCGGCTTCGTCCTCCGGCGATCGAACTTCCGTTACCTTGGGGAGCGAGGCACTCTTGGCAACAGTGGATGATTGCCTGGAGTCATGCGGCGATCTCAATCGAGAACGCCCAGAGGACGCCGATTTGGACCGTTCTCTATGTGCCTCTTTCCGAGAACTCAACGTGCGCGTCGAGTCCCGGTTGGACTTCATGTGTTTCGTGAAAGTGCTGTGGGAAGCGCTTGTGTCGCCGGGGGTCTTACCCATAGCCGCCCTGCCGGACGACCTTCCAAGGTCGGGGACTTGCGCTCTGCTGTCTTTCGACGCCATAATGCCCTCGCCGTTCGAAAGCACGGCGTCACTGCCATCGCTGAAGACGCCCTCCGCTGCCATGGCCTCTTGACGCCTGGTGGGCCCAACGCTTGATCGAACGGTCCTTAAGTGTTTTGGGTTTAAACCTACTACATGCTCTACAGTTCGCCTCGGGGTGGTCCCTTGGCAAGCAGAGATTGCACGCGGCGTGCCTGTCGACCCAAGACTATTTGCGGTTGCACTTGGGGCACAATTGGAAAGGGGTACCCTCCATATGCACCTTGTGGCAGCGGGCTTGTAAGTGTAGGAATATATAAGAATGTACCTATATACCAAAAGAGTGTAGAGTATGTCCACCCCCCACTCCCCCTACTTGCAGGGCCGAGGCCAGCGGCCTTCCAAGGCCTGGGCCGAGGCCAGCGGCCTTCCTAGGCCCAAATCCGTCGTGCAGCTGTCGACGGTCGAATTCTTCTCCGGGCCGGCGTCGAGTGTGGAAGTTCGGTGACTCGACGTTGGGGTGGAGAAATGGGTACATTTAACAATATTTAGCAAAAGTATGGCTAGGGTCAGGGAACTCCGCAAAATGCTTCCGACCAGTATGGCGGAAAAAAACAATCTGAGGGTCCTAGACGCGCGAGGGATCATGGGTACAGTGGACGTCACACTAGGGATAGTATTACTGGCACGCCCTGGTCAACGCCCTTTTTCGAGTTTCGAAAAACAAACTGTAATACTCTGCAGCTTCCACTAGATGTCGGCCTATGCACAGCATGTGATCTAAGCAGATTCCACAAGCCTCAGAACATATACATATGCACATCTCCCACTGGGCCATACATCGAGTTTTTGAAACCAAGAAGTCCCGCCCCCAGGAATCGCCGATATAGGGTGGAAATCCTGCCTCGGGCTGGGAGGTCCTTAAGAGTTCATTCAAGGGGGGTAAAGAGGGCGCGTAGCCGCTTGGAGGGTTTAGGGAATGGAGCACCAGTGGCGTAGCTGAATGCATTTAAATCTACCTCTTTCCTGGAGACGGAACATTTCCTTGCATTGTTCAAATGTGCGGGGGAGGCCTCCCGCATACAGCTGTTCCAAAGATTCGAGTCCTCCCTCTATCCAGTTTTGGAAGTTACGGGGGTTTTCCCCAGGTGAGAAAGCCAGATTGTGGAAGATTGGTGATGGGGGACTCAGTCCTCTCGGGATTCCCCGATGTCTCAGTGCCCAGTTCCAGGAGCTCAGGGTATGTTTAGTGGACAGCAGGAGTCCCTTCCATCGTTCTCTGAGGGGAGACGGGATATGTGGGAGAAACCGCAGTGGAAGCGGGAGCCGTGATTGCTCAAATTCCACCCATCTGGGGCGGTCCGTGGTTAGCGGGAGCCGTGATTGCTCGAATTCCACTCATCTGGGGCGGTCCGTGGTTATCTGCCACGCATTGATATCAGATTGTTTTTTTCCGCCATACTGGTCGGAAGCATTTTGCGGAGTTCCCTGACCCTAGCCATACTTTTGCTAAATATTGTTAAATGTACCCATTTCTCCACCCCAACGTTTAAAGTTGTTTATTGTGTATGTGGTATAAGATTTACTAATTGTTTTGTATATATTCAGTTTGGGAAACACCTTTTTGTTTATTTAGACATGCATTATGAAAATTAATTGACAATTTAAAATTCAAAACTTTCACGTGTAACTAATTTGATTCTAATATGACAGTGATGTCCTTGTAGTTCTTTATTTTCTGAAGTGGACAACGAGAAAAGGCACATGCATGACAATTTTAAAAAATATGACTCCCAAGTTAATGTTGCATTTTAATGTTAAATATACCTTGTAATCATTTAACCTAAATAGTACAGCCACAATATATATTCCATTTAATTTATAGAAGTTTAAAAATAGATTTTAAGAGAAACATTCAAAAAATTCCTAAAGGTAAAAGAGAACTCAAATGTATTTAATGGAAATCAAAACGTCGATATAGGCTGAACCAGAAGGCTTCAACAAGTTGTCTTGAAGCCACAGACTGATGAATATGCAGAGCACACGACGTCTGAAGATCCCCAGAAAATAATGTTTCCTGACAGCATTATTCACATACGAAGTCGGGAGACCAATGCAACCGCACAGTGAAGATGGCGCCGGCACACAAATAGGACAAAGGCTCAGAGCGGCAGACGAGCTCCTGCGAGCGAATACACATCGCAGAACAAACAAGAAGGCAGACGAGGTGAAACATACGCAAGCGCATGGACCGCAGCCTGTGACATTGTAGCAAGAACACTGCAGAGCTCGGAATAGCAGATTGGGTGAAACGAGTGAAGATACATTGTGGTGGACAAAAGCGTACATTGTCACGCAGCCCGGAGAGGAACGAAAGAGGTGCATGAAGGCAGAAGCAAGTGCAGTGAGGAGTTGTAGCGCCACGTGACAAGAAGCAAGTAAAATAAAAGGGGATACTCTCAAGATGAGCTTATAACAGCGCCACAAGGACAAATAAGCCACGGCCCGAAGTTGGCGCCCGGCTGGTGATGGAACAAAGGACCGGGGTATAACTGGGAACCACACAGTAATCCCCAAAACGAAACTAGCTGGGAAAGACTAATGGGGGCATGGGGACCATGACAGGCACAAGGATGATGAACAGCGCTCTAGGCGGATGTCAAGCTGAGCGTGGTTGAAACAAGTTGCGAAGCAACCTCACGCGCCCCGAGCAGAATAAAAGAGCACTGCTAAGCCCGTTGCAAAGCAGGCACCGAACAGTGCGACACTGCGCTAGTGGGCCACTGGGCCTGGCTCTATACAGGAGTACAGTCATACTGGCATGCTCCATCCGAAGTGAGTGCGCAAAGGGGACGGACGAAGACGCACCACCACCGGGGAACAACAGTGCAGGCAAGTGAAGCCTAGCAGAAATACCTGGGGGAGAGCCCAGGGGAAGTAGAGGGTCCAGGAACTGAGCAGAGTAGTTACCTGACACTCCAGCAGTAGCAAGCAGGATATGCCGAAGAGGGACAACGGTGATGGCATGATCCCAGCAGGCAGCAAGATATAACGTGTGCCAAAGCCGGCCGGTGCACGCAGGTCTGAGGAAACCGCAGCAGAGGAGAGCGAATTGGGGCAGTAAACCCGGGCTCCAGACAGTAGAGTACAAGCACCCGATAGGTGAGCAAGAGATGGGGGCACATAGAGAAGGTGCACAGGAAGAGATGCCCAGTACCCCCACAGGTAGAACACAACACTACATGAGCTCACCCTCACAGACCACAGGAAGGACGAGGAGCGCTAGAAACGCGGCAAAAGCAATGTTGCAGAAAGGAAACAATACCATAGCGAAACCGACGTCCCTGAATACTTTCACCAGGCCGGCACAAGCGAAGGAGGGGGCCAAAACACAGGCATAAAACCCAGACTGAGAGGAAACGCAACCGCACATGGATCAACAAATTCTGGGGGCAATAGCGGACCTCAGGGCATCACAAGAGCACAGGAATGACGCAATGCAAATAGATATGAACCTGCTGAGACAGGACGTGAGAGTGTTGGCAGAATGTACCAGAGTATTGGAGAAGGAAGTGGCAGCCAACACTAATAATGACAAAGAGAATGCTATGGAGTTTCACACCTTGAAACAACAAGTCCAAAATCTGGAAAAGAAGCAGAAGGGCGCACAAGGCGCAACAACGTTCGCATAGTTGGACTGCCGGAAGGTGAGGAAGACAAGAATCCAACCAACTATATCGAAGATATGTTAATACAAGAAGTAGGGGTGGGCACGCTCACCCAAGGCTTCACAGTTGAAAGGGCACACAGAGCCCTGATGAGGAGACCCCAGCCGGGCGCCTCACAGAGGCAAATCATAGACAAAATGTTGAATTATAAAGACAGGGAGAAAATATTGGAATATCGCAAAGGGGGCACCATCCACAGAGGTCAGCACCCGTCACGCTTACCCGGACTACACCAGGCAAGTGCAGAAAAGGAAGATGGTGCAGTGAAGAGAAGGCTGAAGGTGGCCCAACTCAAGTTTCAACTCTTATATCCAGCCAAGAAGAAAGTGCTCCATAAAGACGACGCTCGGTTTGAGACCGGAGTATGTGAACGCCTGGATGAATATGCCGTCGGAGCAGCGCGACCGAGGAGAAGTGAAGAGTGATAAGTGACGATTGATGGGGGTTGCAAATGTGAAAGGGGCGAGGGGGGGGTAAATAAGTGAGGGCGAGAGACACTTGGACTATTAGCCAGTTACACTCAGTAGCCTATGTGATGTAATAAAACACGGGAGCGATGCACGCAGCGCAAATAGCAAGCAATATAGGGAGCGATAGTCCCCTCTAAACTCCCTATGGGGGGTATACTAGTAGCATGGCATCGGCCTGCAGCGCTCAAAGTACCGCTATTGGGCCGGAAAAAGAGTGAGTGCAGGGAGGCCTTAGATCCCGTACAGTAGCTGGGCTAATGTTGGGGGTTTGTTGAGGGAGGGAGGAGGGCTGTTGGGGAAGTTGGGACGGGGGGTGGGGGGGGGGGGTCTACAGTAAAATGCAACAGAGCATTGGTAAATACAGAAGAGGGGGAGGCAACTCGTACACAATGGGAGAAATTCAGATAATATCCTGGAATGTCAGGGGGCTGAATAACTATATCAAACGCCACAGGGTGATGACTTATCTGAACAGACAAAGAATAGATATTGCATTATTGCAGGAGACGCATCTAACCAAAGAGAAACTAGAGGTTGTGACCCGCAAATGGAAGGGAACAACCATAGGAACGACATATTCGGCATACGCCAGGGGGGTTATTACATGGATAGCATCCCATGTTCTGTTTAAGCTGTTGAATTCAGAAGTGGACAAAGATAGGAGGCTTGTGTGGATTAGAGGGTGTTTGGAAAACAGAGAATTACCAGGTTACTCACCGTAGTGACCACCTTACTCCTAGTCCATAGTCCCCCTTTCCTCCATACCTTTGGGACATCTCTCCGTCCTGTGGGACGGGACCGGAGCACTTTGTAAAAAGCATCCAGATTTTTTTCAAAAATGTGTCCCTCCTCCCTTTCCTGTGCGGGGCCCAGCATCTCTTTCCTGCGCAGGGCCTGGCACGCGGCTGTAACCCCACCCACCTTGGCTCCGCATCGCCCATCAGTCCTTTTCTATTGCCAGGTCAAAGACCCATTAGCAATAACAGAGGAACCTTATTAGAGGGGACGGCGGGCGGGCGTATGGAGGAAAGGGACTATGGACTAGGAGTAAGGTGGTCACTACGGTGAGTAACCTGGTAATACTCCTACGTCCCGTCCCCTTTCCTCCATACTTGTGGGAGATTCCCAAGCACTCCTTACAGGACTAAGTGTGGATGGAAATACCCTTTACTGAAACAGGTTCTTCAGCACAGCCTGACCAAACGGAGCGTCAGCTCTAGAGCTCATGTCGAGACAGTAATGTTTACAGAAAGCAGATGGGGAGGCCCAAGTAGCTGCCCTAGCGATGGACTCCCAGGGAACATATTTCTGAAAAGCAACTGCGGCTGCCTTGCCCCGACCAGGTGTGCATGGATACCTTTAGGATGTTTCAGCCCTTGGACGGTGAAAGACTCCATGATGCAGGCGGCAATCCACTGGAAATAATTGCCTTATGCCGGCTTGCCCTGAGGGTTACCGAAGGTCACAAAAAGTTAAGAACTCCTAAGCTCGGAAGTCCTGTCCAGGTAGAATTTAAGAGCTCTTCGGAGATCAAGACAGTGTAGAACTCTTTCAGCCTCTGAGGGAGGGTTCGGAAAAGAGACCGGAAGGGAGATCGACTGATTCAGATGGAATTCAGTCACTACCTTCGGCAGGAAAGCCGGGTTTGTCCGAAGGACTACCTTGTCCTTGTGAAAAGACCAAGAAAGGATGCTCCACCGACAATGCCTGGAGCTCACTCACTCACTCTCCTTGCTGACGTAACGGCAACCAGAAAGGACACTTTCCAAGACAAGTACTAGAGGTCTACCGTAGCCATTGGTTCAAAGGGTTTATGGCACAGCGCCGTCAGGACTACATTAGGTCCCATGGCGGGTGCGGATTACGAACCGGTGGGTAGAGGCGTGTCAAGCCCGCAAAATGCCTTTTCACCACTGGGTTAGTTAGAGAATAAGAACAAAGGTCTGTAGAAAGGTAAGTGGAAACAGCTGAGAGATAAGTCCTGCATGACAGAACATGAACCCCAGACTGCTAGGGAGGATACGAAGGACAGCACTGTGTCAATCGTGGCCACCCTCGGATCCAACTTCTTCTCCAAACACCAATGACAGAACCTGAGCCGTTTACTCCTGTATTGAGATCTGGTCGAGGGCTTCCTGGCTGCCTGGATAATGCGCATGTTATCCGCAGACAAACTCAGAGGCTCTAAAGACTTGAACTCAGGCACCATGCCGTCAAACTGAGCGATTGTGGGGAGGGGTGCCACATCTGTTCCCCTTGGTGAAGAAGATCGGGAGTTACTTGTAACCTGATTGGCGGAGACACCGACAGGTGTTGATGTTCCGAGAACCAAAACCTGGCCGGCCACCGCGGGGCTATCGGTAGAAGGGAACAGTTCACAGAGTTCCTCAACTTCCAAATTGCACGGTGAACTAGAGGCGGGAAGGCGCAAGCTCTTATGTTGTGCCATGGAATCTCGAGAGCATCCTTCAGAGAGGAGGCTCCCAGCCCCCTCTGGAGGCATACTGAGGAAGTTTCTTGTTCACCACTGTTGCGAAGAGGTCCACCTCCGGTGTGCTCCAACGCGAGAAAATCCATGATAGGACCTCTGCCTTCAACTCCCACTTGTAGCTGACCACTGTCTGCCGGCTGAGGGCATCCGCTGTGACATTCAGCTGGCCCGGGATGTGCACTGCAAGCAGCCAGACACCATGAAGCAGGGCCCACTCCCAATTCTGGATGGACAGGTCCACGGGAGGGGAGGTGGGGGAGGGGGTGAGGAGACTTTGTTCCCCCTTGCTTGTTTATGCAATACATTGATACCACATTGTCCGTTCTTATGCGGACCACCTTTTTTGACAATGAGAGGTCTGAACACCCTGAGCGCTAGGAAGATCGCCAGAAGCTCCAAATGATTTATGTGCAGGAGCTGGTCCTGAGGCGACCAGAGGTCCAAGACCTGAAGAAGATCTAACGTCGCACCCCACCCGAGGAGGGAGGAGTCCGTCGTGATCGTCACTGTGGGGACCGGGTCCTGAAACCCCGCGCCCCCAGACAGATTGCTGAGAGATGACCACCAATCCAGGTCCACTCTCATGGAATCCGGAATCATTATCCGCATGGAATCTGGATCCACTGCCTGACGTCATGAATTCCGAAGAGCCATCTGGGTCCGTCTCATTTTGAGACGAGCAAGAGCCAGTACACACGAGGCCATGAGGCCCAGAAGCCTCTGGAACCACCAGGCCGACATGCTCTCCGACTGCGCAAACATCCGACACGTGGCCAACAGATCCGCCATTCTATCCCCGGTCAGATACACTCTGCAGTCGATCGTGTTCCAACGAAAACCCAGGAAGATCAGGTCCTGTGAGACCGTCATGGAGGATTTCCACCAGTTCACCGACAGCCCAAGATGGAACAGGAGCTGAAGGAGAGACTGGAGGTTGCTGCCAACGGACAAGGGCTGCGTAAGAGCCAGTCGTCCAAATAAGGATACACATGGATACCCTGGAGACGAAGATAGGCCGCAATCACCATCACCAACATCATCTTCATGAAGACACGCAGCGCCGGGCTGAGGCCAAAAGGAAGCACCCGAAACTCGAAGTGCTCCTCTCCCAAAGAGAAGCGGAGGTATCTCCTGTGTGGATTCCAAATCAGGATATGCATGTACGCATCCTGAAGATCCACCACGCTGAGCCAATCGCCCATCTGCAAAGAGGAGCGTATCTGGCCGGGCGTGATCATCTTGAATTTCTCTTGGGGTAGGAAAAGATTGAACTGGGAAAGGTCTAGGATGGTGCGCAGGCCAGCCTGGTTGGATTTGGGCACCGTAAACAGCCGGGAGTAGAAGCCCTCCCCTCGCTGCCCAAGGGGAACAGGTTCCACAGCTCTGAGGTCCAGAAGTTTCTGAACCTCGGCCTTGAGGGAGGGTGAGCCCGACAGCTGAAAAGGAGGGTTGAGGGGTGGGGTAGGGGGTAAAGGTAAGCGGAAGCCCGCTCGAGCGACTGACAAGACCCATCTGTCTTCTGTGATGGTCTCCCACGCCTTCCAATGAGATGCAATGTGTCCTCCCACCGGGGTCTCGTGCAAGCACAGAAAACCCTCATTTGGCAGGTTCATCGGTGGCGGTGCCACCTGAACCTGATGAGGAGGCTGAGGAGCGTGAGGAAAAACCACGTACGCTGTTGTCTACAGCAGTAATTCCCCGCAGGAGTATCCACTCTGCGAGATTTGCGGTCGAGGAAGCCCCTAAAACCAGAGGAAGGTCGACTTTGCGACAACGGTCTCTGGGATTTGAAAGGAGCTTTACCAGAACAGACAATGATTTAGCCGTCTGAGTGCTATCCTTGGTTTTGGTGAGCTCTAAATCAGTAGAAGAATGAAAAAGCTCCTTTCCATCGAATGGAAGGTCCAACACCTTGTCTTGCACTTCCTTAGAAAATTTAGTGGCATGCAGCCACGCTTGCCGTGAGGTATCAACCCCAAGCATCAGGCCCCGAGCCTTAGGTATCTACGTGATGAGCAGCAGCCTCCAGGAGATCCTGGGCCAAGACCCTGGCATCGGAAAGGCCTCCTTTGAAGTCTTCCAGCTTCTCGACCGGGATGTGCTCCTCAAACTCCGACAGACCTTAACACATCCGCATGTTCGCTCCCGCCAATATCAATTCGGCGTTGGCCTGCCTGAGCTGCAAGGCCGAGTTGGCGAAGATTTTCCTCCCGAGGGAGTCGAGGAGCTTGTCCTCCTTCCCAGAACCCGAGTAGCCGTCGTGGAAGAGGATGCTGCAGGCCTGGACTGCAAAGTGGCCGCAGCCACCACTGTGGAGGAGGGAGACAGACAAGACGACAGGGCCACCTCTTCCGAAGAATGCAGCCTGTACCTCGCGTCAATCTTTTTATTGACAAAAAGTCCCGAGTGTGGCTTTTCCCAGACTCTACGGACCTCGGCCAGAACGTCCTTCTGCAGGAACAAGCAGGTGCGCTCCAAGGGAGACAGGGTAAACGCCCCAGAAAGCACGCCCTCCTGCGGAGGCACCGGAACATCTAAGAAACTCATGTCCAGTACCATGTCATGAAAGGCTCTGATAGAGCGGGGGAAGGTCCTTGTTGTCCTGATCACCTTGAGGGTCCTCTGACAGGTCAGGATCCTGCTGAGCCGTGTCAGGCACTGCCTTGTCCACTGGGGACAATGGAGGCAAAGGCGGGAGAGCAGGGGGGGGCACCACAGGCAAGGGAGGTGCCGGCGGAACCACCGGAGGAACAGGTGGAGCCGGAGGCGCCATTGGACATCTTTCCTTGAAAAGCCCTTTGAGGGAATATTTCATGGGGTCGGTGCGCATAAGCACTTGAAATTTACCGAAAAAGGGATCTCAGGAGATCGTTTCGGGACCTGAGGAGGCCTCTCATGAGGGACAAATCCAGGGACGTAACGGGGAAGGGTGCCACACCGGCCCCTCCACCGACATATCCACATAAATCAAAGGAGCCGCCCCCGCGGGCAACATTGTGCGGAAGAGGCATCCAGGCGTTCCAATCATAAACCGGCCGGTAAGGATGCGCACAAGGGACCTTAGGTTCACCCAAGTGACCGAGCCCTACACCAGAAGCCGATGGCGTAGTTGTAGGGGTAGCACCTAAAATGGCCGCCGTTGTCATGGCGGGAACGAGTGCCATTTTGTACTCCGACGGGAACTGCGGCACGCGAGGAAGTGAGGCAGGGGTCCCCGTCGATGGATCAGGGGTCTTAATCTTAGCCTTAACATAAGGAACCTCGGCCGAATGTTTTTGTGACATACCAACCACCAACTGAGCCTTCAAAGGAAGGCCCTCGGCACTGCCGGTAAAAGAAGAACTTTGCTTCTTTGCCTCCTCAACAGATCTGGTGTCACCACAAGAGCGGGAACGGTGAGCTTTCACCGACAAAGCCTTGACCGGCCTCTCAGAACTGTTGGTAGCTTTAGCCTCGGTACGAGGGACCTCGGACCCAGGCCCGGTAACAGCCTTTTCTGCGCGGGCCTCGAACATCTGTTCGGTAACTACAAGCTCAGCCGAGGCCTCGGGGCGCACCCCGGTTTTGTTTTTGAGGGAAGCCGACAGAACGGCCTCAGAGCACGCTCTGGTACCCCACGACTCAGTAGAACTGGGTCTACAAACAGCCCCTACAGGAGGGGCCTCGGAGTGTACTCCGGTGTTCACAGGCCCCTTACGGAGACCCTCTGTGAAAACTCCGGTAGAATTATTAGGCCCAACCGGCACCTCAGAGCAAACCCCGGTAACAGAGTGATCAACGCCCCTCCCGGACCGAGAGGAACCCAGGAAGGTATCCCCCGGTTGGGGTGCTCTGAAAATTAAAGAACTTACCAGGCGTTTTTTCTTCTCGTCGATGAATGCCTGAAAATGCGAAGGAGGAGTTTGTCGGAACACCTCATCCCACCGCTCCAACCGACATTGAAGTGCCTGGACCAAAAGGGAGTCACAGTAAAAACAGGAGTCCCAACGGTGTTCCGGACCCAAACACTATAAACAAAGAGGATGGAGATCCGCCCTCGAAGCGACGGTGACACGATGAACAATCTGGAAAGTCTAATTTGAAAGACAGACAGATTAGTAAACTAACGCCAGCGAGAGCCAGAGAGGAAAAAAGGGAAGAAAATTTTCCGAGGATGCAAGTGCGTCCAGCCCCGGTCAAGCGGAGAAAAAGGACTGATGGGCGATGCGCGGAGCCAAGGTGGGTGGGGTTACGGCCGCGTGCCGGGCCCCACGCTGGAAAGAGAGGAGGGACAAAATTTTGAAATTTGGATGCTTTTTACAAAGTGCTCCGGTCCCGTCCCACAGGACGGAGAGATGTCCCACAAGTATGGAGGAAAGGGTACCCGGACGTAGGAGTAATATTTGCATGTGCACCGAACCAGGACACCACTGCTTACCTCAGATCCCTGTACACTAAGATTAGCCATTGTATGGCTAGCACGGCGGTATGGGAGGGGGTTTTAATTGTATGCTGAATCTGCTCCTGGATATGTCAGACACGATATACACACCCGACCCAAGCGGCTAAAGCCCTAAACTCCCCGATACAAACCTTTGGCCCGACAGATGTATGGTGGTAGCGGCACACTCAGGTGAGAGGATACTTGCATTTCGCAGCCCTGCAAAATCTACACAGTAGGCTGGATTACATTTTCATGGGGGTGGATATAACGCAAGAGGTGACACAAATAGACTACAAAGCAATAGTTTTATCGGATCATGCACCCCTGCTAATCACATGGCAGGTCAGACCGCCAAGAGCGAGGTTCCCCATTTGAAGAATGAGAATACAAGACTTGAAAGATGCTGGGTTTAGGGAAAGCCTGAGGGAGGAAATTAAGGAGTATTTCGATATTAATATGGACAGTGTGGACTCAGCGGGGATAGTATGGGATGCTTTCAAGATGGTGGTCAGGGGAGAAAGCAATGGAAAGTCAAAGGGTTGCGAGACACTAACAAGAGACCTACAGAAAGCAGAAGAGAAGTTAGAGAGGATAATTGCGGGAAGAGGCCGGAAAGGAAGAGGGTCCCCGAGAGTAGAACCGCACTGCAAAAAGAATGCAAAACCATTGGTAGAGATTGAGCAATCAGAGCTAAGTAAGTATTTGGAAAGACAGCATGCAGAAGGAGATAAACCCGGCAGGCTACTGGCTTGGCTCTACAGAAGGGAAACCCCTAGGCAGCCCATCAGAGCGGTACAAGGGGAGGATGGGTGGATATTAGACACACAGAAGGGAGTGAACAAATTCTTTCAGGAGTATTAAAAAAAAAAGTTATATGCAGATCCCACGGAGGAAGTAGCTATACAAGGGGCCCTGGATGAAATCACTCTCCATAAGCTTGACGACGCGGATACGAAGAGCCTAGAAGCCCCGATAACAGTAGATGAACTGAACCTAGTGATGAGGCAACTGGCCACAATCAAAGCCCCAGGGTCAGAGGGGCTCCCAAGCGAATTTTATAAAAAAAACTTACAAAAACGAGCTATCGCCCCCACTCCCCCATGTTGGTAATGTTCAATGAGGCACTAGACAAAGGGAAACTACCAGAATCACTTCGGGAGGGGATTATTCCACTCCACAAACCTGATAAACCAGAAACGTTATGTGAGTCATACAGGCCCCTACAACTACTCAACCAGGACAGTAAGATCCGGACGGCGGTACTGGCAAATAGGCAAATAGATTAAAACCGATGATGCACAAACTGATACATGAGAACCAGACAGGAACATAACTGAAAACTTGGAGGTTCCATCATGTAATAGATTGCACCTGAGAGTACACAGGAGGTAGCAATAGTCTTGTTGGACGCAGTTAAAGCAACTGACTGTCAAGTGGCCCTGGCTGCAGGAAGTTCTGAAGGAGTACGGATTGCGACCCACATATTTGAGGTGGGTTAGTCTACTATACAGGTTCTTGAGAAGGGTGAGACCCTCGTCCCAGATGTCATCCAGCAGAGGCACGGCGAGGACTATCTTCCTCTTGGCCTCGCGCCGTTGGTAAAGGAAACCTTCCTTCTCTTCAGGGCAGAGCTGAAAGCGCTCAGATGCCCTGGCGATCATAGCGTGGAAGACCCAATCTCGTTGGCCGTGGCGGCCTGGGCTGGAGGCGATGGGAGCTCCGTCCCGTCATCGCTGCCGTCATCCATACCCGTCGTGGCTGTGTCCGTTCCTGCGTCATCCCCAGGTACGGGGGACGTGGGCAAAGGCTGAGCAGGCCGCGAGGGCTGAAAAGGCAGGGCTGGATGGGTCCGTCTTCTCTTGTTTGGGGGGACTTCCCAACGGGCCTGGCTCTGGCTCCTCCGTCGGTGGTAGGGGCAATCTCCCCTCGGCTGGATCCTTCGAGACTGACCAGGGCCTCTCCAGAAGCTTTGCCGGGTTCTCGGCTTTCCTCTTCCCTGAGCCAGAGCGTTAGCTCATGGCTGATGGTGCTGGAGAGGATGCGCCCTGCCTGGCAGCTGAGGAGCCCGACCGTTCGGCGCTCCCAGTGCCCGCGGTGCTTTGCCTTCTGTGGGGCCCCCCGTCGCCGGGGTGCCCTCACAGGACTTAGAAGACCGCTCAGACTTCTTCTCACCGGACGGGCTCTTTCCTTCCAGCCAGCTGGAGAGACGAAGATGTCGATCCTTGACGGTCCGTTCCGACATGTTCCCACAAAATGCAGTCCTACTCCACGTGCGTTTTGTCCTCATGAAGGCAGTAGAGGCACTTCGAATGTTCATCCTCTTTGAACACATTCTGCAGCTGGCATCCAGGGCAAACCCTGAACAGCTTTCCAGGCATCAAGCTTCCTTTCTCCTGGGCCATGTCCGGGGTAGGCCACAGAAACTTCTGGACTCCTCCAAGAAGTGTAACTCGACGAAAACTTCACCCTTGAGGGGCGTAGAAAAATCCAAAACGGGTCCGCGTTGATAGGATGTAGACACGGTGGAGCTTGAGGCTCTATTTGACCGAAAAATGGGAAAATTCTTTGAAAAAGCGCGAAAACGCAGCAAAAAGCTCGAGAGCTAAACACGAGGGCTCCCAACACTTGAGCATGGGGTAAAAATCTGAAGATGGCTGCCAGGGGAGGGGCTTAGGGAGAGGGCAGTCATTGGCTGGGGGCAGAGATCAGTGATTGGTTACTAAGAAGGACAGATCAGAAACTAAACTGATACTGATTTTTTCTTTACCGAGGATTCCCAGCCTGACAGGGAATATTTATGAGCATGTGAATCCATGCCAGACCCCATGCTGAGAATGTATGCCTTCTGGGGCTTGTGGATCTGCTTAGATCACATGCTATGCATAGATTAGCGAGTAGTACCTGGAGAAGGAGTTAGGTTGTGAGAAGGTACAGCACCAAATAGATGTTATAGCACGGCTTGTCCCACCTATGTATCAGCTTTAGAATACAGGTCAATGCAGTAATGCCAAGCTATCGAACCCCAAGTAGCTGCTATGCAAATAGCGTCTAGGGGGACATTTTCAACAAACACTGAAGTAGCTCCTGTACCTACCTCTGGAAGTGGATTCTTTATGTAATAGATAGGATCATGGCATTTTTTCATATATGTGATCACCTTTCCCTACCAGGCGCTATGGAAACAAAAAGCTGGTCTATTTTTCTTAAAGGTTTGGTTTGGTTTACATAGTACAAGACCGCCCTCCTTACATATAATGTATGGAGGCTTCTTTCAGTGGAGTTAGATGGATTTAGGAATAAAGTCGGTAGTTCAACAGATTAGATGACATGGAACTTGCATATGAATTTTGGTGAAAATGAATTTTTTGGATGTGTTACAAGGACCACCTTATCTTTATGGATCACAATGAAAGGGTCTTGTACAGGTAATACCTGTAGTTCACTGACTCATCACATCGGGGGTGATGGCTACCAGGAAGGCTGTTTTGTATGTTCGGTGTTTGAGGCTGGCCTTGTGCATAGGCTCAGAGGGCAGTCCCATGAGCTACGAGGTAACAACATTAAGGTCCCAGCCTGGTGAAAGGTTAGAAATGGGAGGGTATAGTCTCTTTACTCACTCCGTGAAAGCTTTGAAACAGGAACATTCCACCAAGACACCTTGTTATGTCAAGTTGTGGTCAAAGTTGCTAGGTCTACCTTGGAGTTAAATACTGGGCCAGAGTTTAGCAGATGAAGCATTTAGTGTAGAATGAACAATGTTAAACATTCAATTGGATTTCGGGATTGTGATCTGCAACATACCACAAACCTTTTCCACTTGTTGAAGTAACAGTGTTTGATATTGGGTTTCAGTTGCTCCTTTAGGATGTCCATATACCTTTGTTTGCATGCCCAAACTCTATGCTGTCAATTTCATAGACAAGTTGGATTGGTTTGCACATCGCCAGCTTTTGAGCAGGTGTGGAACCCATGCCCACATTGGAGCTATTAAGATTAGTGTGGCTTGTGCCTGGTGCATCCTACGCACTATCCTGCCGAGGGGTGGTTTGGGGAGGGGGGGGGGAGGTGGAACACACGTAAGCAAATTTACCTGACCAGCTCATCCACAGGGCATTCCTCTTGGACTCTGGTTGGGGAAACCTGGACGCAGCGTCTGGGCATTGTGCGCTTTGGCAAACAAGTCTAAAGGAGGATAACCACACCGGGGGAAGATTCTGTCTAGAATATCTGTTGATTTGCCACTAGTGATTCTCGGGTAGAGGATTTCTGCTCACAGTGTCTGCTAGAGAATTGTGTTCCCCTGAGAGAGATTACGAACATGTACCACTTGAGTGCCCACTACAAAATTTTCTGCGAGAGCCTGGACAGACTTGGAGAGTGTGCCTTGCTGTTTGTTTAGGTAGATGCTGCTGAAATGCCTGTAGACTCTTGACTGCCGTAAATTCTAGGAGGTTGATGTGGTTTTGGGCTGTGGTGTGTCTTCACAGGCCATTAGCTGTGTGGTGAAGGTAATGCGCTCCCCATCCGGAGAGTGAGGCATCTGTAGTTCGTATTGCCTGAACTGGTGGATTGTTGAAGGTTTTTCCATAGACCACCAGCAAACAGCCTGTACTAGGGTTAGCGAAACAACTACTGGATCGTCTCACTGACTACTTGTCTGAGACTATTTTTTTGCTAGCAACTCCTACACAGGGCACAAGCACAGCCACGCATGTGGAACCAAGTAAAAGGATGAGGCGATCATCCCAAGCAGACGCATTGCCTTGCATATGGTTATCTATTGACCGGCTACATAGATACTTGCAACAGCAGGTTTTGTACGCTCTCGTTTGAGGGGAAGACTAGCTCCTCTAGTCTTTAGCATTGCTCCCAGGAATTGTTTTATTTGACTGGGTACGAGACTGAATTTCGTCTCGTTGAGGGAGAATCCCAATTGGTACAGAAGGTAGATGGTTCTTTGGGTTTTGCATTTGCAAATTTGGGGAGAATCCCCAGTTCTTAGCCAGTCTAGATAAGGGTAGACTGGGATTGACTCTCGGCATAGGTGCGCCGCTACCACTGCTTGGAGCCAAGGCTATGCCGAAGGGGAGCACCATGAACCGCTAGTGTTTTCCCGCTATTTGGAAGCGCAGATATTTTCTGTGCGCTGGGAACATTGAAATATGAAGGTATGCATCTTTCATGTCCAATGTTGCTATGTAATCCCCGTTTGACCCTTTAGTGCCAGGGGTCCCTCCCCCCAGTGCCAAGGCCTTTTTTGGTGATTTCAGTATGTCGCCATTCAATGCCTTGTAACTTTGTTACATGAGATCTCGGCCAAATTTGGCCCCTTTTTTTTCCCCCAAATGTAGGCGGTCGTAACGCCACCCAGGAATCCTAGGTTGCTGTAGGGGGGTGAGAGAAAATAACCAAACAGGGGGGAAACTGTTTTATCACAAAATGCCAATAAAATGATGTACAAAGCCGCCTGTGGCTTTTTTCCTTGTAAGAGCTACGAACAAATGGTTTGCTGTGCTGAATTCCCCAATTTCCTGTCTTTCAAGAACAGGTTGAGTGGAAACGAAAAAAAAATTATTTTGATGTGGTCAACTGTTTTGTGAGAGGTAGACAATTTTGAACATTTTTGCCAATTGGACATGCATGGACGGAATGGAAGAAAAGGGTAGGAAAGCCGAATTGGAGGACAGAAAGACATACATTTCTGAAAAGTAGACAAAATTCCACATTTAGGAAGGGGTGATTTGCGCAGGTCGGGCAACAACTAGGTTGGGGAAAAAGTGGGAAAATGACCCAAAAAAATAAACAAAAGTGGTTGACATGGTTGGCTTGGTACGACAATGGCTTCTATGAATTTTGAGAAAAATAATGCTCCGCTACATTCCCGACTCTTGCAGTTAGGAAAGCATGCATTTTTTTGTAGTGTTTCACAAGCAATACCACAAGCCAAACACTGACCCATGGTACACAGGAGTTTTATGCTTACGGCCTGAACAGACGTACTTAGCATGTGTAAATCAGGAAAACCAATGTGGTGAGGAACGGCAAGCATACATTTTTTGAAAGAGCACAGGCAGACCTTTTCAGGTATAGGTGACTTGTGCAGGTTACGAAAGTGTATGGTGCCTAAAGCAGCGACTAAATGTAGGGCACATTTGGGAAATTAAAGGGTTGTGTGACAAAGGGCATAAGTAAATGGGTCGAAACGTTATGAAAACCACACAAACAAATGTCATACCTTCCCACGTTCCCACAGGTGTTCAGATGAAAACGGTACCTCACATGTGTGGGTGCACCTACCTGGGCGCCAAGGGGAAAGATAAAAACACCCCCAACCCAAAGTCTTTTCAGACAGCTGAATTTCACGATTTTTCCAGATGGGCACACCATACAGATATGGGCCTCGGGTGTCCAAGCCACCAAAAGAAAACAGGGAACCCCATGCATTTCTGAAAAAGAGGACACCAGTGAGAATCCACAGAGGCCCAGAATTTATTACCCATAAACCCTGGAAAAGACCGAAATGTGGCCAAAAAAACCCAATTTCCGCACATTTCACTCTGCTCACCCACCGAAAGACGCCGCCAACACCACATGGCCTACCGTCCCGCGTTCCCACAGTTGTCCCGATGAAAATGGTACCTTATGTGTGGGTACACCTACCTGGGCGCCAAGGGGAAAGCCTAAGACATGGGTAACCCCAAGTCTTCGGCACAGCATCATTTCAGGAATTCTGTTCATGCGCACATCCTACAGATTTGGGCCTAGGGTGTCCAAGCCACCAAGGAAAACTCGCAACACCACGCATTTCTGAAAGGGGACACCCGTGGGAATGCACAGGTCTGACTTGCGCGAAGCGGGCCAGAATTTATTACCCACAATCCCAGACAAAGTGTGATATTTGGTAAAAAAGAAAATGAAAAAAATGTTCACTTTGTCAGGGGGTTCTGGGTAATAAATTCTGGCCCGCTTCGCGCAAGTCAGACCTCTGTGTATACCCACGGGTGTCCCCTTTTCAGAAATGCATGGGGTTCCCCGTTTTTCTTGGTGGCTTAGACACCCTAGGCCCATATCGTATTGTGTGCCCGTCTGAAAAAATCGTGAAATTCAGCTGTCGGAAAGACTTGGGGTTAGGCGTGCTTTAGGCTTTCCCCTTGGCGCCAAGGTAGGTGCACCCACGCATGTGAGGTACCGTTTTCATCGGAACACCTGAGGGAATGCAGGACGTTAGGCCATGTGTTGTTGGCGGCGTGTTTCGGTGGGTGAGCCGAGTGAAATGTGCAGAAATTGTTTTTTTTTCGCCACGTTTTTGACTTTGCCAGAGATTCTGGTTAATAAATTCTGGGCCAATTTGCGCAAGTCAGACCTCTGCGGATTCCCACGGATGTCGTCTTTTCGGAAATGCATGGGTTCCCCGTTTTCCTTGGTGGCTTGGATAGCCCTATGCCCAAATCTGTAGGTTGTCTCCCCAAACCCTTAGGTGTTACAAGTGGTGTAGCCTTTTCCTTTTGCGCCGCGGTAGGTGCACCCACACATGTGAGGTATCGTTTTCATCGGGACACCTGTGGGAATGCGGGAAGGTATGACATCTGTTGGTGGCGGCGTGTTTGTACGGGTGAGCAGAGTGAAATATCTGAAAATTGTGTTTTTTACCCCCACATTTGGACTTTTCTGGGGGTTCTGGGTAATAGATTGTGGGCCAATTTTGCGCAAGTCAGACCTCTGCATTCACACGGGTGTCCCCTTTTGGGAAATGCTTGGGGTTCCCAGTTTTCCTTGCTGGCTTCGACACCCTAAGCCCAAATCTGTAGGTTGCCCACATGAACAAAATGTGCTGTGCCCCCCCCCCGCCCGCCCGCATTCAAAGACATCCCTGGGGTCTAGTGGGCATTGCTGGGCGTGGATAGCTCCGCGTCCAGCAATGCTTTCACAAAAGGAATCGTTGGAAAGGGGAGAATCTCCCCTTTCCAACGACACCTCCCTCGATCTCCGGCTTGAAATACAGCCGGAGATCGAGGGGGGAGAAAGGTGGAGACTCACCTTTCATTTTCACCGCAGCAGCCCGAAATGGCTGCTGCAGTGAAAATTACCTTCACGTCGGCGTGCTTTGAAACTGAAGGTAATCCAGCCCCTTGGCAGTGAGGGGGGACCTCCCCCTCATATAGCCCGGGGGTTGGATTACTGTTTTGAGCGATGCCTGCTTTGCAGGGATCGCTCAAAACAGAGTGCCAAAAAGGACCAGCTATCTCGTCCTTGGCACCATGGTGGGAATTCCAAGGACGAGATACCTCGTCCTTGGCACTTAAGAGGTTAAAGAGGAATTACTTAAGTGTTACCATGCAGAATTTCTGAGGCTTGACTTAAGTATTTGCTGGGTGCAGGTCTAGTACCGTGCGCATTGTTAAGTCTTCCTTTGGCACAAGGAAGTACGTTGAATAAATACCTTTGTTTACTTAGTTTGCTGGGATGATTTCTAGGTCGTCTTTTCCAGCAGGGTTTCCACCATCTCCAGTAATATGCGCCTTTCCTCTGGTCTCATTTTTCTGTGGTTTGGTAGGTGGTCGGATGGTTTTTGAAGAAGCTCTACACAGTATCCGCCCGCCACAGTGGATAACACCTACTTGTCCAAGGTGATTTCCCCCCCCCCCCTCCCCTCCCCATGCCTGTGAGAATTGCGATATGCGACCTACTGGAGTGTCATGGGAGGGAAGCTGAAGCAGGGTGTCATTGCTTGGGTGGAGTGGAGCATCTGGCGGAGAAGGCTCTACCTCTGTTCCAAGATCTTTTTTTAGCTTCTTTGAATATTGGAGGACTGTCCCTGTGAGGTACCCCACAATGGTGATGAGCTGCCTTGACAGTAACTAGGAGCGTTGTGGGCCCTGCCCACAGAGCCTTCTTGTGTTAAAAGACCCCCTGTGAACAAAAGGTTTGTTGGATAGTTGACCAAGAGATTTCAGGGTGTCATTCCTCTTTGGTGCTTTTTAGAGCATCTTCAACTGCCTTACCGAACAGGGCATTAGGTTCAATGGGCATGTGGAGCAACGTGGCCTGCGTCTAGTTTTAACCCTGACTGCCTTAGCCAGGCATGGCGCTTGATCAATGAGCCCTCGGCTATGATGCTGCATGCGCTGTCAGTGGCATCTAGGTTGTTTTTTAAAATGCAGTTAGCCACCTGCTTGCCTTCTGACAGTTTTTAGAAGTTGTGACTTTAGGGGCTCTGGGACTGCTTCAATCTGTTTTTCAGTTTGTCCCACTTGTGGCAACCATAGCTAGCCAGAAGGGTGGTATTGTTGGCTATTCTAGTTTGGTAGGTAGCAGAGGAAGCCACCTTTCTTCCAAAAAGGTATATATCTTTTTGCTTTATCAGGTGGGGCAGAGGCCAGAGGTGCGCCCGCCCCTTTCATTGTGGTGACAAACAAGGAATCAGGTTTCAATTGACCCCTGATGTACAGAGGGTCGGTAGGGACTGGCCTGCATACCTTCTTGATGCAGGGGTTGGCCGCTTTAAGAAGAGAAGGCTGGATACGGCTTTGGATAGATTGCAGAAGGGGAATACATTATGTGGCAGATTACTTGTCTCCAAGAATGTCATCCACAAAATTCTTGTCATCCTGAGCCTCCTGGTTGTCCATTTTAAATTGTTGCCCAGCCCTGAGAAGTAGCTTGTTATACTGGAGCTTGTCAACAGGCGAGTCAGCTACTGGCTGATCACTGGTCTGGTGACTGGATGACAGAGGTCATCATAGTATTTGTCTTGGTCATATTGGTCTCCTTGATCTCCCAGAGATACAAGATCCCGAAAACCTGAGGGCTCTAGAAAGTAAAGATCCTGAGAGGGGGTCAAGTTACTGTGAAGTGGCCTGGGTGGAAGTTAGCAGATGGCTCATCCCTGGCCACTCCTTTCTGTGTAGGGCCCTGAAGGTTCTCGAGTTCCTCAGGGTGCCTGTCCATTAAATCCACAAAGCAGGACATTCTCCTCAGAAACCTATCTAAACTCTGTGGTGCACTCACCTGATTTGGGAAATATGGAGGAGGAAGCGGTGTGTTGCAAATGTGTAGGTTCCTTGTTCTGCATGGATCCTTAAAGAGTGTCTCCAGCGAGAGAAAGGTTGCCATCTTGGGAGGTAGAGGGCTGGGATGGTAGGAGCATCGAAGATTTTGCCGTTTGACCTTTTAAAGGTGTGACCGGGATGTGCTTTTTGACGAGTTCTCATTTTGGACATGGAGGCAGGGGGGCACTTAAGTGTCTTTGGCGCATGAAAGGAGGGTTTTTTCTTTTTTTAATCATTTTTTTTTCTTTTATTTTTTCTTTTTAGGGATGGTGTCTGAAACTGCTTTCAGCACCTGTTTTGGAGGCCTATTGTGTGGCGATTGAGAGCTCGATGACCCAGAGGAGAGGGATGACTTAGAGGACCTCTTTCGATGCTTTGTGGCTCTCAGTGGTTGGCCAAAGGGTGGGTTTAGTGTGGTGTGATGTGGGTGTGCCTGAGCTGCCGGGTGATGTCTCCATCACAGGGCCGCTGGCCTGCTTGTTGGAATCGGGTGCTCGCACATGGGATTCCATTGAACCACAATCCCCTTTGGCGTCACCAAGGACATCAATGCTGCCCTCACTGGATTCTCCTGCCACGTCTATGGAGGGTTCAACCTACATGGCGTGGGCGGTCCAGCATTCGGTTTGACTGACCTTAAGGGTATTTGGATGGAAATGTCTGCAGGGCTTGCAGTTTCTCCGGGTGATCCCTTGGCAGACATTGACTGCACATGTTGTACGTGTCTTTCCAAGGGTATTTCCTGCTGCATGAAGGGCAAAATTTAAAAGGAGTGTTTTCCATGGCTAATGGAAAGGTCAGCGCAGCGATAAAAAGGCAAGATAAGGGGTCAGAAGAGGCATTCTCTAAATGGTTCTGAAGTGTATGCAATCCCCGCCACTCTTAATACTGGCAAGGGTCGAGGCCTGTGTAGGCCGCAGTCTTCGTTCAGTGTGTCAACGAAGGAGGCATCTATCGAAGGCCACAGAAGCAGTTGTTAGTGCGCCGGGCAACTGTTGAAAGAATAGGTAGAAAGTTTACAATTAACCTTGGTCTAATCAGAGGCATGGCCACAAGAACTCAGAAAAAACTCGGACCACAATGGTGGAAAAAACAATCTGAGGGACCTCGATGCGTGAAGGACCATGGGTACAGAAGGCTTCACACTAGTGTTAGTATTACTAACACGCCCAGTCAACGTCCCTTTGAGTTTCTAACAAATCATGTAATACTCTGACTACCACTAGATGTCAGCCTATGCATAGCATGTGATCGAAGCAGAGCCACATGGTTCAGAAACAAACATATGCGTTTTTATCCATCTCTATACATGTTACTGTATGCATCTCTATGTATATAATCTACATATCCATCTCTATCAATACACCTTTTTATACATATGCATGTCTCGAAAGCTCTCAATCCATCGCTCCCCGCAAAATGTAACTTGTGGCACGAAAGAAGAGTGGATGAGTAGGACAGGAGGAGATTGCGGAAGAAAGGAAGGAGGTAGTAAGATCAAGGAGGAAAAAAATGGGATCGAATGAGGGAGAGACTGAAACAGCGCAGCTGGATTGCCCCCTCCCAACCCCATACCCCTGCCCCCCCCTTCGCCAGCACATGGGCTAGGGAGCCAGAGTTACATTGAACATATCACCATCATAAAACTGAACAAGCCGAACATCGAATAAACAGCACAGTTTATTTTGTTTAAAAGTAAAAAACTATTGCTCTCTTCTAGACTGATTTCTTGCGGCCATCTGCGGCACTAAGAGCAGATGTGCTTTAAAGAATAGCAGGTCTAAAATACCCCAATCATGTGGAGACTGGCCATGTCTTGAATGATATGTTGCAACATACATTACCTTTTACTAGGCAAGTAGGAACTTAGAATACCTTTTCCCAAGGCTTGGAAATTGGCAAAATCTGCCCAAACAGTGAAATCTAGAAATTCCGTGCTCACCCAAGTAACTTTAAAATTTATCATGCAGCAACCAATGTTACGGACGCATTGCAACATTTACTGTAAGTGTCTACAAGAAAGCAGAGCCCTTTGTCAATTGTTAAATACCATTTTGTTTCTTGCCAGTCATACTGGTCCACAAATGCCATGCAATTCGGCACAATGTTCCCAAAAAGTATTCGAGGGAGAATGCCAACTAAAAGATCAACTTTAAACCCTCTTTTTATTTGACAGGATCAATGAACCCTAAAATGCACACTTCGTTGCTTTTTTTTTTTTTGTTGTTTAACAATTCCCTGGGGACCAGCACCCAATCAAGTATTCTATAGGCACTTTGCTACCGTTTAAAAATAAACCTGAAGCAGATAGGTCCTGCAATGAAGGTGGCAACACTAAAAACAGGTCCATGCAAATCCTTTGCAGTTAAATCCTTTATTTTTTTATTCAAATCGGAGATAATCTTTTAGGTAGCTTTCAAGTGCTCTGTAAAAATTATGCATTTATGAATGTTACTGGCCAAATAGAATTTCTTCAATCATACTTATGCATCCACTGACTATGTGCGAGAAAATACTTGGTGCTATTAAAACTGAGTGTTATTTTGGGTGGGGAATTGGTGGTGGGAGTAAGGAGTTGGGCAGTGATCAACTTATTTAGAAATCGTGCAAACCACATACCGGACTTTTATGCCCCCCCCCCCAACAAATTTACCAGACAACTTGCAATAAGCATGTACCTACACACAGTACTATGTGTCGTACCAGTAACTTTTAATCCATACAAATAGGAAAATACAGGTAGATGTACACAACAGTTGTAGGCTTGAATGAAAAGTTACAACTCCATATGACCAAGACCAGTAGTCGTCAAACAATGGGCCCTCTCCCCCCTTGGGTGGGCCAGAGGATATCAAGGAGAGGTGGTATAAGAGGTTCTGGCATTTGGTTGGGGTGGCATGACTGGTAATACAAGTTTAGAGAAAAGAAAACGCAGTAATCTCAAACGGTATACATGTATGAATATCTAAACCTATACAGATGGAAAACCTAATCAAGCGATGTTAATCAGTAAAACCTAGGTCAACCTCAAAGTACAAAGGAAAAAGCTATTCTTTAGTGATCAGTAATGACACTGAATTGTCACTAGCTTTGCACTGTGCCACACCTGTATTGCAATCTGTAATGAAGGGCCTACACATTTGCTTCACCCAACTAGAATTGTTTCTATGCCACCCCAGAGCACTCGCAAGCATAGTTAACATGTTATTTGGAGGGATCTAATTTAAAACAATCAAATAACTGCACAAGTCTGGTGCAGGAACTAAGGTTTGGTAGCAAAGTCCTGTCCCTGCACTTTACGTACACGTTCCATAGAGCTGGGGGATGTTTCAGCACATAGTTTGATGCCCTTCACTAAAGTCAATGAGCAGATAGTTCCAGATCTACACAGAACAAGCAGACATCAGATTCAAGCTTTAAGGTATCCGCCTAGTGCATCGTGTCATAGGCACTTCTAAAGACGAGACACTGTACAAAATGGACCATCCAGGCCCATAATTAAATTATCACTAAACTTTAAAGGTTTAAACAAAATGGCTTTAACTAGGGTTCTGCAGTTCAGGATCTAGGCCTTAGTCAGATACAACAAAACCTAGACACAAAAGACATAAATAAAAAGTTCTTGATTAAGTTGTAAAGGTCCTTGTCAGACTTACACTTAGGATTAAAATAACAGAACCATTATGCCTCTTAACGAAGTGCTCATTTTCTACACATTTCTGCATGATTTCACAAACAAAAAGTGCACCTCCAGCGACACTGAAGAGAAATTAAACAATGACATCCACGCTTATCAAAGTCAGACAACTATTCAGAGAAAAGTTACATTTCAACTCACTTTAAAACAAAAACATTAAAAAAAAAAAACCTCACCCGAGATTTCCAATTCTGCCCAGTGAGACTTCTTTCCATCTGCCACCTCCTCTGCGGACATGATGGTATAAATTCTGCGAGGATCTGGAGGATCATATTTTTCTTTTGGCATCCCTGTTAGTCTGGAAGGAAAATGGTTAATCATGAGCAAAAGTAACAATGCCTCATTAAGGGCTACATACAGATTTTCATGCGATTCAGCAATCTTTTGAAATAAAATTAAGAAGAATGTTGTAAGTAGAATGAGCTACGCAAGCTTACTATAGGAAAGAAATTCTGTAGCAGCGCATGCATGGTTTAAAAAAGGCATTCAAGTAGGCATTGAAAATAGGCTCTGCTACTAAAAGTTTTGTTGGCAACGATGACTGAAAGACTGATACAAATCAAAATACCAACAACAGCCAGTCCTGTCTGAACTGGTCTGAGGGTTGAGCATATGAACATAAAATGAACAATACTGGTCAGTTAATCTTTCAGTTTGCTCCTAGGTGGAGCTTTAACATCACCATTGGTTTGATGGCACCAGAGGGAGAGGGGTGCAGTAGATACATGCAAGGCATACATCACTTTTCAAAAATTATCAGAGTTTACCAATTAAAATTTAAAATGTTTTTTTATTAGCAAACAGACTTGATTAGCAATTCTATGTCAAGACCGCAGGCTCCCATTATGCTTCTCTTTCTTTATTAAATAATTAAAGGAAGCGCTCAGCAACAAGATATTTTTCTTTTATTTTCCTTTTTAAAACAGAAAAATATACAGAACAATGAACTTGATAACAATGAATGCGACTTAGAACGTCCTGAAAGTCTAAAGAAACGACGTGAACTAAGTTTCCCAAGAGTCTGCAGGATGCTTAGCATAGGATCACCCACATGTGACCAAGATCTTCCAATGGCAGGCCAAGTCTCCAAATAAACAGCCTCGAGTATGATGCACTTCCTCTTTCTTTGCTGCTCACAGCAAGAGATCAGTGCATCATTCTCAATTCTGTTTAGATCTGCCATTGCTATTGTTGTCGTATTATCGTAATGTTTATACTTGACTTGCTGTAGCTCCGCTCTGTTTACAGCGCTCGTGCACGAGCCGCCGTATTATTTCTTCCCTTTCTGTCAGGAAGTGTCATCCGCGCCGCGGCTTTATCCCTCTGATGCCAGCCACTTCCTGCTGGCGTCGGAGAGTACGCCACATTACTATTTTGATGGCTTAGGCTTTTATACAGCCGTTTTTCCGCTACTACGGGGGCCCGCCTTCACGAGCCCCCACCGGCATGCTTTCTCTGTTTCCCCAACTCGCCTAAAGCGGCAGAGCCCGGGGAAACAGCAGCCGGAGCTTCGATGTGACCGCGGTTGGCTCCTGCGGCCACCAGATGGAGCGCCTGCCTTTCGGGTGCCCTTTTCAGCTTCCTGACGCTCGCAAGCGCAAATTTCGTTACGTTTTATAACACATTTTGCGATCGAGAGTGTCAGGAGCCGTCTTCTCTTCTCCACACCACTGTTTTTTCGAACAATTCTGAAAGAAGCATAAAAAAAAAAAACAGAAAGCATTGAGTAAGTGGGAGACAGACTTATACAAGTTTGAGCTTGAGGCTCACTCTATACTGTGGGATTGAGAGAAGGCAGACTGTGCCCACAATAACAAAAAAAAGAAAAAAAGAAGAGTATATATTTAATATATACATACATTTGTATGGTGCACAAAAATAAAAAAACATTTTAAAAAGGGGAGTTTAGAAAGGTGCAACTTACATCATGGTAGCACAGTACTTCGCTCCGGAGGACCAGGATTGGCCTGAATATGAGGAAGATACTCATGAGATTGACGAAGTGGCGATGGCAAACAGCCTGGAAAAGGTGCTGGGTTCCTCTGTGGAATCCAGCATCAGGAGAGCGGTGTCAGAAATGCTCCTTCCCATTCAGCAGCGACTGGACTCCATGGAGGAGCAACTGCAGGAGAGCTCCCTTCCGAGGAAAGACAGAAAAGAAAGCAGCTTTCAGATTGGGGGGGGGGTTGTATTCCGGCTCGATTGAGTAAAGACTCTATGCCCCCCCCTGAGCCAGCCAGAACCCGCCACTGCTGCCCTTTCAGACGCCTTCTCCAGGCTGAAAAAGGCCTTTTTGAATAGGAAGGAGACCCCTTTCGCTCAAGACCTCTCTCACCCGAGGAAGAAAACAGGGGCACTAGACCCTCTAGCCCAGAGGGTTACCAACAGGGCTTTGAACAAGAAACCTTTGAACAAGAAAGTTGTGACTACAACACTCCGTCTCCCACTTCTTCCAATGAAGACCACAACAATAGGGTCACGGCCCTCCACTTCAGGGATCGCGGCAGGCCCCGTCCCTAAGGAAACAGTCAACAACCTTCCTTCTTCGAAGGAGATGGTTTCACCAGAAGACTTAGGGCACCCCAGATCTTCCGACTGGGAGCCATCCCTGAGAATGACAGAGTATATTAAAAACAGGCTGCGCAAGCCTTTAGACAAAAGTCTGAGCGAGACTCAGAGCTGAATGCCCACGGCCGGGAATTCCCGATAAGATAAAGCCTTCCCCCCCCCCCCCCCCCCGACTCCGGAGTCGATTACCTTCTTGGGCAAGAACGTCAAGGACCCAAGAAAGGGCATTGACCGCGCTTGGAAATCTTGCCAAGACAGTGTTGGATGTCGTCGGTCCGCTAGCTAAAATGATGGACTTGGCAGAAGAAGCCATAGCCACCGGTACTCCCGTGGATCCAGTGATATTATCAGGTTGGACTCAAAGGGCCGCTTGTTTGTTGGGCAATGCTAGCTGCGCTATTTCTGCGGAGTGCCGCAAAGGGATCCTTCACAAGATCGATGCCAAACTGAGCTAGCAGATACCGAGTCGGGAGCAGCTGCCCAAGGTCTACTCTTTGGCGACTCCTTCGTCAAGGAGATGTCCAATTTGTGGGCACCTTTACTGCGCTCTACAAAGCGCAGTCATCGATTAAAAGAGTCTTCTCCACGAAGTTTTTTGCCAGAGCCGGTCGAGGCAGAGGTCGCTCCTCCGGCCGATATTCCATCGATCGAAGACCTCAACAATCCAGGGATCATCAAGCCTGGCAGGACCGCACAGACACCTTCTTTCCTTCGAGGGGCCGCAGAAAAGGTCGCGGCTGGAGGAGAGCCGCTCGACACCCAGCACAACTACAAACCTCAGGTCAGTCTACCTACTACAGCGCCTGCACCATTAATGCCTATAGGAGGGAGGCTAGCTCCTTTTGCGCATGCACGGGATTCCTTATCAGGGGATGCGTGGGTCAGAGACAGTTCGTGGCATGCGGCTGGAGTTTTTTGCACAACCTTTTCAAACAGGTCGTCCTATTCCGATAGCAATGTCCAAAGAGGACGAGCTAACGCTGGACAAGGAAATCCAAGCTTTAGTACTAAAACAAGCGATTCGTCCCTGCACGAGTCCAGGGGGCTTTTTCAGCCCCATATTTCTAGTGCGCAGGAAGCAGAAGGTCCGTCCAGTCATAAACCTCAAAGCCCTCAACGATTTTGTCGTTTATCGGCACTTCAAAATGGAGGGTATTCACATGCCAAGGGATCTTCTCAGACCCAACGACTGGCTTATGCGCTTGGACCTGAATGATGCGTACCTTGCGGTGCCCATACATCAAGCCTGCCCTTTGGTCTCTCTTCAGCTCCTTGGGCCTTCACACTTATACATACTTGTACGATATTATCTTCATGGCGCAGTCTCAAGCTCTGGTAGAGCAGCAGACCAAGATGGCCATAGACATCCTCCACAGTCTCGGATTTCTCATAAATTGAGAGAAATCTATCCTCTGCGCATCAATCAAATCTGGAGTTTTTAGGATCCGTCGACGACACAGAAGCAGCTCAACTCCGTCTTCCGGCGGCCAAGATACACTCCACCAAACGGGAAATCCGCAGACTCCTACAGAAGGAGAACATATCTCTGCGAGACCTAGCGAGAGTAATAGGACTTCTTTCCTCCTCCATTCAGGCTATTTTTCCCAGACCCCTGCACTATCGAGAACTGCAGAGGTTAATTACTCACAGCGGCTGACTCTCTCACCAGAAGCGAGAACGGAACTCAACTGGTGGCTCGCACACATGGAAGCCTGGAACGGCAGAGCGATATTCGGATCTGCCCCAGACATAGTGATAGAGTCAGACGCCAGCCGTTCCGGCTGGGGAGCGAGATGCGGTGCGGTAGCCAAAGGAGGGACTTGGTCGCCACAGGAACTAGGAATGCATATAAATTGCCTAGAGCTTTTGGTGGGTTCCTTCGCAGTACTCTCTTTTACCAAAGAGAGTGAACTGTTGTAGCTTACTAAAGATGGACAATATTTCGGCGGTAAGATACATCAATCATCTAGGTGGCACCAAATCTCGACTCCTAGCAGAACTGGCCAAAGATTTTTGGCACTACTGCCTATAACACCGGATTTCAGTGACCGCAGAGTACCTTCCCGGTCTTACGAATGTAGTAGCGGATTGGTACTCTCGGCATGCAGTCGATTACAGCGACTAGATGCTCGACATGGAAGTTTTCCTTCGACTACAACAGATCTGGTGTCCCATGTCCAAGAACCCGTTTGCCTCACGCCTGAACACTCAGTTACCAGAATTTTTCAACTGGAATCCGGATCCAGCAGCAGCCTCAACGGATGCTTTTCTCCAGCATTGGACCGAAGGAGTGCTTTACGCCTCCCCCCCCCCTTAACATGATTGCGAGGACCCTGGCGAAGGCCCGTCAAGAACAAGTAGAATTAGTTCTTGTAGCCCCTGTCTGGACCTCTCAGACCTGGTATCCAGTTCTTCTGGAACTTTCTTCGGATTTTCCAATCCTTCTACCGCAATTTCCGGATCTCCTGCTAGATCCCGTGGGGCGACGGCACCCTCTTCCCCTGCAAGGATCTCTTGTACTAGCAGCCTGGAGGATTTCAGGTCTAGGTGGAAAGTTACAGGTATGTCTCACTCAGCAGTCAGCCTCATCGAGGAGAGTTGGGCCCCAGCCACTCTTAAGAGATACTCTAATTCATGGAATACCTGGAGAAGCCGGTGTCAAGATAAAGGATTACATCCAGGTTCGGCACCTGTAGAGGAAATTCTGAATTTCCTGGCATCCTTGGCAGAGAAGGGTCTAGTTTACAGAACTATTAATGCATACCGTTCAGCAGGCCACGACCCCATAGAAGGAACTCCGGCAGGCGAGCATCATCTAGTATGCAGACTGCTGAAAGGCGTCAGACTCACAGTTCCCCCTCCGTCTCATTACGGTAAACTATGACATGTCAACAAAGTGTTGAATCTATTCCTATCCTGGCCTGATAATGAGGAATTATCTCTTACTGCTTTATCCGGTAAACTTACTACACTCCTATGTCTCGTCTCCTGCAGGAGGGTTTCTGATGTTAGAGCCCTCGATCTGGCAGGCAGGACCTTTTCACCTGATGGCATAGTATTTCATATACATAGAAAAGTGCAATTCAAGAGTGATTTCTTATCCTGCCTTCGGAGAGCAGCCCAAGCTCTGCTTAGTCAGATGTCTAAAGACTTACGAGAAGTTCACGGCTTCCCTCAGAGTTTCAGCCGACGGACAACTCCTGATAGCTCTGCGTAAGCCGCATAAGCCTGTTTCCACCCCGACTCTGGCACGTTGGGTGAGGTGGACATTAACCCAGGCAGGAATAGAGATCTTGCATTTCGGAGCTCACTCCGTAAGAGGAGCTATGGCTTCTAAGGCATTCCAAGTCGGAATCAGACTAAGACATCATGAGATTGGCGGACTGGGCAAGCGAATCAGTATTCAAGCAATTCTACCTATAACTGGTAGAACAGCCGGCATCTATTGTGGTAAGTAAGCTTTAAACGAGCATAATGAGAGCCTCCGCGCTCGACATAGAATAAAGATTTTCCATAATAACTTACTAGAAAGTCTTAATTCTATTAAAGACACAGAGGCGAGCATTATCCCACCCGGCGAGAATATATAGAATGTACCATGTACAGTGATTATTTGTTTATGTTATTAACCGACATAATTTTGGATGTAGAACTGTTCAGTTAACGCAATTTTTTCTCACCCACCCCTTTAAGGGACATAGGGATGTAATATACCCAAACTAACTGTGGTTCTCTCTCTCTCGGCAGTGTCTACCGACAAATCCACCTAATTCTTGGAACTCCTTTACCTGCTGTTTCGTGTGGTCTACAGTTCAGATTCTTCTGTAAATGCAGTTTGCAGCTTCGAAAGAGGAAGTGCGTCATACTCAAGGCTGTTTATGTGGGTACTTGGCCTGTCATTGGAAGATCTTGGTCACATGTCGGAGATCCTATGCTAAGCATCCTGCAGACTCCTGGGAAATGTAGTTCACGTCGTTTCTTTAGACTTTCAGGACGTTCTAAGTCGCATTCATTGTTATCAAGTTAATTGTTCTGTATATTTTTCTGTTTTAAAAAAGAAATGAAAAATATCTTGCTGCTGAGCGCGTCCTTTAATTATTTAATAAAGAAAGAGAAGCATAATGCTCGCCTGTGTGTCTTAAATAGAATGAAGACTTTCTAGTAAGTTATTATGGAAAATCTTTATTGTGTACTAATATATTTTAAATGTCATCAGAAATATGTACCAAATACAAAAAATGAGCAACAGTCCAGCATTTTTGTGCACCTCGAAAGTAAAACAGTGATGCGAAGGTCTATAAAATGTAAACGTTACCTGCATTATGGACTAAAATAGAAAATAAAAGATGATAAAAAAAAGTCTCTAAAAAAAAAAAAGTTTTCTCCCCCATGCTCTCTGCAGCTGGGTCCAGTCCGTGTTGCACAGGGCAGTGTACTGTATACTGTAGGCTTGTCCCATCATTTGCTGTGTAATGCAAAGTTCAGTTTGATTCATACATCAAAAAGATCAATGTTAAAGGAAAGTCATAGCAGGAGACTAAGTTCGTAGTATGGTGCAGCGTAGGTAGGGTAATTTTCAACTTCAGGACTATTCAATCTTACGCAGATACTTTTATTTCTAGGGGAACCAGGAAATGTACAATTCATGCTTCACTTAAACAGAAACATGTATGTGCTTGGCACGAATTATTTCCAGGACCAGCAGGAGGACCAGGTGGTGTGCAGCCGAGTGGACAGGGGACCTGGCTCGAGGGCTTTGGTGGGTCAGATGGGTCATGGTGATGCACTCCAATAGCGACTCCAAGGATAAGATGAACGCTGGGCTAGAGGCGCAGTGGGCTGGCATGAAATGCAGTAGCATTCACAAGAGATTCGGTTTGCCCAAAGTGACAGGTAGCATACTCTAGCAATCATAAAAAGGAACAAACAAGAGGGAAAAATACTGCTAACAGGGGGTCTTCCCATGTTGGTCAAATTTTGTACAGACCATATTAGGGACCCTCAGTACTACTGACTGAGTGAATAAAATAAAAAACACAAAAGTTTGTCCGAAAAGAAACACACATAAAGGGGCTATTATAGTTCTATTTGAAAATATAATTATCAAAAAAACAATACATGACTGAGAAAAGATTGGTTGACACCCCTAGAGGTGTAATTGCTTCTAAGCAAGGTTAATTTCCACAAATAGCAATAAAAGATGTGTTGGCACACATAAAAAGGTGAAATTACTAATTAATTATATCACAATTGAATCTAGTGTACCAAAGTAGTGATCGAAAATTACTATAAACAAGTACACATAATACAAACATCAGTCTCTAATTGGACATGGTTGTGAAAACACTGCAATTCAAGTTTTCAAAACAATCAATCACAAATCACCCTAGTTTTACTCAAAAGGTGTTCACCAGGAAGAAAGGTTCACTGTTGCATAAATCACAGAGATTGTACATAGAATCTGGAGTGCAATTTAGGTTTACATATACTCATTGAGATAGAAATCCTGTAAGGTTATGCCACCATGTAGTCTAACTAGCAATGAACCTACCAAGCAGTTCGCATAAACATTCTTTGTTGTATGCTCGGTAGTAATCAGTGGTATTTATTGGTTATTTACACCAAAAAACACTCTTTGCCAATGCTGCAGGGGGTAAAGCCGGAAAAGTCCAGTAGGTGAATGTTGACGGTGTCTTCCAGAGTCCAAACTTGTCAACCTTGGGGTTATTTCATGACTGTCCCCTTGCACAGTATGCATTTCGGCGGCAGATCTCTCACACAGATCAAGTTGAACAAATGTCACTTGTAAGTGTCCGTAATATCCGCCTTCTTCAGGGCGAAATTAATGACCCCTATAAAAGAAAAAGAAGGGATCCCCTTTAGATCTGTGCATTTCCTTCACAGATGCTAGAATGCATTAAGTAATACTATTAAAAAAAAAGTGGATTAAATCATGAACTGTAAGTTTCAACGGGCAAAGGGAAGTTTGGGCGAAACGTACTGCCCAAACCTCGACGTGGTGAGGAAAAAAATATTTGAATTAACTCACCAAGGACATCCTATCAGTGTTCTTCATAAAACAACGCCCCCCCCCCCCCGGGTAAGCTGCTCTCATCTTGGGCTGCCTTTGTGGTATTTGTTCTTATGGGGAGCACAGAGCTAGTAGAGCCAATCACACCAGTCCATCGAGTCAGAAATGCTGGAAGTTGGTTAATCCAATTTCCCTAGAGAGGAGAAGGGAAATGGGTGCGATCAGTTAATTGTCATGTTGTCCCGTGTTGGTGTATTTGCTGCACCTAGGTGAAGTGTACTGTCTTGTATCGTGCTGACATGGGAATTTACGTGTAAATGCACTTGCATCATGTCCCATGGAATACTCCAATCTGCATCAATGGGTAAGTAGTCCCTTGCGTCTTTTGTTGTGGGCGTAGGAATAATATATTGCAGGATCCTTCGTTCATCTGTCCGCGTGCTGCGTGCAAACAGCAGAAGACAAAGGGTGTTTTAGTGTAATACGTAACTGTTGTATTATAGAGTCAATGTATAGTCTCGATCGACCTATCCTAGCGTGAGATGAAAGGGGTTCCAATATTGGAGCAACTGCACAGGAATTATTTACCTTGGTTCAGCAGCCGGTGTTCGAAAAAAATCAGAACTAGTATGTTGCTGCCGGATCATGCGTCGCCCGCATTGAAGCCCAAGATCGCCTCATGGGGTATTAATCTGTTTTGGGTCTGCGGTCCGTACTTATGAAAGCGCTGGTCCCCTAGAGACGCAGCCGCCACGGAGTTGGGTTACGAAATGAATTTGCAGCAGGGCGTCTGCCGTGTCCCTACACCGTACTGGGTGTGTATTTGGCGTCCAATCAGCAACGCGGGTGCGTACAGTCTGATAGGCTGTGCCATTTGAAAATGCGGAAGATGTTATCCGCATAACGGAGGACCAATCTGAGGTCGACTGGGTCCACTCATTCTGGGTGTGTGACATCCAATCAGGAACGCACGTGTGTGAAACCGGATTGGATTTCACATCCGAAATGCGGAAGCCTGGACCTGCAGAACGTGAAGCCAGTTAATGAGCGGCTGGGACCGTGCTGCAGAGTTGGTGTGCGTGCAATGGCCAATCAGGCGAGTTAGCACGTTGTGCTTCCAATATGCGAGGCGCCTGTATATGGAAGCTCGGAAGAGCACAAGGTGTTAAAGGTAATAGCATGTATGCTATGTAAGGGACGTGTTCGCCAACCAAAACGCCCAGCGTGGATTCCTCTGGGCGAAAAGAAGGAGGTGAGATAAATTTGTAAAAGGGAGTAGACTGCAAGTCTCCGCTCATATCCACTGCTGTCGCCGTGGGAGACACAGCAGACCGTGTGTCTCAGCGTGAGTAAGAGTACAACCTACGAGTCCCCAGGGTGGCTTTTGGCAGCTGATGCTGTTCTATCAGGGTTGTCAGAGGGGCTGTGTGACACTTCCTAGCCACCGCACTCCTAGTGGTTGATACAGGGGGTGTTCCTTAGAGTACCCCGGGGTAACCGCAAGGTCAGTCATAGCAGCAGGTGTGTGGTACTGGGTGGAGTTGGTATGGGGGATCGTGCAGCAGGGTTCTGGTTGTGTGGCCACACTTAGTGGTACGGAAGAAATTGTTCATTCAATCCATACGTCACAGAGTCCATCCTATATATCCATCTGCATTCTAGGTCTAGTAGACGTCCTTGGACGTTTGTGTCAGTGCGGACCCGTTCGAGGACCCACCATTTTAAATCATTAGGGCTAGGCCGATTCTCGACAAAGTTGCACGAACAGTGAGGTGAGATTTTTACACCGGTTCCTTGAGCGGTGTTCCGAAATCTGTACGCCTACGTGGCGCATTGTTTTGCCCACATACCTTAGTCGGCAGGGACATTCGACACAATACACAACTTTGTTTGTTTTGCAATTGGACAAATCTTTAAGGGTCCATATTCTCTCTCCCACTTGGAAATGTTGTATTTTGCTTGTAAACTGACAAACCAAGCAGGACCCACAGGGGTAGTGCCCTAGTGGCCGGAAGTTCCAAAGAGTCCCCTTAGTAGTTTTCTGGTGTAAATGGAGTGGACCAGATGTTGCTTTAGGTTGCGAGACTTAAGGCAAACCTTGGTTTCTGTTAGGTTTGCAAAGTCTGACTATTAGCCAGTATTTGTAAATTATCTTTTTGACATTGAAGAAATGGTGGCCATGTGTGACCACACAAGTAATTTCATCTTCACCATTAGGTGTAGATATTTGGGGGGTTAAAATTGAGTCTTGACATGTAAAACGGGCTCGTTTCCTGTATCGGGAAACCAATTTGTTGGGGTATCCCCTCTGGTGCAGTCTGCTACTCAGAAGTGTAGCATTGTGATAGAAATCATCAAGTGAGATGCAATTTCTGCGAATCCTCAAAAATGGTCCGTATGGCAGGTTCTCATGTGTTGCGGATGCTCGCTAGCAAAATGCAGTAAGGTGTTTCGGTCCGTCGGTTTTCGGAAAGTATTGCACACCAGTTTCCCTTCATCGTGGCCAATCACAAGGTCTAGAATTGGATTGTAGAGTTACTGTGTTCCATAGTAAACTGATTTTCATTGCTACATGTATTCAGCCAAGCAAGAAAGGTCTTTAATGCTTCTTCTGAACCTTCCCATAGGCAAATGACATTGGAGGTCATTACGACCCAGGCGGTAATTACACCAACTTTACACCATGGTGGATGGCGGATTTACTGCCCCATTCCAAGGTGAGTGGGGCGGTAAATCCCCATTTCCCATTTACCCTTCCCCATTCCCACCCCATAGGGCATAATGGGAGTGGGGAAGGCGCTAATTACGCACCGTAAATTACGGTGCCGTAATTAGCACCAAGACGGTTTATCGCCATGGATTTTAACGCCTGCTAAAAGCAGCCATTAAAATTGGAATCAGGCGTTAAGGGTTAACGACGGCGTTAACCCTTAACGCCTGGGTCGTAATGACCTCCATTGTCTATATAGCAGTGCCATTTTGACGGTATTTCACCAGGGGTTGATTTGATTAAAGATATATTTGTTCTCAAAGGTGGCCATGAATAGAATGTCCATGCTGGGAGCAAACATTGCACCCATGGCTGTTCCCTTTGTTTGAAGCTTGTTGTTGAACACGAAAAAGTTTTTGCATAGAGCCAGGGTCATTATTTCAATAATGAATGTTGGGGGGGACCTGTGTCTGCATGTTAGCTGTAAAGAGATGTTCATGTACACAGTCCATGGCTGTCTGTTGTGGAATGCTAGTATATAGGGACTTGATATCAAGTGTCACCAAGATCTGCTTTTGTGGGTCAAAGTCCAGGTTCTCAAAAATCTGTATACTGTGCATCGCATCCCGAATATATGATTCCGTCGATACACTGATCGGTTTCAGGAAAAAAAAAATCCACAGAGGCTCCAATATCGATCCACAGCCAGAGACAATTGGCCTGCCGGGGGGATTTATGGAGTCCGTGTGCCTTCGGTAAGGCGTATAGGCAGGGGAGATCTCCCTTCAGATGTGGTTAATAAGTCAGATTCAGGGGACCACCAGGGGGTACCGAGATGACCTGAAGCATCCCACTCAAGCTCCTCCTCGAGCCATGTAATGAGGTTCCGAGCCCCCCTCACTCCCCCCCCCGGAAAAGAGCTTTCAACCCCTCCATGAACGTCCTGGCCCCTGGTGGGCTTGCCAGTCCAGAGCCGGTTCTAGCCCCGATACATCCATGTTTTCGGGCTGGGAAAGTTGGAGGCGGAGCTCCAGTACCATGGGACGGGTGTCGGGCCCAGCCAGGGCAGCCTGTCGCCACTGGTCGTGTGTGTGGCCTGTGAGGCGTCTGTGGCACTGAGTGTGGGGCTTCCCCCCTGCCCCTCCCGACCCTCCGGCGACCGTCTGGAGGGAGTCGGAGCAAGCCGTGAGAAGAGCGGGAGAATCAACCCTCCCTGAAGGTCTGTGGCACAGCGCTCCATCTGGCAGGTTAGCAGCCGCGGGTAAGAGTAGTGGCATCCGGGGCCTAAAGCAGGGGAGGCCCGCCTCAATTATTTATTCCTCCGGTCCCCATTCGCTGGAGCACGGGGCGGCTCTGCAGCAACCTTCGAGTGGCCCGGTTGCTCTGGGCCGGCAGTTCCCCTGCTGTGACGCATCACAGTGGGCAGTGCGGCCCTTCAGGCGTGGGGGAACCTGGCGTGGGATGCAGCGGTTAAAGACCAGCAGGACGTAAGGTGCAAGAAAGTTGAGCCCCGGGGCAGAGGGGTGGATGAGCAGCGCCTCCTGACAAAGACTGTTGGTATCGGTGGGCCTGGCCGGAGCAGAGGGTATCGGGGGCCGTCCCTTTTAAGGAATTGCTGGGAATAGACGCAGTGGCTGCCAGAGCTCCTTCCAATGCACAGGGGGGGGGGGGGGGGGGGGGGGAGGATGGACTGCCTCCCCCCCAATTTGCTCTTCTGCTTGGGGCGCCTTGGCTGGCAACCACCCCTCCATTGTGCCTTGCTATGTTGAAGGCCCCCAGTGGTTCGAGGAGACTGGTTGACTGCCCGGCGCCCACTCGGTTTGATTGCTCCTCGGCCCCTCTCGGTCTCCATCTCTACGGGCCTGGGCTGAGTGGCGGGGTGCTGGGGGTCCTTATGAGTTGGGCAGAGTGCCTCCAGAAGTACCACCGGTCGTCCCCCTGCTCGCCCCCCGCAGCATCGCCATGGCAGCGCCCTCGCACCTGGACTCTGTGGAAGCTAGCTCCGTCACCAAGGGTATGGCTGCCCTATTAGAGGAAATCAGGGGCTTACATAGGAATGAGGCTGTATAAGCTGGACAAAAAAGTCGACACCATTGACAACCGGGTTCAGGCCTTGGAAGCCACCTCTGCCTCAGTGGATGTTCTTGAATCTCAGTTTGACATGCACCTTGCAGAACTGGAAAGCGGAACTGGAAAGGAGGGAAGAGAAATGCGCTTTGCAAATAGAGGACTTGGAAAATAGGGAGCGTCGGTGCAACTGATGCTTCCTGGGCTTTCCGGAACGGGAAGGCGAAACGCAATTGGACATTGTGAGGGCGGTCAACGCTGTGGTTAGTTCTCTCTTCGAGGAGGCCAACACCAACAAGCCTACCATTGACAGGGCACAGAGCAGGCGCAGCCAACAGAGGTCCCAGATCAGTCTTGGTTCGCGTCCACTACTTCTCGGAAAAGAAAGTCCTGGAGCTGGCACGGAGGGACTCAGTTGAATGGAAAGGCACGCAAATTTCAATTGACCAAGATCTGTCACCATTTACACTGGCAAGGCGTCGGCTATGCTCCCCCCTGACAAAAATGCTCCAAGCTAAATGAGTTTGGTACAGGTGGGGCTATCCCTTTTCCTTGTCTTTTGAATTCAAGGGCTTCAAATACGCTTTGGACACGGAGAAGGACATCCGAAGGGTTTCCCCAAAAGCATATATATATATATATAGAGAGAGAGATAGAGAGAGACACACACACACCCTACTGGCCCTCAAAGCTCCAAGTCTGTCAGTGAAAGACGCAAAGTCCGAGGGTACAGGAAATTTAGGAAGATCGCGCAAGCGTCACCGAACTCGTGCAGCTATTCAACCTTGGGGGGAGGGGAGTTAATCACAAATGTTTCCGGGTAAGTGGGGGGAATTGCAGCAGCTCAAATCGAAGCTAGTGGCCCTCCTTGTGGGTAAAGTCAAACAAAGGAAATTGGCCTTTCTAAAGCAGAAATATATGTAGAGAAGGGAGAAAGAGGACAAGATACTTGCCTGGAAGTTAAGGGAACGACAACTCAGTAGAATAGTGAAGTCCCTGCACACTCCCGGAGGGGAAATCATTCTCAGAGACGACACCATAACGGACCAATTCAGACAATACTATGAACGCTTATACTCTTCCGAATATTCTGGGGATAGCTCCGTAGTGGATCAGTTTTTAGATTCCTTGCCGGTTCCCCGTCTCCACCCTGACAAAGCAGACCCCTTGGAGATAACACCCCACAGGAAGTTGTGGAAACACTCCTCTCTAAAGAGTGGTACCACCCAAGGGGACGATGGTTTCACAGTGCGGTTTTATAAAACCTTCCGCATCACACTGGCCCCGTTCATGGCCAAATTGTACAATGCTGCCCTGGACACAGGGGGGTCCTCCCGCAGTCTGCCCTCATTGTGGTTCTCCCTAAAGAAGGGAAAGACCCGATCCTATGTTCGTCATTCCACCGAATTTCCCTCCTCAACACAGACGTTAAAATCCTTGCAAAACTTCTGCCCAATAGGCTGGCGAAACTCCTTCCATCCCTGGTGACCAAGTTGATTTCATCCCCAGTAGGCAGGGTTCAGACAACATGCGGAAGACGCTGGACTTAATGCATGAAGCTAGGAGGCAAAACAGGGAGAGCCATCTCCTTTCGCTGGACTCAGAAAAGGCCTTCGACCGCGTCGAGTGGTCTTACATGGTGAAGGTTCTCCACAAAATGGGTTTTGGCGAGAGGTTCTGCGGGTGGGTCTCAGCTTTGTACAATGGTCCCATGGCTAGGGTTTCGGTTAATCGATGTACGTCTACTCCGTTTCTACTTTCCAGAGGCACCCGCTAGGGGTGTCCCCTGTCCCCCCCTTCTCTCTATGCACTGGCGATAGAGCCTCTCGCTATCGCGATTAGGGCAGACAGCGGGATTAGGGGAATTCAATGTGGTGGGTACAAATTTAAATTGTCCCTTTTCACGGATGACATATTAGCTTATCTTGCTGCCCTCCAGGAATCGCGCCCCCGGTTGCTAGACCTCATTGGCTACTTTGGCTCATTTTCAAGGCTCAAAATCAATGTGACCAAGTCCTGTATAATGGCGATGGGGGTCGGCGATAAGTGAAATCAAGGGTAAAACTGAGGTGTAGGGCATTAAAGTTGAACGGGAAGCTATCCCCTACTTAGGCACCTCCATCCCTACAGATCTCAGCCGTGTTTTTGAACTCAACTTCCGCACGCTTCTGGCCAAAATCAGCAGCGATTTGGTACTTGGGGCCCCTCTTACCCTCTCATGGTTTGGGCACATGACCACAATCAAAATGAATGTCCTTCCCCGGCTCCTCTACCCTTTTGCGACCCTTCCCACACCCATCCCGGAATTCTTTGAAAGGCTACAATCCCGGCTCCTCTGCTTCATCTGGAGTGGCAAGAGCGAGATTTCAGTTCTCCACCTTGACCCTGCCAAGATCCCAGGGAGGTTTTGGGCTTCCTGACTTTAGGTTGTACTACAAGGCCACACAATTGCGAGTAATGTTGGAACACATGCGGGATCAGTGGCACTTACTGGACTTCCCTGGAAGACAGCCAGTCCCATCCCAAAAAAATTTGAGATCTCCTATGGGCCCCTCCCAAACTCCTTCCGGCTGGCCTTCAGTCTCACCCAACCCTGCCGGTCTTGTGGGAGTCTTGGAGGCCCTATAAGGAAAACAAATATCTCTCCTCTTGGCCTTCCCCTCTGTCGTCTTTATGGGGTCCTCCTTTCGACCTCGGCACGAGAGGCTTCCGAGACTCTCAAACGTGGCCGGATGAAGGGTCGGAGAGGGCAGCGCAAACTTTTCAGTGAGGGTGTTATCGACTACGATCAACTCTGAAGCAATGGGTGACAAGCCTCCCACAGTTTTTGAATATCTCCGCTTGAAAGGGATACTCACCAACCCCAAGAGACGGGCTGACCTGACTCGTCCCCTTTCCCCTTTTGAGACAGTCCTGGTGGATTCTAGTTCCAGGAAGGGTTCCCCCTCTAGAATATATAACGTTCTCAATACAGCAAATCTGGAGAGCCGGCAGGCATTTAAAAGAACATGGGAGGCAAGGCTGGGAATACCAGTGGAGGAGCCAATATGGAGGGTGGTCATTAAATCCATTTTTTCAGGGTCATTGTACATCTGCGCTATGGAGGGAATGCCCGGTTATCAGTGTGTACTGGTCTGAACTGATTAGCTTGATCAAAGAAATTGTTGGTTTGGATCTGTCTCTAAACCCCCTGAGGTTCTTCTGCACACGCCTATGCCCGAGTACGACCTTTCGGCTTTCCCTAAGGTGGTGGTGGCAAGGTTGAGGGCGGGGAGGCTTGCCCTAGCTCAAAAGTGGAAGAGCGCACCCGTAATTATACGTGGGTTTTTAAATTAGTGACAGTAAGTATATTGAATTGAGAAATTAAGAAAAGGAATCAAAATGTCCATTGCAATTTATCTCCATGACTAAAATTGAAAGAAACAACTAGGTTTTTCCAGACGCCCAATAGTGTCTCGCTATGAACACGCCTACATGTCAGATTACATTTTTCTAGATCAACCAAAGGAAAAAAAGAAGTAACCGACGATTGAAAGTACTATGCACTTGATGTATTCCTTTAAAACCATTTCATAAACTGCAACTAGCCCTTCTATGAAACCTTTAAGCGAGGACGGTAATGCAGTTTCTGCACACCCCACTAAGGTGTAGCAGCGCACCGCCCTCTAAAGGGAAGCCAGCTAAGCCCATCTTAAAATGGTAGAGTGGCAGAGCAGTGAGGCTTATCGATATGAAGTGGAAGAAGCCCGATAGTAAGGCACAATTAGTACACACGCCAATCCATAAAAACATACCACGCTAGTATACCGCAAAATACACATTAACTACATACAAATATATCAACTCCCATTAGTTAAATACTTTAGTAAACAAAACAGTAACAATTCCTAGACTATTAAAAACAGTAAATGCCATAGAGACACATTTCACTCCTGTATTGCAGCTCCACAATCTGGAGAAAGGCACATTACCTATAAAGACAAGGGATGGGGAAGAAAAGGGAACCGGGCATAAACGCAGTTCCAATAATCAACAGTGGATCCCAATGACAACACTAAGAAAGTCACAGTATTTCTAGACCTCTGACATGGTGTTCAGAAAATACAAATTCACATATCACAAATGATGGGCCTGGCGGTTGTATAACATTTTTAAAACCCAGCTAGAGGCCACTAGAAGAGACAGTCGGAGCATTAAGGTATTACACAGGGAAAATAGATACAATGATACCAGAATGAGTTACAGTGTAACAAGACATTCAATTTAGCACAAGTGGAATCCATATCTTTCAAAATAGTGTCTGACGCTCTGGGCTCATGACCCTGACCCGCCTCCCCGACGCCAATGGAATCTATATGATCCCATTCTTAACGAGATGTCATTAAGAGCCTCTGTAGTCAAAGTGATCAAATAAAATGTCGAAGAAAATCTGAACGAGGATGCCTCCCCAGCCAACACATGGGACGCCATGAAATCCGAGGTGCGGGGAGAACTAATCACACATGGGGTGCATTCCACAAACACAAGCGAATTACCTGACTGGACCTCGAAGAAGAAGTAAAAAGAACGAAGCTGACCACAAACGTAAAGGCTGGTCCCCTAAGTCCCAATGAGCCTTGCAAGCAGCCCGGAAGAAACTGGAGGCCCACTATGCAGAGGACACTGTTGGCCAAATCCAAGCACAGATACTATGCCAAAAATAAGGCAAACTAACTGTTAGTGGAGAAGCTAGCCAAGGCAAAAAGAAGAAACACTATATATTGGGACTTCGCGACCCCCAGGGCAGGATCCAGTATGAGGAACAAGATAAATTACGACTGGCAGCAGCCCACCTCTCTGAGGTAATGTCTGCATCATTGCGGAACCAGCAAGAATGACAGGAGTACCTACGGAGTGCTGCACTTCCTTGCCTCAATGACTGTTAAGGAGAGCCTTGATGCCCGGATTTCAGGTGAGGAGATTGACGCAGCCATCAAGTCCCTGAGACCCAGAGTCCCTTGCCTGGATGGGTACACAAGATTTTATAAAATGTTTTGCCCACGCCGATAGCCCCGCCGACAGCCCTCTTTAACTCCTTTGGCGAATCGGGATCCATTACCCCCATCAATGCAGGAGTCCATCACGGTCATAGCTTATAGAGCGTAGAGATTTTCTTTAGCAACGGAAGATCCATTAGGGTAAGTTCAAAAGGGCTGAGGGTGCGTAGCGCTGCTTGACGGGTTAGTGGATGGGTGCACCAGTGTCTCAGTTGCAAGTAGGAAAACCTGTACGAGTCAGATAGATGAAAGGCTGTTTTGCATTGTTCGAAGGAGTGAGGCTGGTCCCCCTCGAAGAGTTGGCCCAGGGATTCAAGCCCCCCCCCCCCCCCATGAGCCAGTTCTTACAGCCTTTCATCTATTAGAATCAGACAGGTTTTCCTACTTCAAACTGAGACACTGGTGCACCCATCCACTAACCCAGTGAAGCAGCACTACGCACCCTCAGCCCTTTTGAGCTTACCCTAATGGATCTTCCGTTGCAAAAGAAAATCTCCATGCTCTACAAGCTATTGCAGGAAGACTTACTATTTGCAAGGGCCCCCTATGGAGGCGGATTTAGTGCACCCTATGGAGGACCAAACGTGGGTGGACATTTGGTCAAGGACGTACTCTTCATCCTTTTGCATTACTAATCAGGAGTGTGCCCATAAATTGCTCTTACGTTGGTACCTTCTCCCTCCCCCCCCCCCCACTTCAACTGCACCACTCCAACCGGGCCCTGGACCACCGATGCTGGTACCTTTTTGGTCAGCCGGGGTCATATGGTCATATCCATATGTGGTGGTTATGCCCAACTGTAAAAGACTTTTGGATGCAAAATATATTGCTACGATAAGACATTACCAAGGTGGCGATTCCCATGGAACCAGAATCTATTTTACAAGGGGCCCCAATATCCGGGATCTACCCAAGGTCCGGAAAAATGGCTGAACTGATAACGCAATTGCTCCTGGCCGGGGGAAATAAATCAGTTGCTCGCACCTAGAAGACAGCCTAAGGCTCCTCAATGATCTTTTGGTGGGTCAAAGTTTGGGACATATTGATTGCAGAAAAGTCATAGCAGCCAAGGCAGGCCTTTTGCATTGTTTCACAAACATATGGGTGCCGTTCCTAGAGTATGACCAAAACTTTCCAGCGTTAACCCACAAACCCCAGTTGGCCAAAGGGGTCCTCTGCTAACTGGATGACGAGCGGCCATAGGCTACGCCTGCCCGGCCAAACCGGGAGGTAGACTGACTTGTTGGGGGTGGGTGGGGGGGGGGGGGGGGGGGGGGAAGGATTGGGAAAGAACTATGGGGCCCTGAAAGTTGCTTTCTTAAACGATATCCTTTCATAATGGGGTTCACGTAATGTCTGATTTGATGCATCGCCTTCATTTGTGTGCTGGTTTAAAATAAACATGTTGAAAAAAATAATAATAAAAAAAAACATTAAAAATGGTATTCAGCCTTTTTACCAAAACATATTTGGTGTGGTATTTTTATCAATTTGTTTTTATTTTTTTGTGAAAAATAAAAAAGGGGGTGTTTGGGTGAGGGAATATAGAATTAGTAGATGGTGGGGTGCAAGGGTTGTGGAGGATATCTCTTTCCACCTTTTTGTAGCAAATACATTGTAATATTATGGCGTTTGGGATAAATTCCATATATTGGAGATAAAAACAAATCCATTGTAACAAAAAATAAGCTAACATTCCAGCCCTGGATCGAATAACTTCCTGGACCCAAGTAGGATGCAGGAAAAGGCAAGCAAGCCCAAAGTTACCCTGCAGAGTTGCCGTTGATTGGTGATTAAATGGGATTACCATGATCTAAACTAATCCGAAATGACTGAGGGAGAAATAACCGAAAGTTATTTAACTTTCTCCTACCGTCGTCATTTCAGACAACCCGCTCCCCACAAACCCCTTACTTAACTTCTGGCGGCACAGTGTGCCACCGCCTCACCATCCCTCTGCAACGCCGGTTTATGGACACCCCTGCACACCCTTGATCAACATTTTTGACATTCTACAACCCCCCCCCAAAATGCTCTATTCAGCATTTTCTCCAGACCTCCCTCCAGCCCCCCCCCCCGCAAAAAATTTTACAGATACTGATTAAGTGTTCCCCAAAGAAATCAACCAGAACAAACTGACAATAGGGATTGTGCACCTATGGGAAAAATGCAGGTAGGTCCCATTTCTACTCCACAGGAGTACATTTGGCAACAAAAAAACTAAGGACGACAAGTGCCAATGAAGAGCTCCAGGGGCAGGTTCGAGAACCAAGAGCCCCAAAGTAAACTAATGGGAAAATGCAGTGGAGACCTGCCTGCAAATATTGGCCTGCGAATGGTGTATAGTACAGAGACAGCTGAGGGCACATATGGTGAATATACCACCATTACAAGACCCAGAGATATGTACTTACGGTGTTGGTTGCTGAAAAGTCTGTTCAAGGCATTTTCCTGATGCGTTTTCCAGGATGAAATCTTCAAGTAACATTAACATCGGACCAACCACAACCCAAACGACAGAAGAAATATTTTTTTTTTTTAAAAACTAATAATCCAAACCAGGCAAATAAAGTTGCATGGTGAAAACGATGCAAGTACCCCTGCTTCATCCATAAAATGTTGTAGGAGTGAATGTAGGAACAGGGTCTACCCTAATTATAATTGTCCCCGTCCCCCCGCCACTGACAGGCCTGAGCTAGTCAGCCAGGTAACGCATTACATCGAAGAATCAGACTAACCATGTCTCACCTACATAACTAGGGTTGCCCGGTCACACACCATTCCTCAAATATATTGCAATACTATCTGAGAGCCCATTTAGCAGTCAACCGCAAAACAGGCCAGAGCACAATTGCTCAGTCTAATCCATCCCGCAGAGTAATTAGGAACAAACTAAGTACAACCAACCATCTTCACTCAAAAACCATGGGGTACATTAGCCTCCATGCTTGGAGAGGAGGCAGGGCTGGCCTACGGACCACTACCAAGAACGTTGGAAGGTACCATCAAGCGGCAACCGAAAAGAAACTTCAGAGGCACTGTCAAAACATACTGATGTACTAACCAATTCCCCCTTTCCTGCTCCGCCAACATAACCAATGCACTATACTATACTATACCACAGGTACCGCGAGAAAAGACCACATCACCGAAGTCAGAAGACAGGCCCACTGGCTCCCGGTCAAAGAGGATTGTCTTCAAAACACTCACCCACAAATGTCTCCATGAACTTGCTCCACCCTACCTGACCCAAAGAATCACCAAGCATACTGCCACTAGACTATTAAGAATGTGCTACTCCAACACGATAGTCGCACCCAAAAACGCGCCGGTGGCTCCAGTTTTCCCACCCGGGCTGCCACTCACTGAACGCACTGCCACCTCACGTAAGAATGATTGAGTCCCACCAAGCCTTCCGCAAAGCCATTAAAACCAAGCTCTTTGTATGAAATGTACCCGACTTCTTTCTGTAACTGTATAATGCATATCATGCACCACATGAAACTATGCTTGTATCTGTGTAACCAAGAGACCTCTGGTCACCTCTGAATCAAAAGCCCAACAACTACTTGTAACAGCGTCTCGATGCCCCTGGGCTGCAAGTGCGCTATACAAATGCAAATAAATAAAATATACACAACCAGGGGCTAGCCACACTATACATAGACACAGAGACCAAATCTAATTCTCACACTCAACCAACTCCAAGACTCTGGAAATAACCTTCGAGGCAACATACCCATGCACATAAACCATAAATTCAACGACTGTATACAAAAGCACACCAACACAATTCAAACACCCGTCATCCGTGACACTGAACCCTCCTTATGGATACAATTAACCAGTGCGTACAACTGCAACCGCACCCTAATCTCATACAACCCACACACCGAACACTAGCACTAGCACATATCCAAAACACCGAGTTCTACCCTTACGGCTACAAGTTGAACCTCTAAAACAACTCCCACATGCAAGACAACTCACACACAAGCCACTTTCTTCTGTTTCTGAACCTATCCCATCATCCTCTCCTCACAAACACATCCCACCCTCTTCTCCTGCAGAGCCATGCGAGTGCCTGGAGACTGCCCTTGGGTGGTATCGGTACAAATCAACATAACAATAACACTAGAGGGTTAGAAACAAAAGGTGAGCGCCCAGCCAAACTGATTGGCCCCTAAATTCGCCACTCATTGCAGACAACCACCACAGGATGTGATCTGGCCTGCCCAGGGCCAGGAATTGGTCTAGACTAGTCCAAACCACAACAGAGGGTGCATGTTAAGGCTAACAGCGTCCACATATGCACAACTGTCGTTTTAGGCAAGTCTCGAGGTTCCCCTGAACAAAAGCTCCTAAAACAAAATATAAAAAATATATATGATACATTACTCACCGTAATCGTATTTCTGATGCTTGTATCTACTTAGATTCACATTCTGTGCATAGGCCGACATCTAGTGGAAGCTGCGGAGTATTACAGTTTGTTTTTCGAAACTCAAAAATGGGCGTCGACACAGGGCGTGCCAGTAATACTATCCCTAGTGTGACGTCCACTGTACCCAAGATCCCTCACGCGTCTAGGATCCTCAGATTGTATTTTTTCTGACATGGAGTAGCGCGAGTACAGATAATCCAAGCAGATAGACAGAAAGGTAAGACTACAAGCAATCATGCGCCTTCTCTCGGAGGGGAGGAAGGGTGGGTCGCATGAGAATCTAAGCAGATACAAGCATCAGAAATAGGATTACGGTGAGTAATGTATCCCTTCTGAGGCTTGTGGAGTCTGCTTAGATCACATGCTGTGCATAGATTAGCGAGCAGTACCAGAAGGAGGGATGTGAGAAGGGTCATGAGCAAATAAGTGTCTTAGAACCGCTTGTCCCACTTGTGTATCTGCCTTGGAATGGGTGTCAATGCAGTAATGCTGAGTAAAAGTGTGAATAGAGCTCCAAGTAGCTGCTTTGCAAATGGTGTCAAGGGGTACATTTGCAATGAAAGCCAGAGTGGCCCCAATGCCTCTAGTAGAGTGGGCCCTTGGCGTAAAAGGCAGAATTTTTTCAGAGAGTGAGTAACACAGCTGGATACAGTTAATAATCCACTTCGAGATGGCACCTTTAGAGACGCAATCCCCCTCTCTGCCTGTAGCTACGGAGACAAACAGCTGATCTGTTTTTCTTAGCAGTCTGGTTTTATTTACATAGTAGAGGACCGCCCTACGCACATCTATGGTGTGTAGTTTCACCTCAGCCGAGCTTTGCGGGTTCTGGAAGAAAGCCGGAAGCTCGATGGACTGGTTTACATGGAATTTTGATATAAATTTAGGCGAGAACCTAGGGTGTGTGCGTAAAACCAGTTTGTCTTTATGGATAGTAAAGAAGGGATCCTGCACTGACAGAGCCTGAATTTCACTGACCCTTCTTATAGAAGTAATAGCTACTAAGAAGGCCGTTTTATAAGTCAGGTGTTTGAGACTGCTCTTATGCATGGGTTCGAAAGGGGGGCCCATGAGCTTGGTTAGCACCACATTAAGGTCCCACCCTGGTGGTGGGTTTGAAATAGGAGGGTGAAGTATCTTTACTCCTTCCATGAAGGCTTTAACTACTGGTACTTTCCACCACGAAACCTTGCTATGGGAAGTGGTGTAAGCCGAGAGGGCTGCCAGGTGTACTTTCAGTGAGTTAAAAACCAATCCTGCATCTAGCAGGTGGAGCATGTATGTAACATTAGTGGAAGGAGTTGATTTGTCTACTCTGGCACCAGATAACGAACCTCTTCCACTTGTCAAAGTAACAGTGCCTTGTGCTTGGTTTCCTAGATTCCTTTAGGATGTCCAGACACCTCTGTGGCAAATTGAGGTGTCCAAACTCTATGACCTCAGGAGCCATGCTGCCAGGTTCATTGAATTGGGTTGCTGGTGCACTGTTTGACCTTGGTGCTGGGACAGTAGGTTATACCAGGCTGGAAGTTTGATGGGCTCGCACACCGCCATCCTGCGTAGGTGTGGGAACCATGGTTGTCCTGCCCACATGGGAGCAACTAGGACGAGCGTCATCGATTCCCTGTTCATCTTGTTCACCACTTTCCTGATGAGAGGAGTTGGTGGAAAAGCGTACGCAAACATCCCTGACCAGTTCATCCACAGGGCCTTCCCCTAGGAGTCTGGTTGGGGGAACCTGGATGCAAATTCTGGGCATTGTCCGTTTCCGCTTGTGGCGAATAAGTCTATAGTGGGGAAACCCCACTGAGAGAAGATATCTTCTACAACCTCTCTGTGAAGAACCCATTCGTGTTCCTCTGGGAGGGAGTCTCTGCTCAGAGCATCAGCTAGGGAATTGAGCTCCCCTGGAACATGTTGTGATGACAGGAAGATGTTCCGTCTGAGTGCCCATATCCAGATTTTCTGGGCAAGCTTGGACAGATTTGGCGAGCGAGTCCCTCCTTGCTTGTTCAGGTAGAACATGGCTGTAGTGCTGTCCGTCCGGATTTGCACCGACAGGTTTAGTAGATGGGGCTCGAACGCCTGAAGCGCTCTGAATACTGCCAGAAGCTCT